>NW_027286963.1:1334346-1474963 GCF_022747635.1 Hetaerina americana | reverse complement strand
AACCACATTTTATAGTATGATGCCGATTTTCCCTAAAGTGGATCCCCATATTTATGCTTCCGGTGAAAGGTATGGTGTTAAGTATGACATTGATATCTGGACCATTATGAAAACAATGCGCATGACTTTATCGTGACGCGACTATCAATGGCAGCGCGATAAAACTGGTCAGGAAATGTGGTTGGGGAATCTGCCCCTCCAACGAAGCTGGTCGCCAGTTTGCTCCGAGCAGTCTCTACAGAAAGACATGCCTCCGCGTGAAGTGTGTTTTTCGACTTTGTAATACGCACGCGTGCCAGGACATGTATTAGCCTACGTGTGTGTGTGTTAGAGAATTTTTTTACATTGGCTAATTCATATTCAAATGCATTTCTGAACTTAAAATTCCTATTATTCACGGCCAGTACCTTAACACCCCCCTCCACACTCTCATGCAGGATATTGTGAAGGCGTAGATGAGGAACGCTAAATTTTTCCCCTTTTGCCGTTTCTACTCGTCAGTGACAGTGTACGGACACTTGAAATGGATTGTAAAAGCATTTTAATTTTCAGTTTACGTTGTAGAACATAAACAGGGGCACTCGGAAATGAATATGGGTGGGGGATTGGATGATGGATATTCCCTGGACATAAGCCAATAGTCTCTCATAAATGGAGGGCAAAATGTACTTTAAGGAACTGGGAGAGGAGGTTTTGAAAGGTCAAGACAAGCAGAAGCCGATGAATGTCACATCACTTCTTAGGTTTTCCACCTCCTCTTTATGATGCACAATAAGCCGCCCTGAATATGTCGTCACGTCTTATGATGGCGATAGAAATGTCGTTGGAAGTTGCAGGAATAATATGTTTTCTTCGGAAAGTTTTTCAGTTTCATTCTCGCAATAAACTCTTTTACGACAACACCCTGGCCTGCTTCAGCTTTTAATGAAATCACCAAGTATACGATACATCTTTTATTATTTTAACCAGAATATGTGAATAAATGGTCTTCATGAACAAATTGCCACTTCGCTCCGACCGATCACGTGTTTTACGACAAGCAGCATTGGCCAAATATGCACACATTCAAACACCCGCCTTTTGGCGTACAAATATTTATTCTCATGGAAATAGATATGAGGAAAAGGGTTAAGCCCTCGTATAAAGCACGATTCCGCCATCCCCACCTTACGATTGGAGTTACGATTTTTGATGGATAAAGGGTGCGTTCAAAAAGTAATGAGATTGAATATCCCGCGTCGCTCCTATTGCTCAGAGTTGGATCAAATCACTTGGAGTAGATGGGGGCAATGCTATGCTTTGCCACGAAACCGGTCTCAGTGCTCTCTTAAGCTGTGGGAGTCGCAGGACGTCAATTATTGTAAACATCTGCGCACCGACCGTGTCACGAAAAAAATGGAATCGACAATTGAGCAGCGTTACGCGAATGCTTTGTTTTCTGCTAAACTTAAAAAATCTTTTGAAGAGACGGAAAAAATGATTCGTAAGGTTTACGGGGACTCTGCTCTGACCTACTCTTTAAGTTTTAAGATAAATTACTTTTAAAAATATCATTACTTTTGGGAAGCACCCTGTATGTTTCATTCATTCTAGTGCGTATGAATTAACAACCAATACTGATAAAAATCGATGGAATTGACGTCTCCCTACTAAAGCTGGGTCCCAATCAATAATGACTAAGGGTGTCACTAGTTTAAAAATTGAACGTGGCCTGGGTCGCCTACTCAAAATTCGTACTTCCGGTCGTTTAATTATTCCTCTATCCCGGCATTTGTACCGCGTTGTAATATACATGGCTGAATTCGGTGGGAATGATAGGGAGAGGGAGGGAAATGGGTAGCCCAAGTGGTTGTGTTACGGGCGGAAAACTATTTTATATATACACACACGCACACACATATATATATATATATATATATATATATATAAACATATATAAATATATATGTGTATATAAACATATATATGTGTGTGTATATATAAACATATATATATATATATATATATATATATATACTATATATATAAAATCCCCACCAACATAGCAATAGCGAGCAAAAACACAGAAACAAGACATAAGTAACTCCCGCGTATTCCTAATTTTCAATGTGTCAATGTCGGTGTCAATAGCACCTTTCTCAAGTTTATGAACGAATAATTATTATTAGTCAATGAACATGTCGAATAATGGAAATAATTATAAAAAGAGCTACTTACACTCATTGTAACTTAAAGTGAAATATTGCTCTTCTACATCTGTATGGTACCCTACTAGCCAGCGCTAAATTGTGTGGCTTGGGATGATTCAACCCATCTGCATTCCATATCAATATTAAATTTCACTTAAATAATAATGACGCCAAATATGTATCATAATTCAATTAATATAGGCTGGGATGATTACATTTACTTGCGCTACAGAATCTTAAATGTGAAATACTTATTTAAGCTTGCGAGGCGAGCTGTTAGTAACTAGAAGAACGATAAAATAAAGTTTTTATGATATAAAAACAACTTATCGTCCTACTGAAAATAAAAAGAGGAAATTCTCCTCCTTATCAGTCGCGGAAGGATACAGTTAGTCTTATCCTTAATCGTTCGTGGAAAATATATATATATATATATATATATATATATATATATATATATATATATTTATATATATACACATAAAATGTATAACACTTAGCACTAGTGGACACAGACAAAAACACAGAAACACACAAAAAAGAGACTCACTATTTTTCGAATTTTCGGTGGTCGTTGCCACCTTTATCAAGGAAGAGAGGGACAGAACTGACAGTCCTGTCCAGTCCGTCCGACAGACAGTCCAGTCCATTGTCAGTTCTGTCCCACTCTTCCTTGATAAAGGTGGTCACGACCACCGAAAATTCGAAAAATAGTGAGTCTCTTTTTTGTGTGTTTCTGTGTTTTTGTCTGTGTCCACTAAGGCTAAGTGTTATACATTATTATTCACGTCCGTGAGACTTTCAAAAAGTGTTAAATATATATATATATATTAATATATATATATATATATATATATATATATATATTCTTATTTTTTAAGCCCTGCAAGCCACCGCTAGGGTGTGGACAGGTGTAATACACACTTGACTAATTTCGGCCCGAATAGTATGGAGTTATTCTGATCCCTTTATCTTTCATGGAAAAATAACATCCTAAATGTTTCTTTTCTTCGCCTGTTCTCCCTTATTTTATTGACATTGTCTCTCCCACCGTAGTGTAATAATACGTTTTAAGCATCACTGTTAAAAGTCCGTCCAATTTATATAAGAAATTTAATCTGTAATTTAACTTTCGCTCCGTGAGTGATTTCCAGTCTATCTGCTTAATTGTGGATACGTTACTAAGTTTATCATAAGAACGTCAGATAAATCTAGCTTTTGGAAAGTAGTCGGTTTTCTGAAAATGTTTTATCTTCATCGATATGATATCCTACATCAATCCATCGGCGTGTTTTCCCCCGGGAGGGGGGGTGCATCCATACATCCCGCTTCAGGCACTGGAAGAATCTAAGTCAAGCAACTTGCATATAAGACCGATAGTTGAATGTGATAGCTGTCACGTATAATCCATCGTATTTTCTGAAATATTCAGCATTGCATACAAAATTGCATTTAACAATTTCCAGAGTCATCTAAATGTGGAGGTAGGAAGACAAGCAGAGATCTTCGCACATATAGTGAATGAGCTGGACTTTGAATAGGGTTATCGATTCTCATGTAAGGGAAGAGTTTTTACAAAAGAAGAATCGAAATATGTTGTTTTTTCTCACGAAAGAAATTTTTCTCGGAACCTTGACTCCCGTCATCCGGTCATGACTTTACTCAACCGTGCCAAACAACCGAATAGTTGAGCTTCCAAAACCCTAGTCGAATAAGGGTTCGTTTCTATATTCCTCCCTTACGGTTCCCTTCCACGTTTCTTTCGCCCCCCGGGGAGCCCCTTGCCACAAGTGCTTCCTCCTACCACAACTTTCGCCCTCGACTCACCCTCGTCCGAGTGGGTAGCGGGGAGGGGGGAAGGGGGGGGGTTGTTTTGGGCTTGTGTTGAGGGGAAGGGTGGCTTTGAATCGAAGTGGCTCCCAGGGCGATGCTCCCGATACCTTTGATGTGGTCAAGGGCTTTGAGGGTTCGCGTACACACCTCCTCTCTCACGTCCCCCACCCCCTATGAAGCCATGCAAATGATACCCCAGGGGCAAGGGTCCCTCAAAAACCTCACTCACCGGCCCCGATATTCCCGTTAAACTCGAATCCCCTTCACGGGGTGACACGTTCGACCGCCGCCGCAAAAAGGCGTGAAGGGACTTGTTGTCGAGTAGGATGCTGTTTTGTGTTTTGTTGGGAGATAGTTATTCGTTAGCTGTGTTCTTCCAAAACCTACCTAAACGGTACTTCGTCGAGATCATACATATATTTGATCTCGTCGATGTATCAAGGAATTGTTGGATAAAAAACTTGGACAGCTACAAACAATATAGGAACACATTAGAAAAACAAATGGCATTTCTTAATAATTTCGACGGAAGTTAGCTCCGTCTTCTTCAGAATAAATGATAGTACAGACTATTGTTTAACCATTACTATCGTTTCTTCCGAGGAAGACGGAGGTAACTTCCTTCGAAATTATCAAGAAATAACGTGTCAGTGTTCTTAGTCAAACAAGGAAATGGAAGGAACAGGATAGGGATGTTGGACGGGATGAAGGAAGTACTCAGAGATGATTTGGGACCTGATGTAGACTAGGTTGCTGGATTGTTTTTTGTTAGGAGTATTAAAATATAGAATTGGTACTTTTGTCCATCTAAAAACCTACCTTAACTGGTAGATTACCTAATAATAATAGTATATATATATATATATATATATATATATATATATATATATATATATATATATATATATAATTAGGTTATCTTATTATTAGGTTAAAGTAGGTTTTTGGATGGACACAGCTATTAAATAAAACATTTTGTGACTCCTAACAAAACAACTAACAAATATATATATATATACACACCCAAACATAGATATTGCACTATTAAACGCGGAATCCCGCCTAAGGATTGGAATTTACCCCCCCTAATACAAGTATAGGGAAAAGAGATAGGCACACATATTGAGGATGAACACATGGTCATTGTGGATTGTGGAAGGGTGAAAGTTATTAAAAACGATACATCCACGCTATACGGATTTGGATTTAACAAAGTCAAAACTTAAGTACCCCCTACATTTTTAAATCGAAAGGAAAATTTCAATTATTCACTCGATTACGATTACATTTACCCGTTTAAAAATTTGATCATATGCTTATGCATTTTTCCATGCTGGTTAACGTGTGATTTTGTGCGGAGCTGTCCATAAGTCAAGGCAAGAGGTGATAAATGGCTGTAGTTGGGCAACATTAGGAATACGCTGATAGTAATTGGGATAAATGGGAGAGTACTTTGATTTTTTAAATAGATAATGTTCAGAGAAAATCGCCCGAATTCGTCGGAAATTTTATACGACAAAAAAGTGATCGCGAAGTATTGTATATTTATTGTATAGAGTAAATAGGTTTTGAACCCCATCGATCGATCAACGAAGAGAAAAATCGAGAGTAATAAGATTTCTATAAATGTACGGAGCACCTGAGGTATCTTGTGACACTGAGGTACAGTTAGTATAATTACACCGAATAGTGAATAATATGTAGATTCGTCCACAGCGATTTTGAGAAAAAGAGAGAGAGATAGACATGGACAAATTCAAGTACTTTTTCTTTCCTCGCAAGACACACGCCATCGCAATAAAATCGGACCCAATAGCCTTGAAATTTAAAAGTATCTAACTTGATTAAATGGTCAATCGCACAAAATAATTATATGTTGTATGTATGTATTTATGTGCTCGAGAGTTGTATATGAACTAACATACGAGATCTGTCCAATAAATAAGCGAGCTGAAAACATTAAAAACTAAAGTTTGCAAAATTTAGTCTAAATCGATTCTGTCCCCTTCAACAAAGTACTCTCCATCCGTTGCTATGCACTCATTCCGTCTTCTTCTTTTCCACTACTATTTAAAGCACCTTTGGAAGTCCTCTTGGAAGTCAGGTTTCATAATTTTCTCGTCGTTTCTTGCTTTATTGTGTCTTCCACATCTTCCCAGTGATGTCCCGTCATTACATTTTTTGCATTTGTGGGAATAGGAAAAAGTCGCAGGGGGCGAGATCTGATGCGAATAAGGAGGATGATCTCAAGGATGGTGATTTAATTTTTTGTCAGAAACTGGCGAACAATAAATGCTGAATGAGCAGATGCATTGTGTCATGGTGAAGGATCCATCCATCATGATCGGTTGAAATAGTGTGCACTGTTGATTTTCCTAAATTCAGTTCATCAGTTATCATTGGGACAGTTTTCCGACGATCGGTAAGGACAAGGGACCGCACACGATCAATGTTGTCGTCAACACAGGTGGTTGTAGGTCGTTCTGGCCTTGCATCATCCGTGGCGTCTTGTTGGTCATCTTTAAAACGCTTAATCCTCTTGAAAAGGGATGTTTTCTTCAGAGCATTATCAGAATAAACAACTGTCAACATATCTTGATAACTTTTACCGCACTTCACCTAAAAACTTGATGTGGATTCGTCGCTCTGTGATTTCGTCAATTTCCATTTTCGACAAACAGTTGAAAGAAAAACAACAGAAACTAACATAACTGGTACCATACGCACAGCTCGACGATCCGCCAAGCACAGACGGCTCATTGGGTCTCAGGCAACTAGCGCCGCTATTGAGCGGGGCTATGGTCCTCGTCATGGCCGCCAGATTGCACCAGTTCGCGTATTTATTGTACAGACTACAAACATTTGATACATGTATACGTATGAACTAATTATTCTACATGTATGGCTGTCGCTCTAACACCCTCCGCCAGACGTCCTTAAGGGGTTTTTTCCCGGATATTGTGCAAATATATATTTGTATCACCCACAGATCAAAACTCTTGGTTGTGCTTTTGAGATATCACATCTCTTTTGTATCATTTACCCGTTTGTTTGGTCCATAGGTTCCTTCGGAAGCATTCGCCTTCTTGAAAGAGATTCATCCTGCTGTCCCTACCACTCTCTCTCCTTCTATCTCTTTCTATCTGCACAGCCTCCCGACGGAACGTGGGCGTGCGAGACTGTCCGCCTCGCGACTACCCCTCCCCCACCCTAAAAGCTCCCTCCCACATCCCCTCTCCATCTCTCTCCCTCTCACCCTTCTTCCCGTGGGAAAAGTAGGTCAGTGATTGTTGAGACACAGCCGCTATACTCCCCCCCTTCCCTCCCCCGACTCACTCGGTCGTCCTTCGGGCTGCCGGAGGAAGGAGGGGGGGTCTGACCGTGTCGACTGGGTGGTGGGGGCGGCGATAGTTGCCGGGGGGGAAGAGGGGAGAGTAGGCGAGGGGATTTCACAACGCAAGATGCGACGCGCGTACGTTCTTCCCCACCGTGCGTCTCCCTGCGACTCCCTCGGCCGGAACGGGGGGAACCGGCCGGCATCTGCCACCCCCCCCCCCAAACCCTTCGCCCCCTAAAACCAACCCCGCCCCCTTCAACGAAGATTTTCCCGAGACTCAACTCTTTTCTCCTTTCTATCCTCGTCTCCACCGCTGCCAACCGTCACTCGACATCGGCGAAAAAGTCTTTCTCAAAGCTTTTCTGAGAGATAGAGAAGAAATCTTCATCTTATTAAGCACTCAACGTCTTCCAGACAGCTAATACTCTTCCAGCACTTGAGCTAAGCAATGCACCGAAAGGACGTGTGGCAGGGGGTTTCGTGACAATAAAATGAGACGCTATACTCAAGTGGGTAGGGATCTTGGGCTGCTCAAACCGGGTTCGATCCCCGCGCACGTCTTTAGCTTCCGTCAGCTTCACCCAAACTGCGTGATTTTTTGAGAAGCAGATCTTAAAAGGGAAAACCAAAGGTGGCATAGGGAAAGCAAATGCCACCCCTCATTTCCCTGTTGATAGGTGAATTTCCCATGCCGTGTTGGGATTTTTATTAGGTAAGTTCCATCCTCAAAAGCCTATCAAACCGACCCAATGGGTTGAGAATCGTTGTGGTGCATTCAGAACAGCGTATGCATGAAAAAAACACTTTTGCGAGTTTTTTGTTGTTAATGAATTAACGTAACTATGGCAGTTTTCAAAGTGACAAATTTGGGCATAATTTATTTTAGTTATGATGCTAATTAGGAGTATTGTATTAGGTCAGAGCGGTTTTTTTAGTGGTCTTACACTGAAGTTTACTGTACTTCTTAAGTTAAATGAATCAATACAGGGTTCCGGGGCTTAAATCCTGACAAACACGAGTTTCCTTGAATGATATTTCCTCGCCTGGTTAGAGAAACCTTCCTCAGACTTATCCGAAGCATTACACGTAACCACAATATCGTAATAAGTTGATCTGGGGTACAACACGAAGAATCGAACTATTTTGATAAAATATAACGCCCAGCGCGAACGTTTTCGACAATAGCGACTCTCCGATTGTACTCCGCACTTGTACGTAACATTTCGGTCATTTTGAGGTTATTACTGTTTACTAGATGCCTATAGCTTCCAAGAACGCCAATCGTGACCTCAAGGGGATCGAGATGGTGCGGGGGCTAGCGTACTGGCTTCCCACCCAGAGGGCCCGGGTTCAAATCCCGGCGGTGTTGAATATTTTTCAGAGGTATCTCGATCCCTGCTTGAGGTGCTTTGTGGAGGGCACTTTGAGTGAGTACGCCGTCCGTCGGATGGGACGTTAAGCCGCGGACCCCTTGGCGCCTTTCGTAAAGAGTAGGCTAATGCCGACGCCGGGTTTCTCTCCACCCTTCATCCTTTCCTATCCATCCCCTATGGCGCAAATGACCTCAGCTGTCGGTCGCCTCCCCTCAAAACTACTACTATCGTGACCTCAAGTGAAACTACGATATGGCGGGAAATTCAAATTGAAATTTGTCCGGGTGTAAGCGTCGCACCCATGTATATTTAAGAACCCCATTAGATGACGTTTTGTTTTTCGTCGCTCATGAGGTCAGATGTATTCGTTTCTCGTACAGGATTCATTGAAAGAATATAGGAGAAAATTTTGAAGGTGTGTATTAGGGTCTTTTACGCAGTGATACCAAGTTTGGTGCCGAATAACCCAGCGGCCATCGAGGAATATTTCCCCCTTCCCGTTTCTTATCCTACGAGTATGACGGTTAACATCTCGTGTTAATCGTAGTTCAAGTAACGCCGACGGAGCAAAATGGAGGAATCTCACCGAAGAAGGTAATCCTTGGCCTATGTTGGCATATGTTGGCATATGTTGGCATATGTTGGCATATGTTGGCATATGTTGGCATATGTTGGCACAACTGACGTTCCATCTCTCGTAAACATTCCGTCGAATGGATAAAAATACCAATAGCAAAATCGTTTCCTAAAGTTGGGATATGTCTTATGTAAATGTATTGCATTTCAACCTTGAATTGTACGTGAGATCAAATTGATTTATGTATTCGTCATGAGCTCATGCATTCGCGAAGCAAATGGAAAATTTTAAAAGGGAAGGAAACGATCGCTTGGTGACCTCGTGGCGGGTTATCAAGGATTCCGTCCAGCTGATCGGTGAGAACGTGTCGAGAACAAATAAAAAAAAGACTTCGTTTCTAGGAATTCGAATAGTTAAATTGGCCAGTTTTAGAGTTTCCTAGTCGTCCATATTTTTTCTCCATTTATCATAAATTTTCCTTTCGCCTGAAATCACCACATTGTGGTTGGAACAGTCCAAGGAAATGAATTCGCAATGACTTTGCTAATATTCCGTGGAATTCGATTAAAATAAAAATGGCAATCGAGGAACGGTTATGCAAAGCAAGGTTTTATACGCATATACAAACAAATTGGGAACGCTTTCGAGCTTTAATTTAAAATTGAAATGATTTTATTTAACCGATTCGAAATAACACTACCATTTCTCCACGTACTGAGCTACGGTGAATGCATTTTATTATTGGAAACAATGGAAACCGGATGGTCTAACGGAGAATTAGTTCGAATTAAAACCGTTGAATTGGGCAGTTTCTTTTTCGACAATCGACCAGAATTGTCGATATAACTTCCCGAGATAAAATGGTGATATAGTCAATTTCGTTATTTTTCATGCTTTATACCCATTAGTGTATTCAAATAGAGTAGTTATTTCCTTCGCGGCAGTTTCGCCACGAAATTAAATGTTCAACTCTTTCCCCACGATCCAATTTTTGTCCGATATGTCAAATTATTTGACATTATTGTCTTAATCACTGGTATTCAATCCATTGGTTGATTTTTCGAAGCTTATACGAGGTCTGTCCAATAAATACGCGAACTGAGGCGATTAAAAAAACTATTTTTCCAAATTTAGTCTACATCGATGTTGTCCCCTTCAACAAAGTACTCTCCATTCGTAGGCTCTGCACTTATTCCATCTTCTTTTCCACTACTTTTTAAATCACCCTTGGAAGTCCTTTTGGCAGTTAGGATTTTCAGTTTTCTCGTCGTTTCTTGCTTTATCGTGTCTTCCACATCTTCCCAGTGATGTCCCCTCATCACATTTTTGCATTTTGGGAATAGGAGGACATCGCAAGGGGGGGCGAGATATGAAGCGAATAAGGAGGACGATCTCAAGGATGGTGATTGAATTTTTTGCCAGAAACTGGCGAACAATCAATGCCGAATATGCAGTTGCATTGTGTCATGGTGAAGGATCCATCCATAATGTTCGGTTAAAATGATGTGAACTGTTGATTTTCCTAAATTCAGTTCATCAGTTATCATTTCGACAGTTTTTCAAAGATCGGTAAGGATAAGGGAGCGCACACAATCAATGTTGTAATCAACACAGGTGGTTGAATTTCGTCCCGGCCTTGCATCATCCGTGGCGACTTGTCGGCCATCTTTAAAATGCTTAATCCACTTGAAAAGGGATGTTTTTTCAGAGCATTATCACCGTAAATAGCTCTCAAAAGTTCAGTAATTTCTTGAAAACTTTTACCGCACTTCATCAAAAAACTTGATTGTGATTCGTTGCCCCGTGATGTCTTCAATTTCCATTTTTGGCAAGCAGTAAAAACAACGACAACAGAAACTAACATTACTGTCACCATACGCACAGCTCGACGGTCCGCCAAGCACAGACGGCTCATTGGGTCTCAGGAAACTAGCGTCGCTATTGGGCGGGGCTATAGTACGCGTCATGGCCGCCAGAATGCATTTATTGGACAGACTACGTAGCTCTGTTTTTCTATCTCGTTAATTCTTCAAAACTACATATTTCATCACTATATCTGCTACCATTAACCCGTGATCATGGACTCAACTGCTTCCCATTCTATTTTCTCTCTAAATTTATCTCCATCTGTGTAAAATAAAGTACTCTGTCCGATAATTCTTGTTGTATCTTCTTCCATTCGGAGTTGTAATTGGACTTATCTCTTCGTAGAAACTCTTGGTAAGCTGTTCAAGCTGGCGTTCGTGTAATGCGAAGATGGCGTTCGAAGCTATGAGAAAGTTTAAAAGAGGAATGTTGTTATCTTTCGCTAGTTGGGCTTCATTTTGGGTGCTCTGTAATTATACGGGATCATCATGAAGTTGAACTGATTACCGAATTAGATCGCGTGCAGCGAAGGGGTGATATATGTATGTGTAAGACGCTTTTATGGTGATCTTATTAGCGTCTCAAGATTATGATTATTAGAGGAGCTAGGTTAGGAATCGCTCACGGAGAGAAGGTTGAGTTACGGATAAAATCTCTTGTATAAATTTGAAGATCGTATCTTCAACGCAGATGCTGAAATAGGTGATTAGCCCCACCGGTACTACGGTAGGAGAGATCATGTCTATAACATTGGAGATATCAAGTTTAGAACATATATTTAAGACGTTGTCATGTCAACGAAATATAAGTGATCAGAATAGCATTATCCGAAAAGCAGATTGGGAGGATATTAAGTATTTTTTCCTTTTAAAAATCATAATATGTCGTAATTATTTCATCTTATTTTTATTTAAACGATCTTCTTAGTTAAAAGCAGCTTTTCTTGCATGCGTAAAGAAGTATTTTACACTTAGATACGGTATTGCATGCACCTCTGGTTAATCTTATATCCAGCAATTGATTTATTTCACTAGTATTGTGGTTACTTAAAGAAAATTAATTACTAGTTAAGAAAAAATTGATTTTTAAAGCAGAATGCCTCGAGTTAGTTAAATTACACTTCCTGCCCTACTCCCCATATGTGGCTTACAGGGTATTCTCTCGATGGATAGAGAATAGGAAGAATTGAAGGTGGAAATTATGTAGGGTAAACATGGGAAAGTTCCTGATATAAATACTTGTTGGATAATAATTGTTAAAAGACCATATGTAAGCCTGCCTTTTTAAGTTGTTAAGAGTAACTAGGTTGATGGATATATGGATGTCAAATTTATAATTAATCCACTGTGATTCTCATGGTCCTTTTGACTCTTGAGTTGGGACGACGACGTTGAGGGAATTAACCGTAATCTACCCCCGCCTTATCCCGAATATGCTTTTGTGCCCTTTTCCCCCGTTCCTTTGAAATCCGTAAAGCGGGAATGAGGATCGATATCACGGCGAGACTCAAAAGAGAGACTCGTGACCCGAGCGATGACTTTCAATATCCTAGTTGGCTTTCCCTCACTCTTTCCTTCTACGTTTTGTTAATGGGAATAATATTGTGGTCGGGAATCATGTGTAACATCGAGTGGATATTCAGTTGACGTTTAAAAAACGTTTTACTATTTTTTACATTTTTTTGTTTTTTTTAAGCGAAAGATTTTTTCGTTATTTTTTTATTATAAACGTATGAGTGTCAAAAAATGCATTTGTTTTTTTTATTTTTTCACATTTTTTGTTTCAGAATTTTGTGCATTTTTTTAATTAAAGATTTTTTAATCTTTAAGTTTTTGAAGATATAAATTTGTGTCTGTGAGTGTAATACTTTCCCTCTATGTACGTCTTGTTAATGAGAATATTGTGGTCAGAAGTCTTGTGTAGCGTAGAGAAGATATTCATTTGGCGTTTTAAAACATTTTTATTGTTTTTTTTTTCAAAGATTAAAGATTTTTTTAAATATTTTTTGTGGATGTACGAATATTATTTTTTTTCCTTCTGATGAGAAAGGAGAACCGCCGCCCCTAAGTTTCTTTTTCTTTAATCGCGACCCACACGAGACTTGAAACAATGGTCTGCTCTTTTTTCCCCTTCCGTCTCATCATTTCCTCCCTACCTTGAGTCCATTGCTTCCTTATTCTCTTCGACAACGCGGAGGGAATTGCGAAGAGAGACAAAAAGGGGGAACGGGGAGATAGAGAGGGAGAGATGGCGAGGAGGAGGTTTGATTAATTAATTTCCATTCGCTCATCTCCCGTCTTGCAATGTTGCCGCGTCTACCTCAAGGTGTGTCGCGGAAAGTGCACCGGGGTCGATCCAGGTTTCGCCCGACTTGTCTCTCCCCCTCCATCTCCTCATTAAACGGCGACGTCTGCGGGAAAAAACAAATTAAAGAAATGCTACGCGAATGTCGATCGTTTATAAATTAAAATGTCGACTTATTTCCTTCTTCCCTTCCAAATCTTATGGCGATATCATTTCCATAAGTCTGTAAGGAGAGTAATAGGCGGGTCGGAAACTCTTCCGCGAAAATCTCCCGCATTTTATTTGAATTTGGCGAAAGAGAACGGTATGTTGGTATTCACTGGGTGGTGGGGACATAAGTGTTTACTTTACACGGTCATTTAACATTATCTCTATCGCATTCCATTGGTTTCTAAGCGCAACGAGATTTATCCCAGTTATTGGATTTCCGGTCACTGTCTACATACTTTTGAGAATGATTAGCAGTGCAGTGCATTGTTAATATTTATTCGACGTATGTTAAATTGACATTTTTGCAATTAGCCGGTCGTAATTGCATATTTTTTTAAGTGTTGTATATGCATTGTTAAGTGCTGTATATGTATTGTTAAGTGCTGTATATATTGTTAAGTGCTGTATATGTATTGTTAAGTGCTGTATATGTATTGTTAAGTGATTTATATATATTGTTAGTTCATGTATATGTATTGTTAAGTGCTGTATATGTATTGTTAAGTGATGTATATGTATTGTTAAGTGCTGTATATATTGTTAAGTGCTGTATATGTATTGTTAATTGCTGTATATGTATTGTTAAGTGCTGTATATGTATTGTTAAGTGGTGTATATGTATTGTTAAGTGCTGTATATATTGTTAAGTGCTGTATATGTATTGTTAATTGCTGTATATGTATTGTTAAGTGCTGTATATGTATTGATGTATTGTTAAGTGTTGTATACAGGGTTCGTCCGGAAAATAAGTGTACTGATTTTTTCCCGCCGCTCCAGGCGCGCCCAGCACCGCTCTGACGGGCTGCGATTGGAGGGGGTATGTTGGCAAGCGACGCTGAAAAAGGCAGTCGGCTCTGAGCTGTGGTGTAGTGAGGAGCTCTGTTAACGCGAACCTCCACGCTCGACCCACGTCACGGAACGCGATGCCGAAGTTTTTGGAGCAGCGTTATTCCATCAAATTTGCGGTAAAGCTTGGGAAATCGTCTACCGAAACTGTCGGCATGATTAATCAGGCTTACGGGGAGTCAGCCATGTCCAGAAACATGATCTTTCGGTGGCACAAGATGTTCGTGGAGGGCAGAGAAGAGGTCGACGACGAACCACGGCCTGGACGCCCATCAACGACACTCACCGACGAAAATGTGCGATAAGTTCGCGATGTACTGAACTCTGATCGTCGTCTTAGTGTTCGGATGATAGCAGAGCAGTGTAATGTGCCAAAAACAATAGTGCACGAGATTATTAGGGAGCAATTACAGATGCGAAAAATTTGTGCAAAGTTGGTGCCGAAAGTGCTCAGTGATGATCAAAGACTCAATCCTTTGGAAATCGCGACACAACTTGCGGATCACTGCAAAAATGATCCACATTTTTAGAGAACGTTGTTTCGGGTGACGAGACGTGGATCTTTGAGTACGACCCAGAGTCGAAGAGACAAAGTGCGGAGTGGCACACCCCATCATCACCCCGTCAAAAGAAAGCTCGCATGAGCAAATCTCGGATCAAGGCGATGCTCATTGTCTTTTTTGACAAAAGGGGAGTCGTCCACTACGAATTTGTACCTGAACGACAAACTGTAAATGCTGCATTTTACGTCCGAGTGCTCGACAGGCTTCGAAAACGAGTCGCCCGCGTCCGGCCAGCGATCAAAAACATCTGGCGGCTGCATCACGACAATGCGCCGTCTCACACCGCGCTTGTCGTGTCGGACTTCTTGGCCAAGCAAGGCGTGGCAACGCTGCCGCACCCGCCCTACAGCCCGGACTTGGCACCACCGGACTTCTTTCTGTTCCCGAAGATAAAGAGGAGTTTGAAAGGAACGCGATACGGGACTTTGGACGCCGTCAAAGAGGCCGTGACGACGTGTCTTCGAGAGGTTCCCGATGATGCCTTCTCGGGAGCGTTCCAGGAATGGGAACGCCGCTGGAACAAGTGTATCGACTCACAAGGGTCCTATTTTGAGGAATATTAGCTTAAGATATGTAAAAGTGTAATAATTTTTTTTTTCCTGAGCTCAGTACACTTATTTTTCGGACGAACCCTGTATGTATTGTTAAGTGATGTATGTGTATTGTTAACTGCTGTATATGTATTGTTAAGTGTTGTACATGTATTGTTAAGTGATTTATAGGTATTGTTAATTGATGTATATGTATTGTTTAGTGCTGTATATATTGTTAAGTGCTGTGTATATTGTTAAGTGCTGTATATGTATTGTTAATTGCTGTATATGTGTTGTTAAAACTTGTATATGCATTGTTAAGTGCCACATATGTTAGTGTACATTTTTATTCATAGCTAACTCTTAATCCGCCCTTAATATACGTTGCCATGCCTTTAACTTGCCTTAACTTGCAGGGTTCCTTGTTTAACACGTATAGTAACTTCTTCCTCTGTTCTCCCTTCCGTTAAGGTACGCTTTCTGTCCACGCAGCTGTATCTGGTAACCTCCAATCTACGCTTATCATCTTATTTCAATTAGCGAGCTTCTGACTCATTGAAAAATTACATTCGTGATAGAAATAATATTTATGACTAGATCAGTACTTTGAAGGCTATCGGTCAATTTTAATTGATGAGTACTTTGAAGCAATTAAGTAAGATTGCGTGAAGTAATTAAAGTCAGGTATTCGAGGCAAAAAAATGTATCGATAAATTGAGAGTTTTGCTGACATGTGAATTGGCATGAGACCGGATTCAGACCAGTCTTCCAATGGCTGATTATTATTCTAGCTGGATTCGATAAAATTGGGAATAACATGGAGTTTTTCTAATTTTTTAAAATCATTTCTTTTTATAGAATTAAATGAGGTGTTTTCCACTGTTATACTGACATTGAATTCAAGAAATACTTTGAATTGTGAAGTCTAATGACATGCTTATGTGATTGGAATTGATGACTTAATGAAATTACTCACAATTATTTATGTACTCAGAAAAAAATTAAGACACTGGGGATAAACTTCAAAAATACTCTTAAAAACAATGTAATGGGTTTATTTCGAATAAGTTAACATACTTAACTTTCTATTAACATTTTTTCAGATATAAAAAAAATGGTTAGCCACATTTATAAGATAGCCAAAGAAGAAGCACTCACAAGGAGGAAGGAATTGATGACAGAGACGTTGAGTCACGATGTTAAAAGGCTCGTTAAAAATATGCTATGGAGCGTAGTTACGTACAGCGCGGAAACATGGTCATTGAAGAAGGATGATCGGCGGGTACTCGATAGTTGCGAGGATAGACAGGGTGCGGCGCATAAATCCGGATGAGCAGGAGGTTTCGTCGTCGGGTTGGCGAAACCTTCCCCAGACTTCTCCGAAGCATCATTACACTTAGCCACAATATCGTAAAGAGTTGATCGAGGGTACAACACGAATAATCGAACTATTTCGACAAAATAAACACCCAGCGCTAACCTTTCGATAATAGCTGCTCTTCGATATTACTCCGCACTTGTACGTAACATCTCGGCCATTTTGACGTGGTTATGACTGTTTACTAGATGCCGATAGCTTTCAAGAACGCAAAATCGCGACCTCCAGTGGAACTACGAGATGGCAAGAAATTTAAATTTAAATTTGCCCGGTTTTAAGGGCCGCACCTTGCAGTATAGGAGCCTCTTGGTTCACGAAGAGGGAATGGGGCAAGACAGTTAAACTTCTAGAAGGTACTGGGCAACTCTGAGTTTTCTCGTGACACAAAGGCAATTATTATGGCACCAAATGGTGCAATCATCCTCTTGCATGATATCCCTAGCATCGACCGTAATACTGTCTTTATCTTTCTTTTTTTTGCTTTATTTTGGCATTAATTCGAATGAACTTTTTTTCTTCTTTTCAGGTGAGTTTTGGCATTTCTTTCGAAATAACATACTACTGGGGTTTTCAGTAAGTACCCAAAAATTTGCATATACGGCTTGAACTAGAAAAATAAATACATATTATACAAAAACACATGTATATGTATGTATATGTATATGTCTGTGTGCGTATATATATATATACATAAACATGTAGATTTTTAAAACATAGAATAACAAAGGATGACGACGGCCCTGCCGTCGAAACGTCAAAACAACACATGTGAGTGTCCTTTCTTTGTGTTTCTATGTTGAAAAAATCTAAATCTGTGTTTTATATCCTTGTTCGTCGCCGAAGAGCGTTCCATTTCGAAGATATATATATATATATATATATATATATATATATATATATATATATATACATTCAAACACGAAATCCCGCCAAACGGCGAATAAATACTCATATATACAGAAACAGATATAAGGAAAAGGGATAGGAACACATATAAAGGACGAACACAATAGAGGTGGGGAAGGCGGAATCGAACGGATCACAAGAGTAAAAATATTTCCTCAACCGGGACTCGAACACCGGATCTTTCCACTTACCGGGCGGATGCTCTAAACCACTTGAGCTATCGAGGATAGTCAATTTACCCTGAGATCGACATATTAGACCCACGGATCTCAGGGTAAATTGACTATCCTCGATAGCTCAAGTGGTTAAGAGCATCCGCCCGGCAAGTGGAAAGATCCGGTGTTCGAGTCCCGGTTGAGGAAATATTTTTACTCTTGTGATCCGTTCGATTCCGCCTTCCCCACCTCTATTGTGTTCGTCCTTTATATGTGTTCCTATCCCTTTTCCTTATATCTGTTTCTGTATATATGAGTATATATATATATATATATATACCTGTATATATATATATATATATATATGTGTGTGTGTGTGTGTGTATAAAAAATATATGTATATATATATATATATATATATATATATATATATGGGTCGCGGTAGTTCAGGGGGTAGAGAGCGTTGGACTGCTAACCGGAGGGTCCCGGGTTCGATTCCCGGGTGAGGCACTCTGGGCACCTGCAGCTCCGCCCAAGCTTTGTGATTTCGGGTACCAGATGTTCCTGGGAAACCATAACCGGCACAGGGAAAGGAACTGGCCCCCTTACCCTGATGTGTGAATTTGCACACGCCGTATAGGGCTTAGTACTGGGTGAACTCTACCATCACCTAATAAACTAACCTTCGGGTTGATTACTGTGTTTTTGGTTTATTTGACAGCAACAAACAATATAATAACACATAAAAAGATCACTCACACGTTATTTCTTGATCATTTCGACGGAATTCAGCTCAGTCTTCATTGGAAGAAATAGAAGTAATGCATATATTATATATATATATATATATATATATTCAGGTATATATATGGCCAAATAGTTGTGTATGCATGGCAGGTGCCCTCATACCCTGCGCCACACGAACTCGTGCATTGTTGCTGGTTGTTGTGTACTTTTCGAGATGTTGGTGTTGGTAACGGCGCCGAAACTTAAAAAATAATTACACACCCAAGTGTTTCCTTGAATTTTGCTGGAGACGATTTCATGTTAAACAGGTAAATAAAATCTGAAGAAAAATAATTTGACTTGAGAAGAAGCAAAAAAAAAGAGAGTTATATTTTCGATGAACGGAATTGAATCGGATCGATGCTAATGGGGGAAGTTCCACTCGCCTGGAGGCCAATGAACCTTTCGAGTGTCGGACGGGATCCATAAGACACCCGATCTTCTCCTCCTCACCCATTCCCCATTGCGTCTAATTTAATTGCAATCCGTGGACAGATGCCACTTCTGGTCCATCTGCCATGAGGGGGCGGCAGGGAGAGAGTGGGTGGCGGGTGGGGAAAGTTTGGTGGTGGAGGTTCTAGGGACGCCCGCCCGTGACCTCAGGCGGCAAATGTGGGAGACTCACCCAAAATCAGGAATGTTAGGCGGTCGGAATGGAATGGGGCGATATTGAACTGACGAATGGGGCCGACACTGATGCGTCCTTAAAATGTCATTTCGTATGCAATCTCACAAGTCCACGTCGAGCTTAATTTAGTCCTGGCTGGATTTTTGCAATACGGGACGGTGATTTTCCAAGAGATGTCGGGAGGAAAAGGGGTCGTCTCATGTGTGAAGCTTAAATCTTTAGCTGACATTCGTATCCAGAATTTTTTTTAAATAATTTTTAATTTTTGGACTAAGTTTCAAAGAGTTGTCGCAGGTCCAAACGAGTGGAATTGGGGTTACTTCAAGACACACACACACATACATATATACTATATATACATATTTATATACTTATATATATATATATATTTTTTTTTAAGGTAATCTACCTGTTAAGGTAGGTTTTTGGATGGACACAACTACCAAACATGCATTTTATTATTCCTAACAAAACAAAAAAAAATCCATCATCCTACTCTACATCAGGTCCCTCTTCATCTCTGAGTACTTTCTTCCTCCCTTCATCCCGTCCAACATCCCTATCCTGTTCCTTCCCTTTCCTCTTTTGCCCAGCATTCTACCCTCTATCACCGTCTTCAACATCCCACTGCCGGTCAAAACCCCCTTCATCCACTTTTCCTGCCTCCATAGGATTGCTCCCAATAAACCCCTGTCCTCGCCCACCATTTCAAGTACTTCCTCATTTGTTTTCTTCTCTGTCCATTTCACCTTCTCCAATCTTCTCCACACCCACATTTCAAAAGCCTCCAATCTACGTCTATCCTCCTGTTTCAATGACCATGTTTCCGCGCCGTACATAGCTACGCTCCATATCAAAGTTTTTACGAGTCTTTTCTTAACATCCTTACTCAATGTCCCTGTCATCAACTCCCTCCTCCTTGTGAAAGCCTCTTTGCCTAGCGCAATTCTTCTCCTTACGTCCCTACTACTTTGACCGTGTTGGTCCAAAACACTACCGAGATACGTTAACTGTTCTACCTGCTCTAGTTTTTGCCCTCCTATTTTAATGTTAAGCTTCGCCTTTTTCTTTCTAGAAAATCGCATAACCTTTGTTTTACTAATGTTGATTCTCATCCCATACCTGTCGCACTGAATTTCCAATTCACTCAGCAATGCTTGCAGCCCCTTGGCTGACTGACAAACTAAAGCTTGGTCATCAGCAAACCTAACTGATTTTACGAATTCCCCGCCCACTTTCATTCCTACCTCGAGTCCTTCCCATGCCTCTTTGATCATTTCCTCTGCATACAGGTTGAACAGCAGCGGTGATAATGGGCAACCCTGCCTTACACCCCTTCCTAACACTGCCCATCCTGACTCCCCGTTTCCCACCCGCACCTGAGCAGTCTGAGACATGTACAGGTTGCGGATTAGCCTCCTTTCCCTCCAATCTATTCCCATTTTCTGCAATATACTCATTAGTTTTTCCCAATTCACTCTATCAAACGCTTTTTCGAAATCTACGAAACAGGCAAATACCTCCTGGTTGTGTTCTATATTCCTCTCGATTAATAATCTCATTACTGCAATGGCATCACGCGTACCTCTCCCCTTCCTAAACCCAAACTGATCATCCCCTAAGTAATCTTTTGCCCTACTCTCTATCCTTTTGTTTATGATCCTGAGAACAACTTTAGCTGCGTGGGATATCAAACTAATTGTCCTGTAGTCCTCACATGACGTGGCCTTAACCTTTTTTGAATAGGAACTAAAACTGATCTCACAAAGTCTTCCGGCCAGATTCCCTCCTCATAAATACTACGGATCAGCCCATATAGCCTCTTCCTCCCACATTTTCCTAAGCATTTTAAAAGTTCCACGGGAATGTTATCTACCCCCACGGCCTTATTTAGTTTCATATCCCTTAATGCCCTTTCTATCTCATTGTCTAGTATGCCTGGACCTAAGCTGTCTTCCTCTACGTCATTTTCTTTTTCAATGTCTAACTGTGTTGGTCTGAGTTCTTTACTATACAGTTCTTCTATATACTCTTTCCATCTCTCTTGGATCTTTCTTGCGTCAACTATTACCTTACCCGCCTTATCTCTAACTGTTAGCAGAGCTCTTCCTTTCTTACTTCCCGATAACGATTTAACTTTGCTGTACAGCGCACCGATTTCACCCTTCCTCTGGAGACTCTCCATATCCTCGCACTGCGTCTTCCACCAGGCTTCTTTTGCTTTATTTGTTGCCCGCCTCAATTTATTGTTTAATTCTTTGTACTTCATTTTGCCTAACTCTGTATTTACATTCTTCCATTTTCGTCGCTCATCCATCTTTGTAATCATCTCATCCGTGATCCATGGTTTCCTAGTCCTTTTAGCGTTAACGGTTCCAATAGTGTCTTTTGCGGCTTTAGACAACCCTTTCTTGAAACTTTCCCATTTTTCTTCGATAGTACTTAGCTCTTTACCATCCTCCATGATTTTCTCTACCGCCTGTTTGTATTCCTTCCTTTTCAACCCATTTAATGCTTCTACATTCCATTTTCGAACTCGCCGCCCCTGCCTTATCTTTTTGAAACGTACGCTACATTTCATAACAACTAAATTGTGGTCTGAGTCCGCATCCGCTCCCGGGAAGCTGTGGGAATTCATCACACTGTTCCTAAACCTGTGCCTAACCAGGATATAATCTAGCTGATATCTTCCTGAGTCACCTGGCATTTTCCATGTATACCTGCGTCTTTTGTGGTGTCTAAACCAAGTGTTGGTGATGACTAACCCTTGTCTCCTGCAGAACTCAACTGCTTTCTCCCCGCGGTCATTCCTCGCGCCTAAACCGTAGTCCCCCACCTCATCACCATCTCTTCCTTCGCCTACCGTCGCATTCCAATCCCCCATCACTATCAAATGTTTCCCTGCAGGAACAAATGCAATCATGTCCTCTAACTGATCGTATATCCTATCGACCTCTTCTTCCTTATGGTTGCTCGGTGGCATGTATACCTGAATAATAACTAAGTTCGTCGGTTCTGCTTTTATCTCCACTAGTAGTATTCTATCCGTTACCTGCTCTATGTTAACTACGCTTCTCCCTACCTCTTCATTTAGTACAATGGCAACCCCTCGTTGGCTCTCGTCCCCACCGCTGTGTATTATTCTATACTTATCACTCCAGTAATCCCCGCTATCTTTCCTTCTCACCTCGCATAGACCTAAAATATCTATATTTCCCCTGCCCATCTCTCGCTTAACATTCTCCAATTTCCCTGTCCTCATCATTGTCCTAACATTCCACGTTCCTATTCTAACTAATTTCGTCTTCTTCTGCGTCTTCTGTCCTGCTGCTGCTGGTTTTCCCTTGCAAGGTTTTCGTGGGATGACGACCGCGGAAGCCTTGCCTCCCCCACTGCCGGGCACGACACACGGCCGATTGGGCCGAGCCCCGTGGTTGCCAGGACTCAAAATATCTCTATTGTCCATCATATTTTTCTAGGGAATGATAATTGAGGTGGTTTCCCGTTGCCTTCCTCAATAGTGTTTTTAACGTGACACCATCACTTACTGGCCGCCCCACTGGGGTCAGACGCCATTGCAGCCGCCTCACTGAGGAACAGACGCTGCGTGGACTACCTTTCGTCTGGCTCCTAACCTTCGACCTATCTGGCATGGGTGACCCTACCAGGAGCAACTTTTATTACTCCCGCCAGCACAGCTCTAGGGGTCATCGGAAATATATATATATATATATATATATATATATATATATATATATATATATATATATATATATATATACATATACACACACATATATACTATATATACATATTTATTTACATATATATATTATATATATATATAGTATATATATATACATATACACACACATATATACTATATATACATATTTATTTACATATATATAGTATATATATATATATATATATATATACTGGGGTAAACGCTATTATTTTCATTCAGGGTACTATGTTTTGAAGTTGGTGTTCCGGATGGTGTCTGCAATAAAATTACACATATTTTTTGCTTTTTTATCAAATTGCATAAAAATTTCATACCGATTATATCTTCACCGTATTGTGAGAAATTTCTTTTTTGTTTCCTTAATCATTTCCTCGTACTTTTCAACTGCGGATATACAAAAAAAACCTAATTCTTTCCAATCTCAATTCCCGCTATTTATTCTGCAAACATAGTAAAGTATCGCCATTTTATAAATCGCACAAATCTTAATTCATGAAAAAAAAACATAGTACCGTGTAATGGCTTACCCAATAATATTCTGTAGCTTCATTCTTAAAGAAATCGGCCATTTTCTGGATATTAAGACGCTCAGAAAACAGATCTATAAGCACTTCGGGATGCAAATTGATTCAAATTAGAGACAGTACATTTGAAAATTGATTTCCGTTGCCTGAAATGTTGCCATTCAGAGTTTTGGAGAGTTTTTTTTTTAAGTTCATCTGCGTGAAGCGAACACCCTTATACCCTGATATCCTGGGGCCAGGGTAAAAGAAAAAAGCTCACTTAAGTGAAGGGAGGTTATCTTCCAAGTTTCTAAGATATAGGGAGTATCAAAGAAAAAGTTAAGATGTATGGAAAAATTTATTATCGTACAGTTCGAAGAACTTAAGGAGACTTGGTACTGACTTCAGGCATCGGGATTTATCCCTAGAAATAGACATTGTTAGAGGATGCCCTGGTAGCTTATTAATGTATATATATATATATATATATATATATATATATATATATATATATATATATATATATATATATATATATATATATATGTATGTATGTATGTATGTAAACACATTTTCAGCCTCATATAGAGGACGATGGTTGCACCATTGATTCCTGCCGTGACCTAGCAGTTTTTTATAACATCGACTGGCAGTGGAATTGTATTGCGCAAGTGGCGGAAGAAAAAGCGCGTTAGTCGAAAGTCATCGTCGCTGGCACATGGCTGGCAGGCTGGCTGGCTTGCGAAGCACGTCTTGCGTTGAGATGCCGCATAATATCTCTGAAACCGAAAAGGAGCGTTTGCCTCCCGGGCGTGTGGAAAACGTGTTCCCTCTCGTTGTTCTCGTGTTTCTATCTTGTCATCATTCAGCTCGCCATTCAATCACGGACCACAAACCAGTCCGCCATTCAGGGCGTCATTATATCGTATTTACGAGGCGTAGGGAACAATTTGCTGGGGACAATAATGGGTGTGTGCCTAGAAGATTAAGTTGCTTTCCCTCTCATTCCCTCTTCTTCGTGGATAATTCCTTATCTTATCTTTGTGTGTGTACATGAATATGTATGTTTATGTATGGTTATATGTATATATGCATATACCTATATATATATATATATATATATATATATATATATATATAAGGTAATCTACCGGTTAAGGTAGGTTTTTGGATGGGCATAATTACTAATTAAATGATTTGTGACCCCTAGCAAAACACACGTACGCACACACACACACATAGATATGTGTGTATATATATATATATATATATATATATATATATATATATATATATATATATATATATATGTGTGTGTGTGTGTGTGTGTATGTGTATATATATATATATATATATATATATATATCTATATATATATATATATATATATGCTTTCGTAGACGTAACACGGAAGTGCCGAATAGTACAATACACAGTAACACACAATATATCGTAGAAACACAAAAAAAGAACACACACGTATTTTCTTGATATTTCGACGGAAACAATCCGTCTTTCTCTGAAGATATAGAAGTAATGGTATATATATATATATATATATATATATATATATATATATATATATATATATATATATTTATATATATTGAGCATCCAATGTTGCATACTGCATTGAGCATCCTGATTTTAGCACATTTAAAGTATTCAACATTGAGCATCCAACATTGAATCCAACATTGAGCATCCAACATTGCATCCAACATTGAGCATCCAACATTGAATCCTACATTGAGCATCCAACATTGAACATCCAACATCGAATCCAACATTGATAATCCAAAATTGAGCATCCAACATTGCATTCAACAATGCATCCAACATTTCATCCAACATTGAGCATCCAACATTGAATCCTGCATTTAGCATCCAGATTTGAGCGCTGATTTCAGCAACTGAAATTACCATCTTTTAGAAACGACCTCCAGTAAAAAAAAGATGAAAACGAAAGAAAAAATAAACTTGAAATCCCGAAAAGTTCAAGTTCACATCCTTCCCAAAAAGACAAAATTCGCCGGCCAAAAAAAATGTCCAGACCTTCGCAACGAACGTGAATGTACCCCTACGATATAATTAACGAAATGCTCATTATTTTTTCAAGCTCTTCATATATAAGCTAGCAAAAGGGCTTCTTGAAAGACATAACCAGGGAACGCATTTTTTCCCTACGTGCGCTCCTTCGCTCTTCACTTGTCGCCGCGTCATAATTATTCGTGTTCGTCACCTCATTATCCATCTGCCTAATGCGGTCAAGCCCCGCGACACTCTTAATGGTCCAGATCTTCGTTTCGTGGGCATCCAGCGGGTTGGATCATTGCTGTTGACTTATGAATTGATCATGCTGATGAATTTAGTTGTAATGACGGCGGGCGACCGACAGTTTGTGGTCGTTTTCTCCATTAGAGAGATAGGAGGGTAATAAGACTGAGGTCAGATTTTAGGAGAATCGGGTGGGGACAGAAACACGTCATTAACCTAATGTATCAATGAAAGGCGCCTAGGGGTCAAAGAATGTAACGTCCTATGTGACGGACGGGGTATTCTACTTTTAAGGACCCTCGATTCTTGAAGCGCCAATTAGTGATTGGGACGCCACCGAAAGCTCCTGTCAATGCAGGGATTCGAACCCGGGTTCTAGGTTTGTAAATACAATGGGCTGTCCACCGCGTCAATCCGATCCCCAATTTGTTGTATTTTTTATCATTTTTGTTTATTTTTCAATTTTTTTTTAATTTTTTAATTTTCTGTTTTTTTCATATTTTAATTTTTTTATTTTTTATCATATTTTATTTGGGCTAGATTGAGACTTTATGCACAGTTGTGCAGTCACTTCTTCCACCGAAAAATAACATTTATCACACAAATGACCAGCACCCATGCCTAAGGCTGGAATCGAACCAGCCGTCTCTGGATTGACAGGCGATAACGGTAACTCTTCCGCCAACTGTGCCAAAGTTTCTAGTTAAGATACGAAGAATTATGAAGTGCCTATCTATCTTCCTCATTTAATCTGGGTGGTCGAATATGGTTTCATAATTTGTTCCCCAAGGTATTACCTCTGTGCTGCGAGGAAACTTAGGTACAATCCATATATCAGCCGTTATTATTGTCCCATGACCTGTTGACCCCTCACCGGTTGCCACATAGATAATCTACCTCTCTGGGCACAATGAATCTGTCATTGGTGCATTTTATTGCTTTTTTTTCCTTTGAGAAATCCTCCATCTATTATCTGTGATAGAGTCCCGGAATTATTCGAAGGTCAGCTCCGGAGAAATTAGAAATTGACCACGAAGGTCGTGTCACGCCGGACTAGTTTATGCACAACATCTCTTCCGAGAAATAGTTCTGTCTTTCGTGTGCGCCTTACCTACTTTGGCGTCCAATCACACGGTACAACTACATCGAAAAAATCATGTACGAAGACATCGGAAGGAGAATTTTGAGCATATTTTTCGTTTTTCCTTTTCAAGAGTTATGGACTTATCTCCTCAATGGTGTCTTTAATCTAGCTCCTTTTGATATTTGTATGTGACAATGCCGATCATTGTTGACTTATGAAACAGTAGCGCTAAGCGGTGACCTATTGTTATCAACAATCGCCCATTTCACGCTATGCTCGCTCACGGGGGAAGCTATTCGGTAAATGTTACGAAATTGTTGTCCCGCAAACAATGTTGACATTGTGATGTCAGAATCTCAATAATTTCCGATTATTTTGCACTAATTTCGAGATTAATCGAGATTCATCATTGACCGTGTCCATCTGCATCTTACTTTTATCTCGGTCATCGAATCTTACATAATAATTCCCTCGGGTCTTCTAGAAAACCCAAAACCCAGATGTCCTTTCCAAGAGTTTTTTTTAAAGTCTTACCTGCTCTCCTAGTGATGTATGAGGTTCCCAACCTAATTCCTCCGACATAACCGTCACGCTCATTCGTTGACATAACCGTCACGCATATTTGTTGACATAACCGTCACGCTAATTAGTTTCCCTCGCAGATTAAAGATACGTACATCTGCCTCCACGCAGTAACTCGTAAACCGCAACCCGTAATACTTTTTTGTTAGCTTGTACACATATTCCCAGTATATGTTTCACCCAGTAATGTCGCGAGTGAGTGTAACGCCCATGTATTTAGTCGCGTCTACACTTTTGATTTCAGTGTTCCAGATGAATTAGGTGTTCGGGATGGAACTACTCCAATTACTTAAAATTCATCAGTTACAAAAGTTTTAAAATTCTAATTGACAAATGCCAAGTGGCGTTACCCTCACTCACAACCTGTCCGGGTTGAAACACATACGGGGAATATGTGGACAAGCTAACTAGAAATTAAGGTTTATTAGAAGATTATTAGGTAAATGTGATGAAAAGGTCAAAGAGAAATGTTATCTTTCGCTGGGTAGGCCTCATTTATGTAGAATATGATCCTACTATGATATATGGGAAGTGCAGTTGGATTGATTGCGGAATTTAGATAGCGTGCAGTGTAGAGGAGCTAGATTTGTAAAACGCTGTTATGATAAACTTAGTAGCGTATCCATAATACTAGAGCAGCTAGGCTGGGAATCACTCACTTGAGCGAAGGTTAAATTACAGATTAAATCTCATGTATAAACTGGAAGGAAGTCTCTTTAGCAGTGATGTTGAAAATGTATTATTACCCCAATCGCACTACCGTAGAAGAGATCATGCCAATTAAATTAGAGAGATTAAGTGTAGAACAGATGGATTTAAGATATCAATTTACCCGTTAACGACAAGGGACCAGAATAGCTTGGTCCAACTGTGCTGTGCGTGGGGGGGAGGAATGGTTTTGGGTCCAAAGTAGTCAGGTGTGCAATCATCCCCTGCCACACACCCTAGCGGAAATACTAAGAAATAATAATTTACAACAGTGGAGGAGGAGGAAAGAGGGAGCGAATTTAGAATTTCGTCTCGTGTTTTTTTATCCCTCATTGGCGTAAAAAAACGAACTTGAGGTAATGAGTTCGATCTATGCGTACACAACCGCAAAAAAATAAGGGTTGTTGCGTGAGGAAGTCGTCATGAAATAGAAACGGAGCTGCCAGACGGACTCTGAATGCGAAATTGGCCGGAAGGGGGAGGGGGGCTTGGTAGTTCCGTTACGGTCCGACTCTGACCCACATATTCCCCCCGGGGTCAGGGTCAATCCACCGTGGTGGGAACCCCTTGCGTGAGATGGGATGGAGATTTCTTAGCCTAACTACGCATTCCGAGGGTCGCCCGACGACGATTCTTTCCTTCCATACCTGGAACAAACATTCCACTTCAATACTGTGCATCTCGTACTTCAGATGGATCGTGCCGACCTTCTGAAGAGGGAGAGGCGGTTGAAGAGAGGGTAGCGGATGCAAATCAAAAGAGCCTCACCCAGCCAATCGCACCTATGACGGCGACGCCCACTTGCTTGCGTTTTGCCTTGGATAAATTACTTGAACTAGTCATTCTCTTTCGGAAGAAACGCGCAATCTTATGCCTAGGAGCATTTACAGCTTCTCTTGTGCAAACCTCCGCTCGATTTCCAAGAAGTCGGAACGTTTTGATTTCAAAGAAACGGCGAGATATGTTGCAATTGTATAATTATTACAATCCACCGGAGATTTGCACACAATTAGGAATATTTCATAGAGGAAAAAAAATAACTTCTGATGGTCGGAATTCGAACCCAGATGCCCCCGTCATTGTCATCCGTTTTCTTTTGACCACTTAAGCTATCGAAAGCTATTAGAAACTCACAATGTAAGGAGGCGTCTTTGCATTAACGAGGGTAGGCTGAAAACAAATGCACACATGCTTGTAAGCCACGAACGAAATGACCTTCGGAAGCACTCCTTGTGGCATGTGGAAGTAACATTCCCCCTCTACACGCATGCGCAGATTGGAGATCATTATATTCATCCAGTGTATTTTGAGAAGCTAAAGTATGGAGACGTGTTCTAGTGCTATGTCAACGCGAGTTTAACAGCGTGCTGTTATCGAATTTTTAATTGCTTAAAAAGTTACTCCTGCTGAGATTCATTGTCGTTTAAAGGCTGTTTATGGTCACGATCCTGTTGATTAGTCTACTGTAAATCGATGGGTAGTAAAATTTCGTGATTGCTAGCCTTGAAAAGCCATAATGGTTGATGAAACACGCAGCGGACGTCCGATCACTAGATTTGATTCAAAATGACCGGCGAATCACTCAAAAGCGTAACGCAAACTATATGGCAATATCCAAGGAACGTGACGGCTTCATTATTGATTAAATTGGGATACCATAAAATCTGTGCACGTTGGGTACCACGCCGTCTCACAGACGAGAACAAACAAAACCCTCCATATTCCTTCGATCTTGCGCCTTGCGATTTTTATTTTTTTCCCTCAACTCAAAAGACACCTCAAAGGTAATCATTACACCTCGGACGATGAGGTTAAGGCAAAAATTCGATATCGCCACGCTGTTCAACTCGCGTTGACAAAGCACTAGAACACGCCTCTATACTCCCGCTTCTCAAAATACACTAGATGAATATAATGATCTCCAATCTGCGCATACGTGTTGAGGGGGAATGTTACATCCACATGCCACTTGGGAGTGCTTCTGAAGGTCATTTTTTTGTGGTCTACAAGCATGGGTACATAAGTTTTCAGCCTACCCTCACACATTATTAAGAGGACGGGAAGACGTGTGGAGAGGCTGCCCGTTTCTCTCCGTGCTGCATTTACAAAAACTAGTGTCCTAGAAAATTAATAAGATGAGTTTGAGTGCATCGATATACGAAACTTATCATTATACAGCCCGTACTTAGGACATCGATATTCCTAGGGAATGGTGTGTGTTTACAACTCAACATCGATTCCAACGAGTGTCCTTACTTGCATTTCTTACTTTCAGAAGGGAAAGTTACTATTTCTAGTCTAGTGGCCTATTCCATTGAGACATCCGTGTCTCTCTATGCTTAAGGATTAAGCAAATACGACTTTCACATGTTCCGAAAGTTCAGCTGAGAATTTCGAAATCTTCTGCCTCAATTAAGGTCGCTCCCTTCTGTTTTTACACTCTTTTTTACTATTCTAACATAAAAATCATTTCTCATGTTTGTTTATTATAGGTTTCGAAAAAAAATTTTCTTGAAATTAATAGATTGAAAACAATTTTGTTGCATCATAGAGCCATTACGTAAGACACATGTTCCTCTCAATATAATTATACACCGTATAATTGGACTAAGTAACGAAAACGTTATCTGCTTCAAAACTTAGATCAAGTGCACGGGAGTTAGATGAAACCATAGATTATCATCAGAAGCTATACCGTTCTGTTTCTTATCGTTAAGGAAGAAGACACCCCTTAAGGGAAGTCGGGGATCACCTGCGTCGCTGTGATTAGTCCATATAAGGCTGTGATTTTAGGGTGTATCATATATTTCCTAAACATTTTTCCAATTGAATGAATGTTCCTGCTATATATTTAATGGTTTTTAGCGAATAGATATGATTTTCCTGAAATAAACGTCTCGCAAATTCCTATCCTAGTAGGCTATTTGGCGACGCAAGGCGATTGGTTAATACAGGGTCGCACCCGAAAGTGGTAGGACATTTTTTTACAAGAAATTTATTGACTATATACTTACATCGACTTAATAATCTTCAAAGTATGCTCCTTGAGCTGCTACACAGTATAACGTTGCTCCCATTCCCCGTACGCCCGCTGGAAATTTTCTTTGAGGATGCCGTTGATGACCCTCGCCGAAGCCTCTTGAACGGCCTTTATCGAGTCAAAACGTTGTCCCTTGAGCTGTCTTTTCATCATGGGGAAGAAGAAGAAGAAGTCCGGTGGTGCCAGATCGAGAGAATAGGGCGGGTCGGGCAACGTGGAAACGCCGTATTTGCCCAATTCGCCAGAATTACCAAAGATAGTGCCAGAATTTTCGGCACCATCTTGGCGCACACCTTGCGCATGGCCAAATCCTGTGAAATAATGCGTTGGAAATTGGATGCAGACAGACCCAACTGGTCTGCATTTTCTTCACTGGTTAAGCGTCGGTCTGTGTTCAGCAGTGTCCTCACTCTGTCCACATTTGTGTCGGTTCTTGCCGTAGACTGCCGTCCGGAGCGATGGTCGTCTTCAACGAGCTCCCTACCCTCTTTAAACAACTTGTGCCACTCAAATACTGTGGAACGGCTTAAGGCAGTGTCCCCATAAGACTGCTTGATCATATCGAGGGTCTCAGTCGCCGTCTTCCCGAGTTTCGCACAAAAATTCACGGAATAACGTTTCTCTAAATTCAGATTCATTTTGTTTTTCGAGGCGGACAAAAAACTTGCTTCACTAAAAACGGTGTCCTCACTCAACGACAGCCGGCAGGCGACTGAGGTTGGTGTCGGTCTGTTGCTAAGAGCCCCCTCCACCATACCCTGCCAGGCAGACCCCCCTCCACCGTTCCGTTCGCGCCAGAGAAAATCAGTCCTACCACTTTTGGGTGCGACCCTGTAGTCCAGGCCGCGGCGTTGAGAGATAGCCCAGCTAGAAGAATCCAAGTCAATTCATTGGATTCAAAGAAAACCCTAAAACACAGTTGTTATCCCGAATAACAGTTTGGTAGGTGATAGGGTAGAGTTCAACCGATACTAAGCCCAACGGCGTGTGAAAATCACACATAAGGATAATAATAAGAATGAGGGGAAGATCCTTTTTCTTTGTGCCGCCGAGGGTTTTCCAGAAAGTTATCTTGTCCGAAAAATCACGCCGTTCGCGTGAAACCGTGGGTGCTCGGAGATGCATGTCCGGGAATCAAACCCGGTCGGAGTAGTCCAACGCCCTACCCCTGGACTACCAATCACGAAGAATATTTAACACGCTAGATCTTTTAGGTATTCGGAAAGGTATGATTATGCATTTATGCTTAAATTACTGGAAACCTTACCCGTAAGGTAATTTTTAATAAAAGCTAGTATTTATACTGAAGTAAGTAATTTATGTTAAAAGAAAATATTTGGAAGTTTAATATAATCTGGTTATCATTAATCTCCCTCTTATCTCAGTAATAAACCCACCATCGCCATTTAAAAAAATTCACATTCCGGTAAGCATTTTTCGATAGGCCACGTGCTCAGTTTATGACGCTTGGGAGTCAGGTGGCAGCACCGACTCGGAGTTTAATGGCGGGTTAGTCGCGTGAAATGGCGCGAAAAATAAAACCAACAGAGACGGTTCTCTCTCTCTCTCTCTCTCCCTTCCCTTGAAAAGAACTCGCTTATCCCCTCCTCTCCCTCTCTCCGTTCGAGGACGTTTCCACGAAATACCCTTTTATAGAGAGCGAGGTCCATCTCGATAGCGACCCTCGTGGGGCTATAGTTGGTTTGCATGACTACCTGCGTCATTTTTGGACCCTTTTCCCTACCGTTCCCCTCACGAATTTCGAAAGGAACCTCTCGTGAATTGATCCTCGTGAAGGAAATGTCGGACTAGTATAACTACTATGCCCTCCGTGTGATTCTTTCAGTATTCTTTCTCCACCCCTTGCGGGGGGAGAAGGGGGTGGTGATGGAAGGTCGAAAATCCGGACCCTCGTTTGGGTCCTCGCGTGACTTCTTGAGGGTCGTGGTGTTTCGTACACCTCCGTCCCTCTTCATAAAGACTTAATCCTGGGATTCCATTCGTGGCACTGTGAGCTTGTTGAAAACCGCTTGGATTTAATCGTTCTAGGGTCCGCCGCTTGCCCTTCTCAACTTAGCGATAGGGGTTTTGGGTTGTAGTGGAAGGGTTCGTGTAATGTGTCAAAGAAACAATAATACCCATCCCAACGTGTGAAGTAAACTGGTTATAAATCTACAATTAATAGGATCTTAACTAAACGGCTGTGAATTTTCGGAATTAAAGGAAAGATAAAAAGAAGAGGTGAATTATAGCGTATGATAGGATCGAATTAAGTACTTCATAACATGTAAAATACGTGGGAAATACTGTGATATCATACCTTTCAATGGGAGGGAAGGAAGAGGATAGGGATGTTGGACGGGATGAAGGGAGGAAGGAATTACTCAGAGCTGAAGAGGGGTCTGATGTAGAATAGGATACTGGATTTTGTGTTTTGTTAGGAGTCACAAAAAATATTTATTTAATAGTATTATCCATCCAAAAACCTACCTTAACCTGTAGATTACCTAATTATAATAATAATACCTTTCAATGGGACTCACAGATCAGAAGAATGTGTGGGTCAGCCTAAAATGAGATAGATTTCATCAAATGTATTGTAGGAACAAATACTTAAGTAAGTAATAAATGAGTACTGAATAAGTACTAAATGAGTGCGATCAAATGCCCTCTTATATTCCAAAGAAACTGCGGGATATGTCGCCATAGTAACTTTTAACGGAGTCATCCACCAATGTGCATTTCAATGCAATGATTCCAGAGTGTAAAAATCATTCACTTTGACCCGGGATTCGAACCCAGATCCTTCAATGTCCGGTTGAGTGCTTTAGCCAGTTAAGCTATCGAGGCGTCCTCTTATTTTAGGAACTAGCGTCGGAAACTGCATCTTATCCAGAAATCATATTTAAGAAATCGCTTGTAGATCACAAGGTTCTCATTTATTGGAAAACGGCTAACATAACGCACATGCTTAAAAAGAGGGACCGAGCAATTACTGATCTGTTTTCCTCGCATTCATATCATAAAATGTCCCAACATAAATACATATAAGTGGTATTTCGATCGTGAGAAACCTCGACAGTTAGAACTTGTTAATGAAAAATCAGCCCGGTTTCCGAAAAGGTAGATCCTGCGAGACACAACTTGGGTTTTATTTTCATTATATTCTTACTTCTGAAGAGAGCAATGTTCCAGTGGACGCGATTTTTAAAAAACCTTCGACAAAGTACCTCATATAGTAAACCAAAATTAACTTAAAATGTTGGCAACATTCCCAACAACATTTAATGTTGGCTCGATTGATGTTGATTCCGTAAACTGTAGTTTTATGTTGTAAAAGTGATTCATTACCTAAACAGTCGAACTAACACTAATCTCCCCCAGTAAAATAACAAAACCCATCATGCCCTGTTTACCCATAATACCCTTGCAGCAAACACGTATCATAACCCATAAGGCCACGCAACTAATCCTACGTGCATCTTCCCATTCTACCAGGTATCCGATCCTTTTGTAACTATCATCTGTGAAGGCGATAAATTCCTCTTTCTAGTCTGTCCTATTGCACTTTCTATATGCTGATAATCATGTCTCACAAAGCTAGAAGCATATGGCATAGATAAAAATATCCGGATTTGGATTGAACACATTTCGAATGGTCGGGTTCGAAAAAGTGGAAATAGATGGAGTTAGCTCAAATCAAATGCAGTAGAAGTTACTTCAGGTGTTCCCCAGGGAAGTGTTATCGGACCTCTTTTATTCCTACTTTACGTTAACGACATTGCCTCCGTAGTCCCTTGGAAAATACGTAAATTTGCCAACAATGCAGTGACTCAGACCGCGATATCCGTGATGCTGTGGGGATACAGCAGCTTTATCAGATGTGAATGATGTACAACGCTAGTGCGACACTTAGTAATTAGAGAGATTAAGTGTAGAACAGATAGCTTTTAGACGTGATTTTTTCACGAACGATAAAGGATCAGAATGACGTTGTCTGATCGCGCTATGAAGAAAAATATTCGTGTCGAAATTAGTCTGGTGTGTAAAATTAATCCCCTGCCACACACCGTAATGGTGACCTGCAGGATACTAAAAATCACTAGCCTACTAAAATGTCATGAAAACGTAAAGGGTTGAGATATAACTTCGCTTTAGTTAGGCCGCATGTGGAATACGTTGCAAGTATCGTTATTATCCATCGTTATAAAACTTTGATTAAAGCATTGCAATAAAGATCTAGATCTTAAAGAAACTAGGTTTCATTCAACGTCTGGCAGGAAAATGAAGTTACAAGTTAAGGCTGAGAGGTGTCGTTTCGCTTTAGTTAGACCACACTTAGGAGTGCAAGGGAAGTATTTGGGATACGCAGGGAAAACCGTTAAGGAAGGAATTGGGAAAGATGTCGGGTTTTGCGGAAGAGAGAGGCATTGAAAAAGGGGTAGTGGTAGAAGAGAATTGAATAGTTTTAAGGATTAGACCCATGTCTGCTACATTCTTATCCTTTTTTGCGATAAATCCAAAGGAGGAAGGATTGTTGGATTGAGAGATCATTTTGATTAAGGATGGGATGTTGAAGATTGTTATGTAGAGGGGATGACAAAAATTTTTAAATATTGAAATTTTTAGGGAGAAAAGAAATCTGAAAACTTCGACACCGAAATAAAAAAAATGACGGGATCTAAATGTAATTATGGGAACAAGTAAGGATCATAGGTCATTATAATCATGGATCTAGCACGTTAGGAATATTTGTAAGGCCGCCTCGAAGAAACTTAGATTCAACCTACGAGTCGCCGTAAAAAAAAAGGATTGAAAAATTAGGCTCTTCAGATTTAAATAGATCGATATAGATCTTTATTTAGGCGAAATTGAGATCCAATGGTCCCTTCTTTCATCTAACCCATCGTCGTATACGTATTATATCAGGCATAAAATTGACGTTGCGATTGACGTAAGCGACAGACAGCTTAAGTAATTAGCGGAAATGTTGCAATAAAATAGAGAATGTTACAAGGTTGATAGTGTAACTAGGATGGCATTCCCTCCAATCACGAATGGGGAAAGCTAGACCAAGATCATGAGAAAGCTACAAGGCACTTGATTTAACTTGTAAAACTGAATAAATCAGAATTATCCGCATTACATCGACAGAATGGACCCTTCAGACTGAAATTGCAGGATCTGCAGCACTAATTAAGATTAAGGGAGTGTTTTGTTCCTTCGTGCGAATCGCGGAAACAGCAACGACAAAGCTAAGCAACGAAAGAACAATGGCCGATGAAACTAGCGGCGACCACTAACGTCGAACACATTGTTATAATACCTCCACTATTCGAGACTATAATTGTCTACTAACAATAAAGAAAATCTAATTGTTTGGTGTTGTGCACCTATTGTTGAATCACTGCCCTGCCCGCGGACCCTCGCTGTATACCATGCATGTTGATGTAAGGCGTGTGATGTAGCTAAACAGAGATTTATTTTATCGACCCTTGACTTTGTAACGAAGTTGAAGATATGTTGATCTTAAATTAAATGCGTTTTTATTTATTTATTCACCCTGCAAGTCACCGCTAGTGTAAGTGGCAGGGGGTGACTACACATCAGAATAATTTTTACCCGAACATGACCCTACCGCGGTCGGACAATGTTATTATGATCACCTATCGTTCATGAAAAACATGGCATCTTAAATATATCTGTTCTACACTTAACTTCTCCAATTTTACTAGCATAATCTCTCCTACCGTAGTACAATGGGGCTAATTATCTATTTGCAGCATCAGCATTGAAGAGACGACCTTCCAATTTATACAGGATCTTCAATCTGTAATTTATCCTTCGCTCCATTGAATGATTCGTAGCCTAGCTGCACTAATATTTTGGATACGCTACTAAGTTTATCATAACAGCGTTTTACAAATCTAGCTCCTCTACGCTGCACGCGAACCAATTCTACAAATTAATCCAACTTCGTGAGGATCCCATTAATATGTGCAGTACATTCCAAATGAGGCCTAACCAACGACAGACAACATTTCTCTTAGAATTTTTAATCACATTTACCTAGTAATCTATTCACCGAGTACCCTATTACTCTTAAGTTATCATTTGCTACTGAATTCCAGAACTACACTACGCTCAGTTGGAATGCTACCCCGTGAAAAGGAGTCTTCATCATATTTCTCGGGTCAGCGCGTTCTGCAGGTGCGGGAGTTTTTCTTCATCGTTCGATTGCACCTACCCCCACCCACCACGCGCTCTTCATTTGGTTTAAGACAAGCGTGGATGTGAAAACGCGTCGACCTTACCTCAACTCCTCATCTTATTCCAGTTTTTCCCGATCGGACGGCCTCATTGAGTGGGGATACGCCATAAAAACGTTAAGTCCGCCTGTAGCGGAGGGAGGTCACGAAAGCTTCGATTAAGTCGTTCCAGGAGTCACGCGGGCAATGAGTTCGGTCATTGTTCGTGTAAGTTGGAGGCTGGTTGAGATAAGTCGCCGCTTGCGAAAAAGAGGAATAGGTTGTGTGGAAGTGGTCGATGTTTTTCCCCATGTGTAGCGCTTTGATTTTTGTGTTCCGGTTCCACGTTTTTGAGCCTGTTTGTATTGTCATTCTGTTCGCACGCGGTTGGGTGAAAAAAATAAGATAGTTCCTGGAGGGCATTGATTCTTTTGACTGATAGTTGGTTTTATGTCTCATTGGTATTTAGGGCCCGGGTTCGAATCTCGGCGGCGGCAGACATTTTTCAGCGATATCTCGATCCCTACTAGAGGTCCTTCGTAGAGAGAGCTCTTTAAGAGAGTATACCGTCCGTCGGATGGGACGTTAAGCTGTTGACCCCTTGGCGCCTTTCGTTCAGAGTAGGCTACTGCCGACGCCGGGTTTCTCTCCACCGTTTCCTTTCCATCCCCTATGGCGCAAAACCTCAGCTGTCGGTCGCCTCTCCTAAATACTACTACGAGGATATATTACAGGCGCCCACTTACTATGGTATATCAGATCACCAATCTAAAACTAGGGATATTTACTGCAGAACGGATAGATTTAAAATGTCGTTGTTTCCTATTACCATTAGAGAAATCATAATAGACATGACAGCAATCGCGTCGGAGATAATTAGCATTAGCAGTGAATATATTTGTCGTTATCCTGCATGTTTCTTCCTCCATTTAATTCTTTTTACGGTAGACTGAAAACTAATGCATACATGCTTGTAGACCACAAACAAAATGAACTTCAGGAGCACTCCTGGTGACATGTGGAAGTAACATTCCCCCTCAACACGCATGCGTAGGTTTGAGGTCGTTACATTCATCAAGTGTATTTATTAGACCCATCTTTTTGACAGTTCTACAGCATGATTTGAATGCAGGTGTCCTTTTAGTAAATATTGTTGCGTGTAAGTGCCATCTCTTGTGCGATTAAGGTATTTCGATTGAATGAACTATCTAATATTTGTGTGTAGAGGTAACATGATTTGGTTTTGCGTGTGGTTTTATTCTATTTCACGGTTGGTAACCTAACACCCCCCGCCACACGCCATTCGGGGCATTGTGCAGATGTAAATATTGAAGAAGGGTTAATTGTATTGTCGGTTGTGTATTGTTTAGACGAAGGTTAAAAAACGCAGCGGTGTTCAGTCTGTTTTTTGCACCCAAAACCCAACTTAGACGGTTTAGACACTAAAAAAAATAATTTCTATTTTCACTGAGCTCGAGTGAGGTATCAAAAGAGTCTTTTCTATTGGTCACCTAAAAGTTCAGTTTATGAAAAACCCAAAAATCTGCTATCTAGTCCTATTAAAGACAGCAAGAAAAATTTCTTCCGGCTAGATCTTGGGAGGATTAAATTCACGTAGAAACGTTTTCTTCTGCGGTGACTATCGAGGCTTCTGGAGTTATAAAAGGCTGAGTACATTAAACTTCAAGGTCTCCATGCCTTTAACTCGAGTCTAAGCAACCTTGCTCTCTCGGCTGGACATTCATAGTAATGGAGTTGTCCTAGAAACAGGCATGCGCAAACATGATAGAATGCTCTGTCTCACGTCAGTCTAAATAGAAAATAGTGTCTGTGTTTTTTTATTACCTAGATCTCCGTACATCTTAAAGTTGTCTGATGCTTGTAATAGTTATTTTTTATGGCTCAAATACGTATTATTTATGTTAGGTTTTAGCAAGCCGTATTTAGCTATCCAAGACTCTTTATGACCTTAAGATTCTTAAGAAGAAAACTTTATTTATTACGTTTTTAGATGTTTTAACACCGATCTCGACGTTATTCCATGGCGAATTGTGAGTACTACCCTGTCCAATAAATACGTGAACTGAGGAGTTTAAAAACTTTATTTTGCAAAATTTAGTCTACATCGATTCTGTCCCCTTTTCAAATTACTCTCCATTCGTAGGTAATGCACTTATTCCATCTTCTTCTTTTCCAATATTGTTAATAAAGCACCCTTGGAAGTCCTCTTGGCAGTTGGGCTTTTTAGTTTTCTCGTCGTTTCTTGCTTTATTGTGTCTTCCACATCTTCCCAGTAATGTCCCCTCAATCACATTTATGTATTTTGGGAATAGGAAGACATCACAAGGGGGGGCGAGATCTGATGCGAATAAGGAGGATGATCTCAAGGATGGTGATTGAATTTTTTACCATAAACTGGCGAACAATCAACGCTGAATATGCGGGTGTATTGTCATGGTGAAGGATCCATCCATCGCCTTGAGTCAAATTTGGTTGCACACGACGCACGCGATCTCTTAAACGCTAGAGAAATGTAAGGTAGAACTAAGCATTTACGGTTTGTTCTTCGGGAAGAAATCCACGATGAAAAACACCTTCGACATCAAAGAAAACCAGGAGTATGTCTTCGCTTTTCGATCGGCTTTTTCTTGATTTTTTTGGTTGGATTTAATCCACTTGAAAACGGATGTTTTCTTCGGAGTATTATGACCGTAAACAGCTGTCAACATTTCAGTAATTTCTTGGTAACTTTTACCGCAATTCACGAAAAAACTTGATATCGTTTCCTTGTGCTCCGTGATTTCGTCAATTTCCATTTTGGACAAAAAGTAAAAACAAGTTCAATAGAAACGAACATAACTGGCAACATACGCACAGCTCGACGATCCACCAAGCACAGACGGCTCATTGGGTCTCAAGCAACACCTCGCTAGTGAGCGGGGCTATAGTCCGACTAATGCCCGTCAGATTGCACCAGTTCGCGAATTTATTGGGCAAACCACGTATACTCGAGCCATTTCGTATTTCTGTGAGGATCGATTCGATCTCAACCAGTCTGGTGAAAAAATATGCCCTGCCGTAAAGAAGCACCAATATTAAAAATCGCAGATAAAACTGATTTCGATGAAGATGTCGCTCAGAATTCACTGTCAGCTGTTACTAAACTCGTATGGGATAGCATCAACTGCCCTAAATAGCATAATGAGATAAAGCTCTCGGTCTAAAGTTCGGCGTCTGATTCAATGGTTTGATTATTTTTTCAAAATAAAAAAAGATTCGCAAGGTCATCGCTCATAAACTTCTTTATTTACTCGCAAAAATAAAATGATATCCAAATGTGAAGAGGGACGACGACGGTCTGTTTTTTCGGTTGATCATGGACCAATTCTGCCTTCGAGTGGAATTGGGTCAGATATTATGATGCTTTCGCAAAATCGTGCATCTCCAAATGTTTTAAAAAACGAAGCATTTATTACCTTGACTTTATTTTGATAGTTTTTCGGCATTCTTCCCTCGAGAGGATATTTAACATGAATTCCAATAGATGGTGCTGTGCTATTTAGAAAAAAAATTGCATGACGGAATATATACCTTAGTTTTAAAAAATCACAATATTCCATTAATGTACTGTTTTAGGCTATTTTACTATATGTATGAACGTATATATATTAATATGCACACACGAGGGTGATCTGTAAAGTTTCCGACCTCAAAAATTTCAGTAAAAATGTCTTGTATCTTTGTTATGTGTATATTTATAAATATATATATATATATATATTTATACATAAACACAAATACACACCGGCGCAGGGAAAGGAACTGGCCCCCCTACCCTGATGTATGAATTTCACACGCCGTATAGGGCTTAGTACTGGGTGAACTCTATCATCACCTACTAAACCGACCTTCGGGTTGATTACTATGTTTATGGTAATTATACTATATATATATATATATATATATATATATATATATACTAGTATATTTATACTAGTATATTTATATATACTAGTATATTTATATATATATACATATAATATACACACACGTACATGAATTAAACGGAACGGCGGTATGTATATTATGGGAAGAAAAAACCCCAGGCGTACTCATAATAGTGAGCAATGGATATTGTGAGGGAAATTAGAGAGGGAAAATAAATGATTTAAAAAATAAAATGATGATTAAGGGGGGTTGGAGCGGAACAAACGATTAAACCAAAATACGATGGCGAAAACGCTGTGGCTAAGGTGTACTAGATAGCATTGACCCTCGCCCTTATCAAGCCATAACCCGGACAGGGCATGCGAGAGATTTCTCCCTTTGCCAGCGGCCCACCAATCACACCTAGTAAAATTAATGCCAATTAATCACGCACTCTCTAGCTTGGATATACTAAATAACATCCATCATTGCTAGTCTCAAGCACTCACACCCACCCAGGGCTGGCAGCAGATTTCTCCCTGTAACAGTGGCCCACCAATTACTCCCTTGGCTGGGTATGCGTAAACGCCTTAACCCTTGCAAATCTCAATCACCCAAACAAGTGCAGGTGCGTTGTCATGGTGAAGGATCCATCCATCATGTTCGGTTGAAATAGTGTACACTGTTGATCTTCCGAAATTCAGTTGATCAGCTATCATTCGGACTGTTTTTCGACGATCGGTAAGGACAAGGGACCGCACACGATCAATGCTGTGGTCAACACAGGTGTTTGGAGGTCGTCCCGGCCTTGCATCATCCATAGCGTCTGGTCGGCCATCTTTAAAACACTCAATCCACTTCAAAAGGGATGTTTTCTTCAGGGCATTACCACCGTAAACAACTGACAACGTTTCAGTAATTTCTTGATAACTTTTACCGCAAATCTCCAAAAAACTTGATGTTGATTTGTTGCTCCGTGATTTTGTCAATTTCCATTTTCGACAAACAGTAAAAACAATGACAACAGAAACTAAACATAAGTGGCACCGTACGCACAGCTCGACGATCCGCCAAGCACAGACGGCTCATTGGGTCTCAGGCAACTAGCACCACTTGTGGGCGGAGCTATAGTCCGCGTCATGGCTGCCAGATTTTACCGGTTCGCGCATTTATTGTCCAGACCACGTACATGAAGAAGAGTGTACTTCACGCGATTAAATGGTGTATACATAATGCAATAATGGGTTGGTTCGTCTGAAGGTTTTTGAATTAACAAAGTATGATCAAATTACGTTTGATGTTGTTATGATTTTCAATGTGCATGGTCTCTACCAAAAAATGAAGTGGGTTTTTCGGTAGAAATATTTATTGCAGATCAAAGTAGAAATTACTAAAACTCTTCAAAACAGCATCCTTGTGCATCAACACATCGTTGTCAGCGCCTCTGACACGCTTCTGGTATGCTTCCTGTGTGGCGTCGACGGGATTCTCGTTCATACACGGCCTCTTTGGCATAATCCAGAGGCCCAAAATGATATTAAAAGGGGTTGTACTTGGGTCGTACTCAAAGGCACATGTCTCGTCACCAGTGACCACCTATTCTAAAAAATTCGGGTCGCTTTCACAGTGGTCCAAGAGGTCCAAGGCAATATCGTCACACAATCAGTCTTCTGGCAGCACCTTGGATACCATCTTGGCACACCTATCTCATGGCTAACTCTTTCTGTAGGAATGCAGGGCACTGTGTTTTTTTTTAATATTGTACCCTGCTAACACCCTGACACTTAGGGTCAATCAGAATATAGCATGTGTCTCACTTTTTGCATGTTTTCATCACGCTGTGTTGTTGTTTGATGTCCAGGGCATACCTCATCGTCAACCTCCTCGTTACCCTACAAGAACATCCTGTGGAAGCAGATAACCATCACTCGGGACATTTCTCCATCTCCATAAGCATCCTTAACCATGGTCATGGTCTCCAAACCAGATTTCCAGAGTTTGACAGAAAATCGTATCGCATATCATTGTTCCATGGGAAGTGATATCGTGAATTTGGGACGCGACCATAGAACAGGAGTTCAATCTAGCAGCGATTCGCAGACTGTAACGGCCCGCAGACGATTGACGCGGGTCGTGTTGCTTTCCCAAGACCTTTCACCATTTTCCCCGCAGCTAATCGTCCCACTCCAGTCGCCCGCTTCGCCAAGAAAAATCGTTTTAATAACTTTTTTGAGAGTGACCCTGTATATCTTAGATAGATGAACGATCACTTCGAAACTGTCTATGGTGGTTTAGTATATCACTATCTGTTATATAATACTCGTGGTCAAATGCCAAATTCCCTCGTGACATATGAAGTCGGGTGTCCTGGACCGCTTTAAAAGTTAATAGTCTCACCTTCCCTCTTCGTGACTTAAAGGACTACAGTGCTTCCATCACGCTTTCTGCTTCTCGTGGCTAATTTAAACTAATCTTACGAATTTTCTCACAGCTTTGTCCAATTCCTCAATCAACGTTTTCTCCCATAGATCCCGGATACTTTTAGCGTATTCCAAAGATTACCTCTTTATAAGTCTGAACCTAATATTCTCTTGAACTACTCTTTTGTACGAAAGTGTAACGATCCAAGTATTTGGCCAGTTACGAGTTTTCCAAAACCCTCATAGACTTTAATATTAAGTCAATTGTTCCCGCCAAAATTTCCCGCGTGGCGTCCTTTCCCCACGTGGCTCGACAATGGCAGCGTGTCGTATTCGAATCGCCAAACCGGGCAAACTTGACCCACATTCTATTAATCTGAGTAGTATAACGAAATTACTAATGACACACATAAATACAGATAAGCATGGATCTCGAGAACGAGAGAGAGGGAGAGAGAATAAACCCGAAGATTATCAAACGATCGATCTCACTCAGATAAAACTCGAATTAATAGCCGTCGAAGTTATAGACTGATTGGTGCTACGGATTAAGTGGTGTGACTAATAGTCTGGCGACCGTGAAAACGGAATGGTTTTCTTTTTTTATCAAGTTCTTTGATGGATTCTAAGAAGGAATTCCGCTTGGCATATAGCGAACACTCATGTTTTGCCACATAGTGGAAACTAATAGAGAGAGAGAGGGGGGGGGTAAACCGGAGACTGGGTGTGTGGAGGCGGCGGAGATAACACAACTCGCGCTGCCATCTCATGACCTTGTAACCATAGCCCCATGGAAGTGTGTTTATTCCCTCGGGAGTGCCGCAATCCTCTTTGAGATTAAAAAAAATTACACGCCAGAGAGTCCAACCTCAGGTTGGACTAGACTTCGACATTTAAAAAAAATTAAGTCTTCCCTCGACTCTCATGCATAATATCCCTTTTGCGTAACTCAGCGACTCAACGCCACCTGTGCGGAGGTCTGAAGAAGTTGTCTTACGTTTCTGGGTACAGAAAAGAAGTGTACCGAAGCGAATCGCACGTCTTTCTTCAAACAAAATATTGTTTTACTCCAGGTAATCTACTGGTTAAGGTAGGATTTGGATGGACACAACTACGAAATAAATATCATGTCTCTCCTAACAAAACACAATCCCACGTTCTACTCAACAAACAAGTCCCTCTTCATCTCTGTGTTCTTCCTTCCTCCCTTCATTCCATCCAATACATCCCTGTCCTATTCCGGCCCCTTCCTCGTTTGCCTAACATTCTCCCCTCTATCACAGTCTTCAACATTCCACTGTCGATCAAAAGGATCAGAATCCATCTCATCTGCCTACTTTTGATTTCTCCCAACAATCCCCTCTCCTCCCCCACCATCCAACTAGCACTTCCTCGTTTGTTTCCCTCTCCGTCCACCACGTCACCTTTTCCATTCGTCCTTCTCCACACCCACATTTCAAAAGCTTCCAATCTACGCCTATCACCCTGCCTTAGTGACCATGTTTCCGCGCCGCATATAACTACGCTCAATATCAAAGTTTAAGCGAGCATTTTCTTAACATCCTTACTCAACTAGAATATATCCCTATCATCAATTCCCTCCGTCTTGTGAAAGCTTCTTTGCGTAACGTAATTCTTCTCCTTATGTCCCTACTACTTCGACAATTTTGGTCCAAAACACATCCGAGATACGTAAACTGTTCCACCTGCTCTAGTATATTAACTCCTATCCTGAGATTTAACTTGGCATTACCCTTTACGGAAAACAAAATTCTTACTGATGCAGTTAACGAATGGTTAAAGTCGCTCATTCAGTTCCTTGGGATAGAGCATTGGCTAGTGTCCTAAAGTAGCGCACTGCTGAAAGGGCTACTAATTTTACTTTGTACCCGGAACGCGCTACTTTTCGCGGCGGATTGTGTGGCAATAATGAGAACTCGGTAGCTTAGGTCCCGACATAAGAATTATAGTATGTCACTCGAAAAACTGTTAACTGCCGCCGCCTGAATATTTTCCTATTTTTTTCTCATTGGTAGTCGATGGACTTGTCTTGCCCATTTTCTGGTGAATGGTGTGTTGAATAGAATGGCCAAACAGCAATGGCCAAAAGAGTCTGGCGGTCAACCGTTTCTTGGAGTCCGATCACGTGGGTTTCCAACTGTGCTGATAACATCGAAGCGGGTAGCTTTTTTGTTCGCGTGCTGAGGAGAGGAAGAGATAATGATCCTCCTTTTCCCTCTGCCCTCTTCGTCGAATGATTCCGACACTGCATTTTTCGACTAGTAGTCGAGACCGAAGCTTAATACTTCAAGAGGGTTTTAAGGAGTTGTTCAGTAAGGAGCGAAGATGAATATTTAAGATTATCATTATTTATCACGCACAACATTGGTTTTTATATTATTTTGCAAAAAACATAAAAGTTTAATGCATATTTGGTGAAATTTTCATCGATTTTTTACTTCATTATTGCGTCAGCAGCGCGCCGTTGCGAATACGCACATGTTCAGTTCGTCTCTGGCAAACAATGGTGGTAACAGACCACGCTGAATTCAAATTTTAAACTGGTATACAGATAAGGTCTCCGCAATATAATTCATACGCGGTAAACCAACGCTAGGGAATGTGGCAGCGGGGTGATTACACACCTGAATACATTTGAGGCAAAATAATTCCCCCCTTTACCGCGGTCGGATATTTTATCGTTCGTGGAAAATATTATATCTATCTAATTTAACTGACGTGATCTCTCCTAGCTTAGTAAAATGGGGGTAATTATACGTTTCCGCCGTCATATGCGAAAGAATCGCCCTTACAATGTATGCGAGAGATTTAGTCTATAATTTAACCTTCCCTCCGTGGACCAACCTAGTTCCTTTAATAATTTTCATACGCTACTTAGTTTTTCATGACAACGTTTTACAGACCTGGGTCTTATCTACCCTGCACACCATCTAATTAGGCAATTAATCCAGCTTCATGAGGATCCCATTTACTTGCAGTATATTCTAAATGAGGCCTGACCAGCGAAAGATAACTTTGACTTTGCAGGAGCTCTTTGTATAAGCCTCATCTTGCATAATGCATAAGGAGGCTAGACATATATATATATATATATATATATATATATATATATATATATACATATATAATATATTCATATAAATATATATTTATTAAAAATATATTCATATAAATATATATAAAAATATAATACATTGGACAGCAACAAACAATATAGAAACACATAAAAAGATCATTCACACGTTATTTATTAATCATTTCGACGGAATTATTCTCCGTCTTCATCGAAAGATAGCTATATTGTCTGTTACTGTCCAATGTATTATTCGACACTTCCGTGTTACGTCGTGAAATCATCTATATATATATATATATATATATATATATATATATATATATATATATATATATATATATATATATATATATATATAATATCTGTTTCTGTATATATGAGTATTTATTCGCCGTTTGGCGGGATTTCGTGTTTGAATGTATATATATATATATATATATATATATATATATATATATATATATATATATATATATATATATATATATATATATATATTACACGAGAGATGACACCATTTTTGCGTTCACCAATGTTTGATGCTCTCGCATGTATAGAGGTATACATAATTGCCTAAAAAAATTATTTTAAATTTATTTATGAAAGTCAAAAGGTCACACATACATGTATTTTGGCCTTCATCAGTTTACAAGGAGTAACTCCTACTCTGATCAAGGTGTGTGTGGATGTATGTGTGTATATACACACGCACATACATATACATATGCATATATATATATATATATATATATATATATATATATATATATATATATATATATATATATATATACATATATATATGTATGATCTATATTTATATATATTTTTTTAAGGTAATCTACCGGTTAAGGTAGGTTTTTGGATGGACACAATTAACTACCAAACAGATATTTTATTACTCCTAACAAAACACAAAATCCATCATCCTACTCTATATCAGGTCCCTCTTCATCTCTGAGTACTTTCTTCCTCCCTGCATCCCGTCCAACATCCCTATCCTGTTCCTTCCCTTTCCTCTTTTGCCCAACATTCTACCCTCTATCACAGTCTTCAACATCCCACTGCCGGTCAACACCCCCTTCATCCACTTTTCCTGCCTCCATAGAATTGCTCCCAACAAACCCCTCTCTTCGCCCAGCATACCATATATATATATATATATATATATATATATATATATATATATATATATATATATATATATATATACACTACCTTGATCAAAAAGTTCCCGGAATAACCACCGTGTGGCGCTCCCATCGTTCCGATTTGAGTTCTGTTTTTTTTTGTTAAATTGGTACATCTGTTGTTGATATTCCCTTTAAATCTTAGTGTCATAACTTGACATTTGCAAAAGTTACGTAGCCAAGAGTACATCTATCTCTGTGTGTGTTGGCGATTTTTTACAATTTCAGAAATGGATTTAAATTTGCAACAACGAACTTGTATTAAATTTTGCGTAAAAAACGGATTTAGTGGCGCACGGACGTTGGAAATGTTGGAAAAGTGTTTCGGCAACGATTCTCTAAAAAAAACGGTCGTTTACCAGTGGCACGAGCGGTTCAGAAGTGGTCGTGAGTCAATCGAAGATGATGAACGCAGTGGCAGACCATCGACATCGAAAGTCGGTGAAAAAATTGATAAAGTAAAAGAAATGTTGGTCAATAACCGCAAATTAACCATCAGAGAAATAGCGGAGGACTTGAACATTGCCTATGGATCCGCCCAAGACATTGTGGTTAATGATTTGGGTTTCCGTCGAGAAGCAGCAAAGTTGGTGCCAAAAGACCTCAATTTCATGCAAAAAAGAGACCGTGTTGACGTCGCAAAAGACATGATTTGCGAGGCTGAATCCGATCCCACATTCATCAAAAGGATCATTACTGGAGACGAGACGTGGGTTTATGAGTACGACACGCAATCCAGACATCAGGCAAGTGAATGGCGTTCACCAAATGAGCCGAGACCAAAAAAACCACGTCGTTTTCAGTCAAAAAAGAAGGCAATGCTGACGGTTTTCATGGATTACAACGGTGTAGTGCATCATGAATTTTTGCCAGAAGGCCAGACAGTAAACAAAGAGTATTATTTGGGCGTTATGAGACGTTTGCGTGAAGCAATTCGCCGAAAGAGACCAGAAATGTGGGCAGAAAACTCGTGGATTTTGCACCATGATAACGCACCGTCGCACAGTGCTATCATTATTCGTAATTTTTTGACGAAAAATGCAACAAATACCATCCAACAGCCACCGAATTCACCTGATTTGGCTCCCTGTGACTTCTTTCTGTTCAATCGAGTTAAAAAACCATTACGGGGAACGCGTTTTAGCAGCCGAGAGGAAGTAATGGAAAAATCGCAGGAAGCACTGATGGACATACCGAAAACCGAATATAAAAAATGTTTCGAGGATTGGATCAAGCGCTGGCATAAGTGTGTTGCAGTCGATGGGGATTACTTTGAAGGGGACAATATAGATTTAGATGAATAAACTTGTATTTTTAATTTTCTGAATAAATTCCGGGAAATTTTTGATCAAGGTAGTATATATATATATATATATATATATATATATATATATATATTTATTTATTTATTTATATATTTATATATATATTTATATTTATATATATATATATATATATGCATATGTATATACATATAGCGTATAAAGTATTATTCCTGAATGAATGGGCAGTAGCCTTGCACCTCCCACCACACGCCCTTTCGCCGGTTTTCGCGGATATTGTCTTTTTGCAGTGGTTGTACATGTGAAATAATTGAAAAAAAGCAACTTCTCAAAACGGCGTGCCTAATTTTACCACTTCTTTGTCTAACAGCAATTCACAATAAATGGCTTCGATGGAGTATAAATAATGAATGCATCCCATGTTGAAATAGGTGTTCGCCCTGCAATTCCCCCGCAATGTGAATATAGAGAGACCTCCCGTTAGACTCGGGGCGTAACTGCGCGCTAGTCGCCTCCTATCGGACGGTTGGAGGTCAAAGAAACAGATACGTACACCCTCCTCTCTCTCTTTCTCTCTCTTGTTCGTCGAGTCTCTTCCGCAAACAGAACGAACGCTTGGAGTAAAACGAAGGAAAGGAGCGTTTTTTGGTCAGAGACAGGAGGCAATAGTTTACTCACACTCACACACACGCGCGCCTTCGCCGCGATTGAGACTCGTTATCTCATGTCCCCGCTGACAATCTCAGCTTGAGGAATAACATCCTATTTGAAAACACAAATGGGTGTGAAACCGCCACGCTCTCCGGTTGCAAAAAGTCTACCGTTCATTCGTTTGGAGAGTGCTCAACGAGACCTTATTTCCCCTGCCATGCCCATGTTTCCTTTAAAATAACTTTTCTGTGCCTATTATTATCGCTATTCACGTGGTCTACTTCTTAAGGTGGGATTTTGGTGAGCAAACGCATAGGATATTGCCATATATCTTCGTGCCTTCATCTAACGAGACACATCCTGACTTAACACACTATAATAATAAACCCCTCTTCATTTCCGGGTCAAACTTCCTTCCTGCAGACTACAAAATTTATCACTTATAACTCTACAGTATATATATAGGAACGTCATTTATGTCAATCATCAACTATAGTCATCGAAAAGGATCATAAAAATGCGAATTTTAATGAAATACCAATCGATTATTCTACGGTGTTTCCAATCAACATTGAGATAAACTTAATAATTCGCATTAAAATCTATTATTAGCGTTAAATCCCATTTGTTCAACAAAAAAATAGAGTCTATTTAATGCCGTAATAATGAATGAAACAGTTCAATTTCATGTATTCATATATTTAAGTGCCAAGCAGATTGTTTGATGATCGTTCGACAATGTAACATCTCCCAACAAAGCATTAATAATCTGACGCCTTGTTCAATAATAAACCGCTGTTTAATGCCGCATGCTGTCTACCTCCAATCAATCCGTGCAAATATGCATGTACTCTTTTCCAAACGCTATTTCGCTTGACCTTAATATCCTCCCATCTATATATATTTATTTATTATATTTATTAATATATACCCTGCAAGCCACCACTAGGTTGTGGTGTGTTTGGCAGGGGGTGAAAACACATCAGAATAATTTTACCTGAACATGATCCTACCGCGGTCGAAATATGTTATTATGATATAATGATCCCTTATCGTTCGTGGAAAAAATAGACATCTTAAATCTATCTGTTCTACACTTAAATTCTTTAATTTTATTTACATGATCACTCCTAATTTAACACGATGGGGGTAATACTACCTTTTCAACATCACTGCTAAAGAGACATCCTTCAAATTTATGCAAGAGATTAATCCATAATTTAACCTTTGCTCTATTGAATGATTCCGAGCCTAGTATATCTAATATTTTGGATACGCTCCTAAGTTTATGATAACAGCGTTTTACAATTGTAGCTCCTCTACGCTGCACGCGATCCAATTCGGTAAACAATCCAACTTCGTGAGGATCCCATTAATACTTGCAGCATGTTATTCTAAATAAGGCCTAACCAGAGAAAGATGACATTTATCTTTGATCTTTTCATCGCATTTACCCAGTGCTCTTTCTAATAAATCCTAATCTTTTGTTAGTTTGTCTACATACTATAGTATTCCCCGTATGTGTTTCACCCAGGAGAGATCGCCCTAGGTATTTAATTGAGTCTACACATCCCATTTCGGTGTCCCCAATGCAGTAGGCGTTCGGGAGGGGGGGGAATTTCTCTTTTTCCAAACATATTACTACGGACTTTTTTAAGTTCAATTCTAATTGTCAAGTGTCGCACCAGCATTGTATAGCATGAAGGTTGTCTGAAAAAGCTGCTGTGTCCTCAGGTTCACGGATATCACGGTAAACACTGCATCATCGTTAAATAAACGTATCTTACTAGTGACGACGACGGTCGTTAACGTAAAGCAGTAATAAAAGAGGTCCGATAGCACTTCCATGAGGAACACCTGAAGTGACTTCTACTTGCATTTTGGCTAATTCCATCTATCAATACTCTTTGAACCCGACCATTCAAAAACTATTTAATCCAACCCGGGATATTTTTATCCATGCCATATCCTTCTAGCTTTGTGAGTAGTGATTTACTATGAGGTACTTTGTCGAAGGCTTTTTTAAAATCTAGAAATATCGCGTCCACTTGAACATTCCTCTCACCCGAAATAAGAATATAATGAACAAAAAGCGCAAGTTGTGTCTCGTTGGATCAATATTTTCGGAAACCGTGCTGAATTTCCATTGATAACTTCTAATTATAGAATTGTCTCACGATCGAACTTAGCAAATACATGTTCCATAATCTTGTACGAAATGGATTTGAGGGAAATATGTCTGTAAATGATCGGTTCCTCCTTGTCTCCGTTTTTATAACCAATTTCGCCGGCCCCGGTGGCGGCGGGGTAACGTCCTCGTCCAAACTTCCGAGTTCGCGGGTTCGATTCCCGCTTAGGTGGTTTTTCCTCCACCGAGGGCTTGCATGTATGTAATTGTCGAATTGTTATTTTTTAAAGTAATCTACCGGTTAAGGTAGGTTTTTGGACGGACACAACTACCAAACAAATATTTTATTACTCCTAACAAAACACAAAATCCATCATCCTACTCTATATCAGGTCCCTCTTCATCTCTGAGTACTTTCTTCCTCCCTTCATCCCGTTCAACATCCCTATCCTGTTCCTTCCCTTTCCTCTTTTGCCCAACATTCTACCCTCTATCACAGTCTTCAACATCCCACTGCCGGTCAATACCCCCTTCAACCACTTCTCCTGCCTCCATAGGATTTCTCCCAACAAACCCCTCTCTTCGCCCACCATACCAAGTACTTCCTCATTTGTTTTCTTCTCTGTCCATTTCACCTTCTCCATTCTTCTCCACACCCACATTTCAAAAGCCTCCAATCTACGTCTATCCTCCTGCTTCAATGACCACGTTTCCGCTCCGTACATAGCTACGCTCCATATCAAAGTTTTTACGAGTCTTTTCTTAACATCCTTACTCAAAGTCCCTGTCATCAACTCCCTCCTCCTTGTGAAAGCCTCTTTGCCTAGCGCAATTCTTCTCCTTACGTCCCTACTACTTTGACCATGTTGGTCCAAAACACTACCGAGATACGTAAACTGTTCTACCTGCTCTAGCTTTTGCCCTCCTATTTTAATGTTAAGCTTGGCCTTTTTCTTTCTAGAAAATCGCATAACCTTTGTTTTATTAATATTGATTTTCATCCCATACCTGTCGCACTGAATTTCCAATTCACTAAGCAATGCTTGCAGTCCCTTGGCTGACTGACAAACTAAAGCTTGGTCATCAGCAAACCTAACTGATTTTACGAATTCCCCGCCCACTTTCATTCCTACCTCGAGTTCTTCCCATGCCTCTTTGATCATTTCTTCTGCGTACAGGTTGAACAGCAACGGTGATAATGGGCAACCCTGCCTTACACCCCTTCCTAACCCTGCCCATCCTGACTCCCCGTTTCTCACCCTCACCTGAGCAGTCTGAGACATGTACAGGTTGCGGATAAGCCTCCTTTCCCTCCAATCTATTCCTATTTTCTGCAATATACTCATTAGTTTTTCCCAATTTACTCTATCAAACGCTTTTTCGAAATCTACGAAACAGGCAAATACCTCCTGGTTGTGTTCTATATTCCTCTCGATTAATAATCTCACTACTGCAATGGCATCACGCGTACCTCTCCCCTTCCTAAACCCAAACTGATCATCCCCTAAGTAATCATTTGCCCTACTCTCTATCCTTTTGTTTATGATCCTGAGAACAACCTTAGCTGCGTGGGATATCAAACTAATTGTCCTATAGTCCTCACATGACGTGGCCTTTACCTTTTTCGGAATAGGAACTAAAACTGATCTAACAAAGTCTTCCGGCCAGATTCCCTCCTCATAAATACTACGGATCAGCCCATATAGCCTCTTCCTCCCACATTTTCCCAAGCATTTCAAAAGTTCCACGGGAATGTTATCTACCCCCACGGCCTTATTTAGTTTCATCTCCCTTAATGCCCTTTCTATCTCATTGTCTAGTATGCCTGGACCTAAGCTATCTTCCTCTACGTCATGTTCCTTTTCAATGTCTAACTTTGTTGGTCTAAGCTCTTTACTATACAGTTCTTCTACATATTCCTTCCATCTCTCTTGGATCTTTCCTGCGTCAACTATTACCTTACCGGCCTTATCTCTAACTGCTATCGTTGATCTCCCTTTCTTACTTCCCGATAAAGATTTAACTATGCTGTAAAGCGCACCGATTTCCCCCTTCCTCTGCAGACTTTCCATATCCTCGCACTGCGTCTTCCACCATGCTTCCTTTGCTTTATTTGTTGCCCGCCTCAATTTATTGTTCAATTCTTTGTACTTCATTTTGCCTAATTCTGTATTTATATTCTTCCATTTTCGCCGCTCATCCATTTTTGTAATCATCTCATCCGTGATCCATGGTTTACGAGTCCTTTTAGCGTTAACGGTTCCAATAGTGTCTTTTGCCGCTTTAGACAACCCTTTTTTGATACATTCCCATTTTTCTTCAATAGTACTTAGCTCTTTACCGTCCTCCATGATTTTCTCTACCGCCTGTTTGTATTCCTTTCTTTTCAACCCATTTAATGCTTCCACATTCCATTTTCTAACTCGCCGCCCCAGCCTTATCTTTTTAAAACGTACGCTACATTTCATAACAACTAAATTGTGGTCTGAGTCCGCATCCGCTCCCGGGAAGCTGTGGGAATTTATCACACTGTTCCTAAACCTGTGTCTAACCAGGATATAATCTAGCTGATATCTTCCCGAGTCACCTGGCATTTTCCATGTATACCTGCGTCTTTTGTGGTGTCTGAACCAAGTGTTGGTGATAACTAAGCCCTGTCTCCTGCAGAACTCAACTGCTTTCTCCCCGCGGTCATTCCTCGTGCCTAAACCGTAGTCCCCCACCTCATCACCATCTCTTCCTTCGCCTACCGTCGCATTCCAATCCCCCATCACTATCAAATGTTTCCCTGCAGGAACAAATGCAATCATGTCCTCTAACTGATCGTATATCCTATCGACCTCTTCTTCCTTATGGTTGCTCGGTGGCATGTATACCTGGATAATAACTAAGTTCGTCGGTTCTGCTTTTATCTCCACTAGTAGTATTCTATCCGTTACCTGCTCTATGTTGACTACGCTTCTTCCTACCTCTTCATTTAATACTATGGCAACCCCTCGTTGGCTCTCGTCCCCACCGCTGTATATTATTCTATACTTATCACTCCAGTAATCCCCGCTATCTTTCCATCTCACCTCGCATAGACCTAAAATATCTATATTTCCCCTTTCCATCTCTCGCTTAACATTCTCCAATTTCCCCGTCCTCATCATTGTCCTAACATTCCACGTTCCTATTCTAACTAATTTGGTCTTCTTCTCCTGCGTCTTCTGTCCTGCTGCTGCTGGTTTTCCCTTGCAAGGGTTTCGTGGGATGACGACCGCGGAAGCCTTGCCTCCCCCGCTGCCGGGCACGACACACGGCCGATTGGGCCGAGCCCCGTGGTTGCCAGGACTCAAAATATCTCTATTGTCCATCATATTTTTCTCGGGAATGATAATTGAGGTGGTTTCCCGTTGCCTTCCTCAATAGTGTTTTTAACGTGACACCATCACTTACTGGCCGCCCCACTGGGGTCAGACGCCATTGCAGCCGCCTCACTGAGGAACAGACGCTGCGTGGACTACCTTTCGTCTGGCTCCTAACCTTCGACCTATCTGGCATGGGTGACCCTACCAGGAGCAATTTTTATTACTCCCGCCAGTACAGCTCTAGGGGTCATCGGAACGCACAAGCCCTTCCACCACGTCAAGGTTGTAGTCCGGGGAGGGCGAATTGTTATATGAATGTTAAAATTGCGATGTAAAGGTCGAAGGGCTGTTTCCGGAATACTGCAAAATAAATAAATATTCTTCAACATTCCATCGCCAGTGAAAATGCTTCACATCCAACTTTCCTACTTTACTGAAAACCAATACGTTCGCCATTATAGTGCCCAGGTGTCGTTCTCAAAATTTTGCGAAAGAGAATTCGATCACGAGCCATTTGTTGACTTTACTTATTAGAGAACCAGACACTGTACGTGACATTAACATTTCAATTATATATATATATATATATATATATATATATATATATATATATATATATATATATATATATATATATATTGATTGCTATTGCGTTTAAGGCCTGTTTTTTGATGGCCACTTAGTCGAACCACGGCTGCATTTCTTAGCCTTGCCTAAGAAGATCCGACGTGACGTGATCCTGCTTTGTATTATTATGCATTTTTGTTGTAACTGGCAATAGAATAAAACGTAATTTTGTTGAACATCCCTATTGTGGAATCAACCCCTGCCACACACCCCAGCAGTGGCTTGCAGAATATAATGCCGATTTACATGAACAAAATCAAGTGCCACCACTCTTAAAATTAGGAGAATAAACACCTCTCCTCAGTGAATTATTAAGTTGTCCTTATTTTATCCAGTCATACATTTTATTGTTCTTCTTGTAAGCAATAGCAGCTCGACTAGAATTCATCTGGAAATATTTTTTACTTAAATGCCGTAGCTCTTGCAGAGATATTTTTAATACGTGGGTGAATCAAGTGAAACACCTGAAAGTTTAGCGCTAAAATTTCAAAATGGAGTCCCACTCTCCCAATGTTGATTGGCAATAGCGTTAGTGACCATTGTTTTGATGAATGTCCCACTGCTAACGGCGTGGTGCCGAATGGCAACAATAGTGTAGCTTAATAACAAGCAACAATAGGCTTGCTTAAGGGATTGTAGCAATGTAATTCATACAGACAGCGAGGTTAAAGCTAACATCTTAAATTCATTCTTCCAAAGCGTTTTCTCGAATGATGTTGCCACCGCATATCTCCAAGAAACAATACATACTCCACCCATGGAAAAAATAACAGTGGACCAACAAGGAATTCTAAAATTACTTAATGAGATTAAACCCAACAAATCCCCGGGTCCCGAAAATATACCAGCTAGGGTGATAAAACATTTAGCTCCAAACATTGCCCCGTACCTTGAATTTATATTTAACAAATCCCTCACAGAGTGCAAAGTACCTAAGATTTGGAAAACCGCGCAAATAACGCCTATTTTTAAAAGTGGTGACAGGGAGGATCCCAGTAATTACAGACCTATATCTCTCACTTCTATCTGTTGTAAAATATTAGAGCACATAATTGTCAGTTCAATAATGAGACACCTTGACAACATTAACTTTTTAAGTGACAATCAACACGGATTCAGGAAAACCCGCTCCTGCGAAACCCAATTAGGATTATTTACACATGATTTACTTGTATCTGGTGAGAGAGGTAGGCAAGTGGATGCCATCTTCTTAGATTTTCAAAAGGCATTTGATAAGGTCCCACATGGTAAACTCATTCATAAATTAAAGGTCGCGGGTATAAACAAGGGCGCTATAAGTTGGGTTAAAGATTTTCTTTCAGAGCGGGAACAGAGGGTAGTCCTTGATGGCGCTAGTTCCGACAGCGTTCGAGTCACGTCGGGGGTACCTCAGGGAAGTGTGATCGGGCCGTTACTTTTCTTGATTTTTGTTAACGATTTGAACCGCGAAGTGAAAAGTAACATTAGGATGTTTGCGGATGACACGGTGATCTATCGGGAGATATCTGGGGATGAGGATCGTTTTATTCTAGCGCAGGATTTAGATTGCATTACTAAATGGTGTTCTAACTGGGGATTGACTCTAAATTATAATAAATGTTCAGTGGTAAATTTCTTTAAAAGATCAACGGGATTTGCTTACAAATTAGCTGGAGGTGACCTAGCAGTAGTTGATACGGTAAAATACCTAGGTGTCACATTCACTAAAGACTTAACTTGGGGGACTCACATACGTAAAGTCTGCGGTCAAGCAAATAAAAAATTGGGATTCATTAGACGCATTGTCGGCAAAAGTGACTCAAAGGTCAAGGAACGTTGTTACCACGCTCTTGTAAGGCCTCATTTAGAATACGCATGCAGCGTGTGGGACCCGAGTGAAAAAGGTCTCATTCGGGAAATTGAGAAGGTTCAACGCCGGGCAGCCCGTTTTGTAAAAAATTCCTACGATAAAACGCAAAGCGTTACCGAAATGCTCATGGATTTGGGGTGGGAATCATTAGAAGAGAGACGATTCAATGCAAGACTGAAATTATTAAATAAATTCAGATCCGCATGTTTCAGCACCGAGGTCTCGCAGATTATTCGTACTCCTACATACATTGGTCGCTTGGATCATGCATATAAAATTCGGGAAATAGATGCCAGGACTAGCCGACTCAAGGACTCCTTCTTCCCACGGACAATACGGGATAGCAACTGTAGGATTATAGATAGTAAAAATTCCACTTGCCACCCTCAGTGTCTAAAAAATAATTAGTTCTACTTAAATGCATGCTCCTCCACTAACCTTATGTGTTTTGTTATAATAACCCATTCTTTCCGCATGATATCATTCGTGTTCTGTTCATCTGTTTTTAAGTTTCCCTTTCAGTCCCTCTTCCCTCCCGGCGGGGGGAAATTCCTGCTACCTGCAACGTTGGGTCGAATTCCCTTCCTTTTACTGTCTCTTTGGGGGGTTGAGTGTTTTGTGGTGCATTTTCATGTGGTAGTGATGTTTCACATTCTTGCTTGTTGTGTCCTGGCTTGCGTGTTTTAGGATGGCTTTCGTGCTGTATCCTGGGGTGCAGTTTTTTGTTGTTTTGCGGTGTATGTGTTTGCATGAGTATTGGATGGAGGGAGTTTTGCATGAGTGTGTGCGCTGCTGGGGTGTAATTTTCCGTGTTGTTTTTTGCATGTGGTATTTTTCGTTTTTACGGTTGGTGACCTAACACCCCCCGCCACACGCCCTTGCGGCGGCTTGCGGGGTATTATGTAGATGTAGATGTAGTGTAAACACGGCAGCTGAATTTGCAACAGAGGGGCAGCGTATTCTCAATTGTTTGTTAAGTAGATAGGAGGATAAACAATGAAATTCATTATTATATGAAAGTGGTCGATTCATCCCTGTCGCTCCAACAAGTTTACATGTGAGCTATAGGCAGTTCCTAAACAGCATTACTTCTTCGAGAGACATCCCGTGACCTGGTAAGGTACACCAAGTATTGACAACCATTGCCTCAGTAGCAGTTAAAGCCATGGCATTTCTAGAGTAATCGTTAACTTTCAAAGTACTGGAATATTTCTGTTGCACTCCATGGGGTCTTCATATGAAAATAATATCACTGAGAAACCTTTGTATTCAAGAAGTAATGAGCTTAAAATTACTAGAAGTTTCAAAGTTTTTCATTTGACTCTCCTTAGTATTTAAATTACAGGTGTATTAAGAAATATATCGTTGTTAGTAGTTATTATGGTAAGTTGACTGACATCTGAGGTCATTTGCGCCATTTAAGGGGGGTAAATAGGAAATTCATAGGTCATTTGATAGAGGTAGGATTGTCAGGGAGTGAAGGGAGGAAGGGTGTATAGAGAAAGAAACCCGGCGTAAGGCATTAGCCTACTTTATTAAAGAAAAGGATCACACAGTTTAACGTCCCATTCGACGGACGGCGTCTTCAACTTGAAGTGATCTCTACATATGACACCCCGAATTAGGGATCGCGATATCATTGCGAAAAATACTGACACCTCCGGGATTCGAACCCAGGTGGAAGAGGACAGGTAAAGCAGTCACGCTATCCTCAACGGATTATTCGGAGACCTGTATTGAATCAACATTTGATTGAGATGTTTCATGAATATTTTCATTGTCACCCCCTGCCGCTCACCCTACTGAGGTACCGTGCGCGTGAATGAAGACGAGTGAGAGGGAACTTCGCTTTGGGGGCGGGAGGTTGCGTGCGTGTTTTGGGGGCTAGATATATAGAGGGGGGCGGGAGATAAGTGGGGTGTAGCGGGGTGAGGTCAGTCGTGGATCGGATGCCGTCCTCGGGTCTCCTCCATTGCATTCATTCTTGGAATTCTGCCCTCTCAGCCGGCTGACCCAATGCCGTTCGTCACTTTGAGGCTTTTTTGCTGCGGAGAGTGACGTCAACGCATTTGCACGTGAGGGGGGGGTGCAGGGGGAGGAGTGTGGGGAAAAAGGGGTTTGAAGTTATGCAAGCCCTAAGTACGGAGCTGTGGAAAGGTCGGCCGTTGAGCCGGACACGTGATAAGGCACTCTTTTCGCGTCAACAGGTACACCCGCCACCCCAAATCCTTTATCCATGCCGAGTTTTTTTTAACTTCGCCACTTTTTACTGCCCTTTTATTAATGTTAGCAGGTAGTCTCCTAAATAAGAAGTATCTTCACACTTAGATACCGAAATGTACGTGAAACTATGTGTGTGTGTACGTATATATATATATACACACACACACATATTTATTTATTATTTTATTAAGGTAATCTACCGGCTAAAGTAGGTTTTTGGATGGACACACCTAAATAAATAATTTGTGACCCCTAGCAAAACACAACATCCCTATCCTGTTCCTTCCCTTTCCTCGTTTGCCCCACATTCTCCCCTCTATCAGTCTTCAACATCCCACTACCAATCAATACCCCCTTCATCCACTTTTCCTGCCTCCATAGGATTGCTCCCAACAAACCCCTCTCTTCGCCCACCATACCAAGTACTTCCTCATTTGTTTTCTTATCGGTCCATTTCACCTTCTCCATTCTTCGCCACACCCACATTTCAAAAGCCTCCAATCTACGTCTATCCTCCTGCTTCAATGACCACGTTTCCGTGCCGTACATAGCTACGCTCCATATCAAAGTTTTTACGAGTCTTTTCTTAACATCCTTGCCCAACGTCCCCGTCATCAACTCCCTCCTCCTTGTGAAAGCCTCTTTGCCTAGCGCAATTCTTCTCCTTACGTCCCTACTACTTTCACCGTGTAGGTCCAAAACACTTCCGAGATAGGTAAACTCTTTCCCTGCTCTAGTTTTTGCCCTCTTATTTTAATGTTTAGCTTAGCCTTTTTCTTTCTAGAAAATCACATAACCTTTGTTTTATTAATATTGATTCTCATCCCATATTATATATACAGGTATATATATATATATATATATATATATATATATATATATAGATATAGATATAGATATATATATATATATATATATATATATATATATATAGATATATATATATATATAGATATAGATATAGATATATAGATATGTATGTGGCTGGTTTGCTTGTGGGGTGTCAATTGGATAAATCAAGTTAAAGATATAATTCATTTGCGAATTGTCAGTCCTGTATGAATGTTAAGCTAACCTTGTGATTTAGTGACTGCGTTGCATGTTAGCCCTCCCTTTTTAATGGATTCCTTTATTTTTCTTCTTAGTGAAGCCTTTGGGATTAGTTATTAAAAGCATAATACTCTTCAATGGAATAATTTCAGAGTGTTAAAATCATTCGCCTTGACCGAGATTCGAACCCGGATCCCTCAGAAAGTAGCCTTCAGTTTTCGTTTAACGTGTGAAGGGACCCGGATGGTCACTGTATTGACTCACGCAGTGTATCAGTACACCTAGATCTGCAGTGGCTGTAAGGTCGCACCACTTGTCCTTTGTTTGCAATAGCGAGTCAAAATGAACAATAAAATTGAAATTCCCGCCAAATGTGAAGAATTCCGTTGAGTGATAAAGTTTTTATTGTTAAAAATACTTCAAAGCTGCTGACATTCATCATTGGGAAATGACAGAGACATGACATTTTTTTAAAATATGTATAAAAATAGTAGAAACATGTAGTTTTGAGATGAAATTAATAATTTTTTGTATCTATTCCGGTGTATTTTTTATAGCATAACGGAGGTTACTTTCTGGACAGACCACCGAAAAACTTGATGTTGATTCGTTGCTCCGTGATATCGTCAGTTTACATTATCGACAAACAGTAGCAGCAAGGACAACAGAAACTAACATACTGGTACCATACGCACAGCTCGACGATCCGCCAAGCACAGACGGCTCATTGGGTCTCAGGCAACTAGCGCCGCCAGTGGGCAGGGCTATAGTCCGCGTTGCCCCACTTCGCGTATTTATTGGGCAGGCTACGTACACATTCACTAAATCATTGAAGTTTATCCTTCTGTGAAATAATTTCTTCGTGCGTTTGGGTTCGATTTATTGATGATCGCGTATCGTGCGAGGGTAGATTTGCGTGGCAATTGATCACTGAAATCATTCAAGATTTATGTAATTGATTATCAATGCGATGGTCGCTTTTTTTAATTCCACACAAGGTATTCCGTTTCCTCCTAATCTTTTTGTTTCTTCACAGTTCCTTGACCTGAACGTCTTCCAGCCCTTGTTTTTCCTAAGAATTCACTACGACGCCTGTGATTCTTCCCCTCGGATGATTGCTTTTACATCCGATGAAATTTTCTTGTCGCAGGATATGACCGATTACTGCCGCATCTTGTTTTAAATTATTAGCATAAGATGAATAATTGGTGATGTTAGTTGGTTAATTGACAGCGGGTCGACTACTATGCTACCATATTAAGAACGCAAAATACCGTCTTGAAACACTCCACGTTGTTTATTTGGAATTCTATATTTATTGGCATCGTTGCCATGGATAAAACTGGAAGCAATCATAACTAAGTTAAAATATAGGCTTTATTAATTGAGAACCAACTCTGTTTCCATAAATGAAACGAAGAAACCGCATTTCAGGGTAGTTTTTAATAATTTTAATCTCACATCCCTCGATTATTTAAACATGTACGCATAGAAAATTTCTTTTCTGAAAGGCGCCATCTTGTTTATCTGAATTTCCATGTTAGTTACTATTGCTGTCATCAACTAGTTGGGCATTTTTCTCTTTTCCTCAGTCATCTTCAAGCAAAAGTGAATATTGTTTGCATAATATTTTACCAGAAGCGCTTGGATTGGACCACAATGACAGAAGAATTATCCATAACCTCTACAAAGGATCAGGTTACAACAATGCAAACAAAAAATTGAAGAGAAATAGAAGCCAAAGTAAACCAAGGAGTAAGACAAGGTTTCAACCTTTCGCCAGCAATATTCAACGTATACCTGGAAGAGGCATTAAAAGAAACACAAGAATTGGGTATCAAAGGAGTCAAGGTAAATGGAGATGAAATCAACATGCTCCGGTTTGCAGATGACATCGGGCAATAGTGGCGGAAAGGCGAGAGGACCTGCAAGCAACTCTAAGTGCAATGGATCAAGTACTGGGGGATTATAATGTAAACATCAACAAGATGAAAACTGAAATCCTTGTGTGTGCAGAAGAGAGAAGCTGAATGCAGGTATCACAATTTCCGAGGGGTGAAACTAGAACAAGGGGAATCTTTCATCTATCTTGGGCAGCAGCATAACATGGGATGGAAGAAGATCGACCTACAGCAAGCGGAGAATAGCCCAAGCTAAAGACGCATTTATGAAGAAGAAGCAATTACTGAAATTCAATTATGTTCAAACTGGACTAAGACTGGAAACAAGGAAGAACTTCGTCAAGACTTTCGTGTGGAGCAAGGAGCTATATAGTCCCGAGACTTGGAACATTGGAAAAGTGGACCAGCGAAGAATAGAAGCCTTTGAAACATGGTGCTGGAGGAGAATGCTGAAGATTAAATGAACAGCCAAAGTAAGGAACGAGGAAGTACATAGAAGAGCAGAAGAGGATAGGACCATATGGAGAACTCTACGGCAAAGAAGAAATAGATGGACTGGACATACATTAAAGTACAATGGATTGATTAGGGATATAATAGAAGGAAAAATATAAGGGAAGATCCCTCGAGGAAAGCAAAGAGACGTACAGAGGACGAATCAAGATGGACGTAAAACAGAGAAGGTATTAGGGATTCAGGGAATTGACATTAAATAGAGTAGAAATGGGAGGGCTACAATAAACCAATCCTAGGATTTAAATACTGATAATGAATATTTTACGGCATGCATACAAGTAATATGTTATGCTTGGATACGGGTCAACTACGCTGTTTGCCACGAGTACTATATTGATAATCAACGTATCGATCGCATTGGAAATGACTTTCACTTATTTCTTTCGCACTGTAATTGCTGGACGGTATTGTGCCTGTTTGGTTTGTAATCCCTAGAAGTTTTCCAGCAATAGAAAACGCTGACCTGGGGCGTGCATGATACTTAATAATAGTAATTTCAAGTTAATGCGATCGCATTCATTTCCTCGCTTGTTCCCTGTCTTCAAACCGTCGTCCTCTCACGCCTTCCCTCCTCCCTTCCCTCAAACCCTTAACCCACTCCCCTCCGTCCCCCCCACACTCCCTACCCTCATTAGTATTCGCTCTTTCCATTGTGTCCCTTAACCACACAGCCATTCAATTACTGACATTCCCCCCACTGTGCACGAAATTGCGGTTAATGCGAATGTTCTCCATTGTGAAGTCGATGATTACCCACCGTCGGACTCATGCATACATACTTCCTTACCATCCCATTTATTCCAAACGGCTGCTCGGGATTTTTTTCCCCTTGGGGGAGGGTGCGATTTTTTTTGCGAATTTTTCGAAAAAAAAAGGACTTTCTGTAATTGCTGTAGAGCCAGAGCAATACATTTTCCATACGTTAATGGAGATGTAATTAATTTTTTTTTCTTTCCCAGATGGAAAAGTGTTTTTCGTTAGCTGGAGGACATTTATGTCCTTTAACCGTAGCATTAAACATGATATCCGCTTGTAAATGTTCCATTATTTCCCATTAAATACTTTCGCAACTTAATCTGGGAGGTAAGAAGGCTATATATTCATTCCCATTTCTACTTATCTTGATTTCAGTTAGGTATTAGTTGGTATTTAAACAGACTGTTATGATCAGGGATTGGCATCGGTACTTATCTCCATCTAACTCTACATAATACCCCGCAAGTCGCCGCAAGGGCGTGTGGCGACTGGTGATAGGCCACCAGTATAAATATTACATCTCTACACAGGCATTAAATCAAACTTGCATTCGAACAAAGTTATTCACGTGAAAGAAGCTAATTACATGCCAGAATATTTAATTAGATGATTAGTAAATAGTGGGATAATATTCAAATTATGCTGGGCAACTCTGTATTTAAGATGCAGGATATCAGCTTCATATAAGAGGTGTGTCCGAAAAATATCACACCTGTGTTTTTTTTAAATAATTTTTTTATTGTGATGGTGTTTTGCACTACGAATCTACTCCAAGAGGTCAGACGATCAACAAAGAATATTACGTTCAAGTTCTGGAAAGATTGCGTGATACCGTGAGAAGGAAACGACCGCGTCTCTGATCAAGTGGTGACTGGCTTCTTCACCACGATTACGCGCCAGCGCATTCATCAAACCTTGCGAAGCAATTTCCGGCGAAACACAAGATTGTACAGCTTCGTTTATCCCATGCGCCCAGACAGTTAGTGAAATAAAATTTCAGCCCAAATTTCCCGCCAAATACGAATGTAATCAAAGTCGTTTCCATGGTAAATAGCAACATTTGTTTGTTTATGGCGCTCATGTTATTGATTTGAGTTGCTGGTGAGCATTTTTCTGGTGGCTCTTTCAAGGTAATGAATTTGGATGTTATCCGTCTATACTCTACGTCTTAGTATTTCTAAGATTTCACGGGAAATACGGAAATAATGGTTTTAAATTCTTACGTTCTTTGCTTTTTTATTCATCGTGTCCGATACGAATGTATTGCATTGAATTTTTTGTCGTTCGGACAAATTTTCTCCTGGAGGCTTGTGATACCTTGTGATGTGTGTCGTAATTTAATTTAAATCTAACTAATCAACTTGAGTTGTAATGTAATCCAAATATTTTTTTCTTTTTCTTTCCAGTCGTCTATTGTGATTACACTGCATCTGGGCGTTCCTTGCAGTTCATTGAGGATTACATCCGACAAGAAGTGCTGCCAACATATGGCAACACCCACACAACTACTTCTACGACCTCTGCTCAGACAACTCTGTTCAGGTTTGTGTCTAGGGTTCTTATTGTTTGCCTCCGAAACTGGTCGGCAGTGTGGAAGAAAGTTATAAACTATCTTCGTGGAATATACTGGTGCCATCTGTGGAATGTTCTCTTGGAAGTAAGAATTTGAGTATGCCCGGAAATTACTCGTCAGTCGCATGATACGAGGTCTGTAAATTAAGTAATGAGATTGATTTTTTTACATTTTTTCAGTCAAATTGAATTAAAATTCTTTATTGTCAATATAACCCTCAAAATAACTTCCTTCTGAAACCATAGAGCGCTGGAGACGGTTCTTCCACTCCTCACAGCAGTGCTGGAAGTCCGATACTACTGGAATATCTTTCAGCTGGTCGGTTACAGCCGTTTGAATGTTTTCGACTGTCCCGAAATGAGTTCCCTTGAGGTGATATTTCAACTTCGGGAAGACAAAAGTCACAAGGACACAAATCAGGCCAATAAGGAGGGAGCCACAGTTTTTTACTTTTTTAGTACTTTTTTTTAGAGTTTTTACTGGCCAAAAACTACTGGTCCTTTTGGTCTTGCGAAAGGTTTTTTGGAGCAATTTTTGCGCTGATATTTCTCATCGCCAATTCATTGGTCAAAATCTGATGAGCGTTGGTGTGAGTCAATTTCAACTATTCCCCGATCATTCTTAACGTCAACCGACGATCTGAACGCACAAGATCCCGGATTCTGTCGACATTTTCATCGGTTCTTAAAGATGAAGGCCTTCCGCTTCGTGGTTCTTCTTCAATTGACTCTCTTTCCTCTGAAAATGCCTTAAACCACCGAAAAACCGGGGCTCTTGACAAAACAAAATCTCCGTAGGCTTTCTAAAGTCTAGCAAGAGTTTCCGTTGCACTGTGCCCAAGTCTGAAGAAGCAAAACCTGATCGATGACACCGATGCTCGAAATTGATGTCACTCATTTTTAGATCAAAATAGAAAAAAACTTTCTCAAAAAAAATCGCTATGGACAACTGAATGACTCGAGCGAGTTCAAACCCGTACTAAAGGTGGATCACATGTTCCCCTGCCGCCCCTCCCAAGCCCAGCGCCTCCAGTGTTGCCGGATCGAACGCTACGTCGCCAGTCCCATTACTATATTTACCGACCTCCTACATCTCCCATAAGTATTGGTCTGCATCATTAATTTGAAGTGAAGCTTTTGAATGTTTTGTGTCAAGTTCTTGTATTTATGGTTGTACGTAGGCTGCCAAAATAGATGTTTATTACTCACCTATCCCCTCAAATTTTGCAAGTGACCTCAGCTGTCAATCGCCAATAATTCCCATGCTTAATCAGCTGTATAGTTGAAATCATGTTACACCAATACATGAGGGAGTGCAATCCGTAATTTTTTCTTATAAATTACTCTTTAGTTGTTAAGTGTGCCCAGGAAATATGTGGTTTCAACTGCATGTACAATATACGAATTACATTAGGTTTTTTTCAGCAGTAGTCTATCGGGTTAGATTAGATTTTTTGTACCCTGGCTCTGCACATTATTTTATTCTTAAACCTGACTAATTAAGAAGGAAATATCCCTAAACCATAAAGAATCCTTAGTCCATATTGAAATAACACAATCTCTAGTTCTGCATACTTCCTACTTTCCTTAATTTCATCCGAAATCCAACATAGTATTACTGTTATTCAGAGTATCCAAGCGTTAGAAGTAGGTTTTTGATGGATCCACTATCTAGTAAATGATACCTTTCTAAACTCCATTTTAGACTTTAATTAAAGACTTTAATTAAAGAATTTTAGACTTTAATTAATTATTAATTAAGACACTTAAAGATTACTTTAAAAACCTGCATTTAACTAAGTCATTGTTTAATACATCCATGATTACACCATTTATTCTGTCCGACATGCAAATTTTTTTCCTGTCTCTACCTCGTCTACTCAAAATTCTCCCCTCAATTACAGTCTTCAACATCCCCCTGCCGGTCAATACCCCCTTCATCCACTTTTCCTGCCTCCATAGGATTGCTCCCAACAAGCCCCTCTCTTTGCCCACCATACCAAGTACTTCCTCGTTTGTTTTCTTCTCTATCCATTTCACCTTCTCCATTCTTCTCCACACCCACATTTCAAAATCCTCCAGTCTACATTTTTATTTTTCTACGTTTGTTTTATTTGTCTACGTTTCTATCCTCCTGCTTCAATGACCACGTTTCCGCGCCGTACATAGCTGTACTCCATATCATAAGCAAAGCGTGTAGTCATCCGGTTTCTTTGCTTGACTAATTTAAATGTTACGAGCATTTTCTTAACATCTTTACTCAACGTCTCTGTCATCAATTTTCTCCTCTTTGAGAAATTTTCTTTGCCTATCGTAATTCTTCCCCTAATGAACATTATAAATAGAAATTTAATTACTGCGGAATATTCCTGTTTAAACGAGTTGAATTCATCCAACTTCAACTTGGATTAGTTCTTTAATTTCTTTTCCCAGCTCTTTCCTGGGTTTTAGACTTGTCATCTCCTTTCACAGGACGTGGTAGTGTAGTGGGTAGAGAGCTCTGTGGCACTTACCGGAAATGCGCCCTGGTTTGAATCCTGGGTTGCCTCTGGACACCATCAGTTTCACCGAAGCACTGTGATTTTGCGGGTACCAAATCATCCTTCGAAATCATATCCGGGAATGAGGTCCCCCTTATTACCCTGTTAATGTGTGATTTTACGAGGATGGATAGGGGTTTAGTACTTGATGAATCTCTACCTTAACTTATCTAACCAACCCACCGCGTTGATTACCGTTGTATATCCTTAAATGGAGGCATCACATAAGGCGGACAGGTCGATCCCCAATTTGGAGAGCCCGTTTTCATCTAGTTTTAGATGTATATCGAATCGGTTGCAATTGAATCGATTCTTAGTCAGCGGGATTACATGGAGGAAAAAATGCTCGTTTCACATGGTGGCTGTTACAACTTCATTCTATTCATCGTGATTAGTATCAACTGTTTTTGATAACCGTTCCAAGTATTCTTCTGCTTGTCTACAACGCTATTCACATGAACTCATGAAAGAACTCTTCAATTCCTGTATTTTTTTTCGCTTACTGAACTAAAGTTATCGTACTGACTAGAACCAAATTAGTCCTAAATGAGTCCTGTTTTAGTTGTGCATAATTAGTTCGGTCCCAATTGACTTGTTTTTGTTCAACTCTTGAGATCAACTCGTATTGAAAGAAAAAATGTATTTTTTCCATGTTTTTTGTGATACAGTAGCTAAGTGGACAGAGCATTCAGCCAAGGTTCCAGGTTTCAAGTCCTTGGTGATGCCTTGCAATAATCTCATCTGAAATCCAAGCGGTTAGGTGTTCTTGGTTGCTATAACTTAAGTGTAATCCTTATTGTGACAAATGTGGAAGGAAACTCGCCCTCTTAAACTGACGTCTGACAATTTTAATAATGTATCATCAAACTGAAGGTTAACTTTGACTTCCAGTCAATCCTGAAATTTAGTTTTATGATTGCTAGTTATATTCAAAAGTGACCAATGCTCAATTTTTGACTGACAGTGTTACTATGGTTGCAATGTTTGTATTCAATGATGAGCAATATTATTTGTTTGTGAAGTTAGGCTTGTTGGTAATCTCCAAGTTAAGTTAGAATTCACATAACCTAACAATTACATTGAATGAGACGTTATAAAATGGTGTCTGAATGTGTTAATCTTTACTTTGAAATGGAATCAACCAACCAACCGTTTGTTTGACTTATGTGAATGAGGGCATTAGCTTGTCTTCAGGAATGTTTAAATAGAAACCAATCAAGGGTTGGGGCATCGTAAGATTGGAATAAATGTTAAACCCAAAACCTTTCCAATTGTGTTTGACCTTGCAGAATGTTGGCAACTGTCTCAGTTTTGCAATCTGACGACTGTTTTGAGGAAACAAGATTTTTTTTAGACAATTAGCGAAGATGAGAATTGTATCAAAAGGAATAGCACTCCACTTGGGTAAAATTTTGTGAGGTGTTTTGGGGAATAACATTATATAAGTTTTTTAATTTAACTCTTACAGATGTTATTATAGACTGTTGTAATTCTCATTCGAAGTTTACTGAAATAAAGCATGCTCTTTTAAATTTGAAATTTCAAAGAAAATAATCCAAAAAAATCCAATTTTAAGTGGCAGCTTTTCAAAATGTATGATGCATCTGCCCAGCTGTCAAGGTATAAATCATAATGTACGTTAGTGAATGATATGATATCTAGAGAAAGAATACAGACAGTTTAATTATCGCTCATCTGTGAAGTGAATGAATTCTAATCTTAATTCTGAGTAAAAATTGTACTTCCATCGGAGTGTGATGGAACGTTTTTTATTTCAAATAATTGAATTTTTTTAGCATCAAAATTTTTCAGAAAATTATGTCCAAATTGGCCCTAGCATGTGTTGTGTAGATATTCTTGTCATTATTTAATAAGCATCTATAACCTTAATTTTGTCCTTGTTCCTGAAGAGAATGCAAAAAAGCTGATGTCGACCGAGTGTTTATGTATGTACTAGATCAGCCATGCTTAGACCTTGTTCCTGATATTCCATGATTTAACTTTTTATTTCTACTGTTACTTTAATTCTCCTATGACTTTTTCCTTATGAATTTTTATTCAGGGTAATTTTTTAAAACTACTCACAAAATATTATCAAACTTAGTGTAAAAAAATCTCTAATATTTGCTTGAACACAAGTTTGGAGTTTGGAAAAAGTACTTGATCACTAGTGACACCAAGAAGCTAACGAAAGGAGTGATAAATGCAAACTGAAGTGGCAGACATGCAATAATTCTGGAAATTCTCCTCTCATCGTCACTCTTTATGCAAAATGTTGCTCGCTAAGTGGGTCATTTTCAGGAGCAAATCTTTTGCTTGTCATGCAAATTACCCCCTGTCCAAGGTGCTTGTTAAGCAAGGTTCCGCTGTGCTATTTCCCTAATTTAATGAAAGTTCACACATCCAAGACCATGGATTCCTTGTATTTTATCCTGTATAACGTAGGTAGGTGTCAGCACTAATCCAGTAATTTCTCTCCCGCTTCCCTCCAGGCATGAGGCGAGAGACATATTCCGCAATGCCACAAATGCATCCGAGCACGATGCGGTGATATTTGCGGGTAGTGGATGCACTGGCGCCATCCACAAACTCATCCAGGCATTAGATCTGCCTTCTTTGTTTCAAAATGCTGCGGCAACGGGCTGTGCCGATCCTACCTTGCCGGCGGTCATCGTTTTTGTGGGCCCATGGGAACACCATTCGAATCTTCTCCCTTGGAGGGAGCTCGGAGCAAAGGTTTGTGAAAAGAAAAGTTCTTTAAGAAAAGATCTGCAAACTCATGTGAAATTAAGAGCTATCATTTCAGATCTTTATCAGTCCCCTCATTATTTCATTTTAGTCTAATATTATCTCTACCCATGGATTTGTACCAAAAACATAAAAATTCCTGTTATCATTGCCATTATGTAAGTGTGCATATGTATATTATTATTATTATCATATTCTACCAGTCTTAATTCGTGGGTATTCTCCTGGTTAAGGGAGGTATTTGATGGACATAGGCAACAGAATAATTAATTGATAATTCCTTTGTGGAGATCAGTATGGTATGGTGGCTACCATACTGGCTTCCCACCCAGAGGGCCCAGGTTCAAATCCTGGAGGAAGCAGATTTTTTTCAGTGGTATATCAATCCCTACTTGAGGTGCTTTGTGGAGAGCACTTTGAGTGGGTACGCCATCCGTCAGACGGGACGTTAAACTGCGGACCCCTTGGCACCTAACATTAAGATTTGCCTAATGCCAACATCGGGTTGCTCTCCACCCTTCCTCCTTTCCCATCCAACCCTGATGGTCCAAATGAGTTCTGCTGTCGGTTGCCTCCCCTAAATCTATTACTACTATAAAAGTCTTAACAAGATTCTTCTAAATAGAGGAAGATTATACTTGATTAAATTGGAAATGGTAAATTTCTGTTCCATTCCTATATGTCAAATGGCTTTACCAAATCTCTTACAGTCAAACTTTCTCAAGAAACAATATTTTTTTCATTATTGCAGCAATTTTTTTCATATGTTAAGGAGTAATATCTTTGTAGATGTTTTTTTATCGCAGTATATTTGGCTTGCTAGGTAACAGATTGGTCAATAGATGTTTTCTCAGGTTGATTTTGAACCTTATTTTTTTCCTGTGTGTGCATTTGCAATTCTCAGATAGTCCGAATAGCAGAATCAAAAGAGGGTCATTTAGATCTTGACAACCTGGAGCATCAGCTACAGGCACATCACGGTCTGGGACGTTGTCTCATTGGATGCTTTTCTGCTGCCTCAAATGTGACTGGCGTGGTAGCGGATGATGTTGCCACGACGATCCTGCTGCACCAATATGGCGCCCTTGCTTTTTGGGATTATGCTGCTGCTGGTAAGTTTCTCTCACTTAATCATTTTTATTGTGATGAACCGTAATTTATAACCTGCTTGTAATTTAAGATGCATTTGAGTATGGGGAGATCATTTTTTAACAATTAATCATGTGCAATTAATAATTAATCAGTGACAATCAATGTATAATTGAGATTTATCAATGTGTAATCAAAAATTATTAATCAGTGTATAATGAAACAATATGTAAATTTAAATCAATTGATTGCATTTTTAAGTTGTTGATCAATGGAAATTGCAATAATGGCATTCTTTTTTAATATATGACTTAATCAAAAGTAACGTTTATCAATGGTACATGCAGTCAAATATTCGATTTCTACATCTACATGTCCACAAATACCAAAAGGTGTGTTCTATAGGGTTCATTCACCAGGTGGAAATGTTAAGAGATAAAGGGAGAGGTAGGGTGTTTAAAGCTTGAGGAGGGTGGAGGGAGAAATATATTCCCTTAAAATTCCTGAAGAGGGTGTGTACATGGGGGTTCGCACTTTTATTTTTATTCATGTTACCAAAAAAAACTCAGCCTTAAACAAGTGTTAATGTGACACATTACAGAAGTTTTTAGTTGTAGTTTATGTGATGTTCATTGATTAAAATTGCTGTCGTGTGCTTCATTTTGAATATGACTTAATTCAATTAAATATTTGTCAATTTTAAATCCAATGATACATCAGATTTTTGCAGTGTTGATCAACAAAAATTTCAATCATTGTATTCATTATGAATGTGGCTTAATCAAATTGATATTTGTGAGTATTACATAGCTGATCTGTAAAAATTTTTGCTATTAATTTTTTGGTGATACATAGATAGCTAAACTTTGGTAAAAATTTGTTTCAATGCAAAATTGATTAAATTATAGCTAAGCAACAGTACAGTTTACCTTTTGTATTTCTTATCCTTTTACTCTGCTAAATTGATAATTAATTAAATTTTCAGCCCCATACGTCAAGCTGGATATGAATCCAGTTATCCCGGGGGTTGAAGAAAGATCTGTTTATAAAGATGCAATGTTCTTCTCAGTTCACAAATTTATTGGAGGCGTCCAAACACCAGGTGAGCTTAGAAAAATGATAGCCAATCACAGATTACATCGTTCCTCAAATGATGCCTTATTTAAATCCTGATGTATTACTTTCTGCATTTTTTAATGGTGTCATTTTTTAACGTCCTAAGATAAGGAGAGCATTTAATGATGTGCTCTTGAGACTTAATTCAGAACTGACAAAAGTTTTTCTTTTGACTCCGATTAGGACATTGGGAGAATAGTATTGAAATCACTTTCTGATACAATTTAAATCTTAAAATGCATGGTTTTTTTTTAGGAATTTTAATTTCTTAAATGAAGAAAGTGGATGGATAAAAGGGTGTCAATTGTCCTCATGATTTGAATCTTGAATTGTATTTGCCTTCCTTTTTAGGCTATCGGTCATAACAACTTGATTTTTTTAAATTTTTTGTCCTTATTGTCTTTTCCTTGTTGATTTTATTCCGAGAGATTTCTTTTATTTTCAGGGGTGCTCATTGCAAAAAAGGCATTGTTTAAAAATTCTGTTCCGAATGGTTGCGGCGGTGGATCGGTCTTCTTTGTCTCCCGTGATAGTCATCGTTACCTCAAGGCAAGTTTTAATCCACAAGTGGTTATAACCCTTTATATCAACCCCATGTGCCTGTATCAATAATTTCGTTGCATGTTCACAAAGCTGATCAATGTTGATTTCATTTTTAGTGCATGTCCATGTGATTTCATTTGTGGCATTATTCTTGACTGTTCCGAAGTGTCGTTTGGCATCAGATTGTATCTGTAAAACTAGGTATTATTTTTTTATGGGAAAGCACAATTATCAAGGGAATATGTGAAACCAGATGAAAGCAAGTGAAGAGGTTAAGTAAACATGAGATATATGCTTAAAGGTTGACTTGGCTTTCAAAAACTGAAAAAGTTTTTTTTTTTAAATATGAGCTTGGATGAAATGAATCCAGATATGTCTATCCCACATAAATTGATAAATTTCTTCCAAGACCTTCTAGTGCCTAAAGGAACTGGGAACAAATGATTCTCTCCCTTGTTTACTCTATGATTATATCATAAATTAAGTTTCTATGAAGCTTAAGTACCTACGTTCAAATATGGGTAATGTATTTCAATGCAACAATTTCAGAGTGTAAAAATCATTCACCTTGACAGGGATACGAACCCAGATCCCTCACAATGTCCGGTCGAGTGCTTTAGCCAGTTCAAGGCAAGTGATTTTTACACTCTGAAATTGTTGCATTGAAATGCCTCTTAACTTATGACACCCTTACATTTCATTACTCCAATAAAAAGTCACTGTTGTGGTATCTCCCACAATTTCTATGGAGTGGGCTCATATTTCCTGCATAAAAGTGTTTTGTATCTATTGTTAAACCCTGCGTAGGAAAGTAAATAATCCATCCAGCATAATTTATTGCAATTTATTTCATTTTACATGTATTTTTGTATATTTTTTTTGGTAGTCTATCATTTAGGGTAGGTTTTGGATGGACGAAGACTAAACACCCTTACATTTCATATCCTCTCCTTACAAGACACAACTTGATACCCTTACTGCATCTTCATCCTGTTAAATTCTACGAATCCTTCATTCTGTCCAACATATCTATCCTTTTCCTACCCCTACTTTGCCTGCCTAATGTTCTCTTTAAAACAGTCTTCAACATTCCTTCCCCGATCAAAATATTCTGCATTCATCTTTCTTCTTCCTCCTTTGGATGTCTCCCAATAATCTTCTCTTCTCTCCTTTCACCATGTCCTTTTGACCTTTTTTGCTATAAATTCTGTTCATTTTACATTTCCAATCCTATCAATGCTAAAAAGTATGTGCTGCAATTTAATTGTCTGTTTTTTAAGGCTCTGATTTTACATCCAGCTGAAAAGGAAATAAATAATTTTGAGGTTGGAAAAGATATTTTTCAGTACCAATCCCTTACTCAGCCCTTGTTATCTGACAGTGGCATTTTGGGCTTAAATCCGGACAAGCACGCATTTTCTCAAATGAGATTCCCTTGCCGGGTTTGCAAAACCTTCCCCCAGACTTCTCTGAAGCATTATACTTCGCCACAATATCGTAAAGAACTGTTCTGACGTTCAACACGAAGAATCAAACTATTATTCGAAATATAACACCCAGCACGAACACTTTCGATAATAGCGGCTCTTCGATCGTACTCCACCCTTGTAACATCTCGGCCATTTTGAGGTTATCACTGTTTACTAGATGCCTATAGGTAATAAGCGCCCTCAAAAATTGAACTATTTCGAAATATAATGCCCAGCGCCAACACTTTTGATTTTAGGGACTCTTTTATTGTACTCCAAACTTGAGTGTAACATCTTGGCCATTTTGAGGTTATGACTGTTTACTAGATGCCTATAGATTTCAAGAGAGCAAATCACGACCTCCAGTGGAACTACGCTAAGGCGGGAAATTCAAATTGAAATTTGTCCGGATTTAAGCATTGCACCCTGTATATATCAGACAGTTTGGTGTGGAATTAGCTTTTTATGTTTTGTAACAATTGTTTTTTTTCAATTCTTAGGACACGGAACTAAGGGAAGAGGGTGGAACAGGTGCAGTGGTGGAGTCTGTGCGAGCTGGTCTTGTAATGCAGCTGAAGGAATCTGTCACTTCAAAAGTGATCATGTCTCATGAGGAAAAGATCACGAGGTATTTGTTGAAGAGAAGCATTTTATTTGGAATTGAAATGCATCTCATGTATAACTTTCTACGTGTTAAGAACAATGCTTAATTATATGACAGTATAAAAACAGAAACCCTAATATAATCTTGTTCAGAATGCACACATAGTCCTCATTTTACTCCAGGGTTGGATTCTGAGAAGAATGCATGCATTTGGAATCAGGGCAAAATGCAAATGAATACATTGTGCATAACTAAAATTAATGGTTTTAGGCTTCACTTTATGGAACTTATATATTCCCTTCAAATTGAAAAAGGAACCAGAAATCTCTGAAGATGCTCCATCACAATTAAATGATTGGTGCCAATTTAATATTGTGTGTAAAAGTTTGTTGTTCCTTCCTACATTGTACAAGTTGTTTAATTTTGTGATAAATACTTTGTATAACATTGAAATAAATATAGCAAACATTATCATTAAATAAGGGTACATGATAGTCCAGTGAGTGGAGCATGGGATGACTAATCAGAGGGTGTGGATTCGTTCCCAAGGTGATGCCTCTGGAAGCCCTAAACTTCACCCACTTTGTGTAACGTTTCATGTAAATACCAGATCTTCCTGGGAAACCAATCTTGGCACAGGGTATTAAGGATTGGGCCCCTAATTACCCTGTCAATGTGTGAATGTTAAATTGATTTATTAATATACGGATGGGAATAACCCTTTCACAAAAAGATAGGCAAAAATGTACATTATTTCCACAATTATGAAAAATATTCACGTACGGGTAGAAATTACATAAAGTTATATACGAGTCATTGAGAACTAAAATATAATTTAGAATTCAAGAAGAATTTTAATTTTCAATTCATTAAAGACATTTTCAGATGATATACAGCTATGCATGAATACCTATTTAGGATAATTAGTGTTGACAAAATATCAATATTAAATAATTATACAAATTAAAAAAATGAAAAGAGAATATGAGAAATGTAGAATTTTTCGCAGGCCAGATGATGATACAAAATGATAAATTTCGGTAGTAGTCAATAAATAGATCTTGTGGCATATGTTAAGAAAATTTACCAAATTGGCATTAGGAACAACTTATTGACATGTAAAGATATCCACACAACAGTATTAGTATTCAAAAATTCATCAGGTATTTTTAATAACAGCTTTTTAAGGGATCTTAGGCGAGCGAGAATTAGTTCAATGCAATCACAGCTGTTGGCATCTCTCATTATCTGGCTTATAGGCAAGTAGTAAGGGTAATTTTTATGCATGCTATTTAATTTCAAAGAGTGCTTCATACCTTGTGTAATGTGAAGGTACTGTGAAAGATATTGCTTTTATGAGTTTTAAAGAATCCATCTTGTTATGCAGTAATTTATGAAGAAAAGTTATGTCATTAATTTTTCTATGTTAATGCGAGGAGGGAAGATTTAGTAGAGATAACATTTCATGGTAACTAAAAAGATCTTTGTGAAAATTGAATTTGAATACAATTTTATGCACAAATTTTCCTTGAACATGTTTGATTCTATCGATATGAAGTCTGTAGTAAAGTGACCTAACAGTAAAGCAGTATTCACAGAGTGACCTAACTAATGAGATGACAGAATATTAAATGGCTCTATATGATAGATGAATTTCAGTCATTAGTAATCACTTAGTAATATATGACCTCTATCCTCAGCTATCAAACCAAACTTCGGGTTGATAACTCTGATTTTTTTTATTATTAAATGATACAGCCATCACTGCCATAGTAATTTATTTATTTTATTTATTTATTTATTTATTTATCGACTTAATTGGGCGAGGTTGAGACTAATAGTCCCTTCTTCCACCTAACCCTTACATTACAGACAATATATTGCAGACAATCACATACAACCAAGCCCTAGATGGAGGGAAATCCACCTAGGCAGGAATCGAACCCGCGACCTTTGGGTTGGTAGGCGATGATGTTACCCCACCGCCACAGAGGCCGGCTAGTCATATAGTAATCTATGCAAAGATCCATTTAATAATAGGTGAAGGATGCAGCTCTCCTAGTACTGAGCCCAGTATGAAATGTGAAATCCAAAAGATTAGAATGGGGACCAGTTCCTTTCCCTATACAGATTGTAGTTTTTGCAGGGATATCTGGTACACAAAATAATCACCCAACTTTGGTGAAGCAGAGGGTGCTTAGAGGTTCTCCGAGGAATGGAACCAGTCCCAGTAGTTCAATGCCCCAACGGCTGCACTATCACATCCCACGTTAAGTCATATATGTGATTGTTGTTGATGAAAAACTAGGATTATCAGGCTTAATTGAGTATGTGTGAACCTTGCTTCCCTGAACTCAGTGTTGGCATTCGTGTGCATGTTGTACTTTTATGAAAGATTAAATTTCCAATGATCGCTGTGTTAAAGACGAAACAATCATTTATTCAAGAGTGAAACAGTTCACGCTCACATGTATTTGTAAAATTTTAACATTCTGAATCTTTCCATCCCTTGTCAAGGATGTTTCTGGCTCACATAAGGACCATCCCAGAACTGCACTTGCTCGGCCCGACATACTCAGACAATACCCTCTGCCGCTCTGCTTGCGGATCCCCATCTCCATGTCTGTCGCCTGCAAGGGGACGCCCCGCATCTCCCTCTCCGTTTGTTCGCTCGTCAACGTCTCGTCACCTCCCAATCTTCTCATTTGTCGTGAGGCACCCACGGGGCTCATTCCTCCACCACAACTTTGTTTGCGCAGTGCTGAACGATGTGTTCGGGGTTCAGGCCAGAGGTGGATGTGCATGTGCGGGGCCCTATGCGCAAGACCTCTTGGGAATCGACGAGAGGCTGGCAGCTGATTATGAGGCGGTGCTGTTGGAAGACTGGTAAAACAACATGCCACTTTGCTGAGATTCGTTCAAATCTGCCAAATATAGGGAAACGATTGGATCAATGATTGTTGGTATTCAAATTCATGGATGGATGTGGTTCAAGTAGCGCAAACTTCTCTTCAAAGACTGAATACTCAACCAAATTCCCTGTTACTGCTAATTAATTAACCTCCAGTTAATACAATGATTGGCTATTTTTGAATGAATTCAAAAAATTTTTGTGTTATCTACATCAGAGCCAATTTACTCTGTCATTACATCAGAAAATCTCTTTTTAATCTTTGTATTACTAGAAGGTGGTCTTTGTAGCAAGCGCTATTTACTTCATTCCTATTGTCCTAAACACTTTTCCAGTGAAACTTGATGGGTCATTTCAATGGAAACGAAGCATTTTATCTTCACTCTAGTATCTAGTGCTCCATAGTAGCCCTTTTGGTGTTGCTTAGGAAAGACTAAAAGTGACAATGATTACTCAATTATTCATTCTGTTGGACTTAACTTTGTAAAAAAAAACAAAGAATATCTTCTTCTTACAGTTCTCTGTTTTGAAGATTTGGATAGAGAAGTATTAATTGATTCCTGGGAAGATGTTTGGGGATATCCCTGATGGCAGACTCTGGCAATTTAAAAAATAATGTTAAAAGCATTAAACTGTTTGTGTGAGCTAAGTAATAGCGGTAAAAACCAATTATGATAAAATTATGAATGTTAAAAAAATTATTAATGACACATTTTCTAATCTGAAAGTAAAAATTTTAAATGTTAAAAAAATTAATTAATATTTTTTTTCTAAATGCTTAGATGAGAAAACGACATCATTAAATTTTTTTATAATGCCTGAAACTATTGAAAGTGTATAAATAAAGTAGTTAAAACACATTCATATTAGACTTTATATAAATTTCTAAGGGCAAACCTACAAATTCATCAAAACAGGCTTGGCATTTTTCACGTATACCAGGGAAAAGAGGCTGGCTCTAAAAGGGTTAAATCTTGTTTTAGATACGAGTATGTATGATGAATGTCATTGCAATACTTTCCGCGGTGACATCTGTGTTTCCATTCTTTCCACGTACAGCCGTCTCGACAGGACTCACCTTCGGAGACATGAGGAGAGCTCCAATTACGAGATGCTTCGTCCTGGTTTCACTCGAATCAGCCTTCCATACTTCATGTCTGAGGAGGAAGTGGCATTTATCTTGGAGGCAATCAAAATGGTTGCGACGGAAGGATGGAAATTGCTGCCTCAGTATATCCTTCGCCCTGAAACGGGAGAGTGGAGGCACCACTCAAACATGGTTGGTGAACATTCAAATATTTTTTCAAAATGCTCATATCCTAAAGGGACATCTCTTTAAATGTTTTAAACATGTCTTGATATGTTTGATGTTTGCTTACAATGATTATTAAAGTTAGACTAATGGTTGAGGTAGGTTTTGTATAGGCACGAAGACTATCCCCCAATGCATGTTTAAGTTTCACCTAACATGACACCAACTGACAGTCTGCCCTTATATTAACCCTTCTTCAATTCTGCACGGTACTTCCTTCCTCCCTTCATTCCATCCAACATCCACCTATCCTCTTTGCCTATCCATTTCTTGTTTGCCTTATGTCCTCCCCTTCATATATCACAATCTTCAACATTCCATCGTCGATGAGAGTGCCTTGCATTCACTCATCTTGCCTCCTTTGAGTTTGTCCCAACAGCCCTCAACCCTTCCCTTTTCACCTATGCCTAGTACTTCTTTTTTATTTTGCATCCATTTACTTTTCTTCTCCACATACACTGATCGAAACCTTCCAAATTATGATTATTCTGTTCCTTCGGTCACCAAGTTTCCATTCTTTTCAAAATTGCATTCCGTATCAATATTTTCGCTACATTTTTTCTTTACATCCTGCTTGATTTTTGTAAAAGCATCTTTTCATATTGAATTTCTTCTACTCATGTCCATACTACTTTGACCAAGTTCCTCCAAAACGCTGAAGATGATAGTGCACTTCGTCACCCATTGGTGCTCCTGATGTCAAGGTATCTGTCTGGTCAGTGTAGAATTCACCAAATAAGAACTCCAACTGATGTACTCCTTCTTAGAGTTCCCAAGGAGCTTTCTCCTTTGTCTCTTGGGTAGATGGCTGCCTTGTTTTTCCTGCAGGGAGTGAATCTTGATTTCACGTTGTTCTTTGGAAAGATGCTGTGTTATTCTCTCTGTAATTACCGATACATATGACAAAGATGCACATTTTTCTAGCTTCATTTTGATGTAAATTGCAACTTACTCTAAACTATAATTTTGAAGAGTGTGGTCTCCTCTTCTCATCATCATCATGTGCATATGTATGTCTCAGAAGAAGATTAACTGGAGACTCATTCTACTATCTGATAAAATTTTCATGATTAGGTTAAAATATATATTTCCATCATCAATCCTTAAATTTCTATCAAGTGTCCTGAGTGTGTAAAATGTCAGGGCTAAATGAAAATCAATAATTTTTACTGTGCATGCCTTAAATTGAGAAGGGAACATTTAGCTTGGCCTGTAGGAGAATGTAGATTTTCAGAGTTGGAAAAAGTGTTTAGTTGACTTCATAAACATTTGGCAATGTGAAACTAGCGTATTAAGTCTTTAGTAACCCAGTAACTGAATCACTAAATCTGAAATTAGTTTTTAGGTTTTAAATTAATTTAAAAATGTTTTTTCTCTTTCAGAATGGTGAAATTTATTTAAAATATTTAGTGCAAATAGAGTTTATTGGCATGAGGAGAGGAGACAGTACAGTAAATTGGGCAATTTTTAACAATTGAGTGTGGATTTATTTTGTTTTATTCAATGTTTTCTTCTTATTCATTCGTCCAATGTTTCTCGTTGGTAGGTTTTCAAAGACAGGAAGTGGATAAGCTCAATACGTTACACTGATGGAAAGATGACATTGGGAGAGAATAAAGGAAATTCATCGGCCGCTTCCTTGCCTCAGGACTATGCTGATTGCCTCCAGACAGCAAGAGTTATCTTCAACAAGGCTCGAAAGGTAAGAAATCATATGTTCAAAGTCATTCAAAGATGTTGCCAATTGTGATCGTGAATATAATTAAAATATATTTCATGACATAAACTGTTAATTCAAGTATTTATGGGGAATCAAATTATACTATGTAAATCTCTGGTCATCCCTTGGTACTTTGAATCCATATACCACACTGCACAAATTATGAAGGTTTAATCTTCTTTTTACTGATGATGCTTCATTTTTGATTTGGCCCCCTTCGAAGTATTTCCCTTGGGACCTCACTTACTTATCCCAGCGTCTCTTTTCTACTTTCCAAAACAATCAGCAAAGCTTTTTTCTGGAAAGGTCATCAGCTGCATCATTGCATTATTTTTTATCTCTTTAATATCAAGAATTTTATGATGAAGTTGCCGGGGACTTGCTCCAAGCCACAAGCAACAATGACCCAGCTTTTTTAAAAAGGTCATAATTGGAGATGAGTTATGGGTCTACGGCATTGACCCTGAAACAAAAGCACAACCTTCCTAAAATTTCGTTGACAAGAAATCTATAAACAATGGATATGCATGCATAAAAATAATGCATTTTGCTGCTATTTTCAATTTCCTTTGGACTCATGCTAATATAAGTTTACCAGTTTACTGACAGCATCTCAGAACTTGATGGAAAGTTAAATAATTTTCATGGTAATACTCAGTTGAATGCATTAAAGAGTTCACGTTTGCAGTAATCCAGTCAGATTGCATGCCAGTGACAATAACTGAGAATTTATCTGTTTATTTTTTGTTGTTGTCCTGAAATATGAACTTAACGATATTAAAAGAGCAAATAGAACATTCGTTACATTGCCCTTCCAAAAATTACACATCACTGAGTGAGTTTGTTGGATCATGAGTTCTGATTTGTCTATTCAATAAATGTATTTATGTGTAATAAAGAAATTTCCAAGCATTTTTCTGAACTAGAACTTTGATAAAAAAAGAACTGTCTAGGTTTATTTGTGTCAAACATGACTGAGGTCAGTTATACTCAAATTTTTTGTACAAGATTACTTGAATTGAATTTTGAGAAAAATTCAACTGTCTGATAGGGGGTTGTTATCATACCACATAAACCCTTTCATTGATATCTCTATTTCATTTCTAGCTTCATTTCACTCTATTAATTTCTCTTGTTTTGTTGTATCTGATTGAATTCTATGGTTTTGCAGATGGCTCAGAGGTATCCGCTGGCTGACCAATCGGTTATGTTCGACGAAAAGACTGAGAAGTTGAGGTGGTTCATGTTGCCAAGTGAGGCGCAAGACTTGTTGCTCGGCAACTCCCAGAAAGTGAAGACGGAGGTGCCGTTCGATCCGGCTTGTTATGTTGGTTCCCGTGGCAGCTGTGCTCCACTCACAGGCGATGAGTCCCCCCTCCCATACCCAAGCCCACCCAATCACCACGCAAATGGCTGGACTAGCAGCAACCCCGACAACCTCTCATTCTCTCCGCCGAATGCCTCGCAGTCACAAAGACGCAAGCCGACCTTCACGGTGGGAGCTTGCGTTGACCCATCCAACTTCTCCCCGCCCATCCACTGCGGGGGACAATTCCCCCTCACTAGCTGGGGGAGATGCTACAGTCTAAACTCGATGGTCTCTGGAGTGCATCACCCTCCACCCCCCCTGTCCCCATCGTCAAGGGAGGCCAGTCCTCTGGGGTTGAACCACAGACATCGGCACTGCAGCTGCCGGAGCCAGCCAGAGTTCAGGTCAATCGACGTGGCATCCATAGCCCGACAGAATGCCAGACGGAGCATAGGGGGTGGGGTTGAAGATGGTACCGATGGCTGTGATCAGTCCCCGTCAAACTCTCTCCTCCTCTTGGGACAGGAGACAATGGGTCAGAACTCGGGATTGAGGACGTCGCCTGGTGGGGGTCAGTGCTATTCAGGAGGTGAGGCAGTCACCCCTGAGGGCAAAATACAGGCATACGTTGAGGAGATGACTAAAGAGCTAGCGACCGAGATCAAGTCTGAGATCCGAGAGGTAATCTCACAGGTTGAGGACGTCCTGTCCGAGGGGAACGACATGGATGTGTCGATGTGCAGCATGGGTGCAATCTCGATTGCCCAACAGCATGTGCATCCCCAGGGACAGAACCCAGTGCACGGCATGGACGCTGAGGTGGTGGCCGAGTACCTAATGGAGGTGTCGAGGGAATTGGCGAGCGAAGTGAAATCCGAGATTAGGGAGGTTGTCAGTGTTGTGGACGGGATGATGTCGGAGAGCCCAACGGATGACGGAAGCATGGAGCTGGGTAAAGGAGTGACATCTCCTGTTCACATACCTTCATTGGCGTTGGAAGAAGATGACAACATAGCTTCCAGTGATGAGAGTGAGAACACTGTGGTATGTAATTTGTTTTTACTTTCTTTATATACACAAAAATGTATATATGGGTCGCGGTAGTCCAGGGGGTAGAGCGTTGGACTGCTGACCACAGGGTCCCGGGTTCGATTCCTGGGCAAGGCACTCTGGGAACCTGCAGCTCCACCCAAACTATGTGATTTTTTGGGTACCAGGTCTTCTTGGGAAACCATAACCGGCACAGGGAAAGGAACTGGCCTCCCTACCCTGATGTGTGAACTTCACATGCCGTATAGGGCTTAGAGTACTGGGTGAACCCACCATCACCTACTAAACCGACCTTCGGGTTGATTACAGTGTTTAGTATTGTCTATTTCTCCTTTGGTGGGTGAAACAGCCCCCTGACGCCATCTCTTGGCTAAAGAATCGGGGCGCTTGGCGACATATAAGACCCACGGATCTCAGGGTAAATTGACTATCCTCGATAGCTCAAGTGGTTAAGAGCATCCGCCCGGCAAGTGGAAAGATCCGGTGTTCGAGTCCCGGTTGAGGAAATATTTTTACTCTTGTGATCCGTTCGATTCCGCCTTCCCCACCTCTATTGTGTTCGTCCTTTATACGTGTTCCTATCCCTTTTCCTTATATATGTTTCTGTATATATGAGTATTTATTCGCCGTTTGGCGGGATTTTGTGTTTGTGTATATATATATATATATATATATATATATATATATATATATATATATATATATATATATATATATATATATATATATATATATATATATATATATATATATATATATATACACATACATATATACACACACACACACACACATGTGTATTTATGTAAAAAATGTGTATATTTATTGTAAGCATTGCATGATGGATTTCCCTACTATCTTTTTTGTGTCCTCATCAATTATTCTATTGTTGGGTGAAATAGCACCCGAATGTCATCTCCTGGCCAAAGAATCAAGGCAGTTGTTCGCATAAACCCCCTGCCAATGGTAGGATTTAAAAATTGTGAATCATTATACTTTTAACTCTGTTTTCTGTAATAAAAATCAGAGTATCATTTGATAAATGTTTTATTTTGTTCTTTTCCCACTCTGTCCACTATAATAAATTCATTTCTTGATGATACAAATCCTTTATCAATATCCTAATACACATTCAATAGCTTGTATTTTATCTCAGCACTCTTAAAATAATTAACAAGGTCTTCTTCACAGCTGTCAATTGTCACCAATATTCTGTTAAACCTTTTTCTTGTTTATATTCTGCTGTTATTTTATATTCTGTCATATGTGCCACCATAGTACATTTGGCAACACTATGGTGTTTGATTGAATTTTCTGAGTGATAAAAATGATTGATAGAGACAAAGTGTTTAAATCTCACTCACCAACTTGTTTTCTAACAACCGTTCTCCCTCAGATTCCAAAAAGCAAATCAGTTAAGAAGCAGGATTCTAACTCAAGTAGTAGTCATTGGGAAGGAGCAACCCAGTCCGTTGATGTTAGTCCTACCGATATACCACGCGACATATCTCCTGACGACAGCTGCAAAGCTGTTTCCATCGAGGGAGGACGATCCAATCTAACAAAAGCCACATCAAGGGACAACAAGTGCGCCATCAGCATCAGCTCTCAGGACAGTGGGATCAATCTGGTCCTGCCTGACATCCTGATGGATTCATCTAACCCTCTGCTGGTTATAAATTCGGAGGGCAAGGAGGCTTCTTCTCCCCCGTCTTCCTGCATGATGGGTGCCAGTTTAGGGGCCAAGGATGAATCGACCGAGAACAAAGAAAAAGCTCGAACCAATAACCTTTCCACTATCAGGTGGCACTGTCCCCCGAAGAACATTTGGAAGCCAGCTGTTGAAGTAAGTTGATATTCAGAGAACCAGTTATTTCAAATCTCCCTTTCTCTCCACCCCTGCACCGCAGTCATATTCAAATAACTGCAGGAAATGTCACAATAGTTGCTTTAATGTAGTTTTGGTCTGATTTACATCAGTGTACGTGAATTCTGTACATGAAAATAATTTACTTTGACCAGGATTTGAACCTTGGTCCCTCTCCAGAAATACACACTTGTGAGAGAATGCCTTGGTAGTTTAATTGCTTAAAGCAGGTGGTTGGAAATCTAGGCACCCAGGTTCAAATCTTGGTCTAGGCAAATTTTTTTACATTTTGAAATTCAATTTTTGTTGCAATAATAATTTTTTTTTTTTGCCATTTATTTGTGAATTGTGTTTTTCAACTTTAATGGATTTATTTCATGCTGAGACTAAGTCTAGGTCTTGGCTTTTGCTAGTTCTGCCGACTTTCCGGCAGAACTAGCAAAAGTTCAGTCCGGTTCCGGCCTTTTCCTTATTGTTTTGAAATCTTGCTTCCTGTGTGACAAAATTCTTTCACTGTTCCAAAATTTTGCATGTCTAGTTTGTATTTATATTGCCTTCTTCAATGTGCCATTATTATGTTTTATTTTTATATACCTCAAGTTGTACTTTATCCTCACCATATCCTAGTTTCTTCTCATGTCCCCTTCTTTTTCATCAGTTGGTTGCTGTTTTAGAATAATCCAATTACATTGTAAATCAAAAAATTTCAGCCTGCCAATCCATGGGCGGAGAATTCTAAACATGGATAAAAACTATGGCATTTTGGAAATTCCTTATGAATGTGATGTAATGGTTGAGAATGAAAGTAAACCAATAGTTGCTGTGTTTGGGAAGTTTCAAATTTAATGGAATAGTTTCAGCTGACCTAACTGTGCGATAAAGTTCCCAGATAAGAGGAACAATTACTAAAGAAAGTGCTGGGAAAGTTTTTGTATGCTTCTAAAGAGGAAAAGTCACTTTTGAGTGTCAACAGGACATATGCAATCATAAAAACACAAAAAATAATGACACATATAATCTATGCTGGACTTAAATCATGAAAAAATTAAGCATGAATGTATGTATGTGCAAATATATTCTCATAAGTTACTATCAATGATTATGATGTAATATATGATTGAATAATGACTGAATAATTATGATGTAAAATTATATTTGTCATTAGATGATATGTAGTACAGTCTACAATAGACATCGTGAAATCTAAGTAGAAAATCAATAGTAAAAAAGACGCATTCGTCATGTGAATATTGACAGATCAGATATTTCCCTAACTTAAAAAATAGAAATTTCTACACCTGAATCAAAGTATTCCTGCATGGAATACGAGGTAAACAACAAACCGTCCATGCATTAAAATTTCAGTCATCATTAGCTTGTCAATATTTATGGTTATCTCAGATAACAGCTTGTATCCTGAAGTAGGAGAAATACTCTTTGAGAGTCTATGACAACATGAGGAGAGAGAGAGAAGTCACCACTTATTTCCTAAATCCCAATGCTCCCGTCTTCGTTTTCCAGGCAATCCAAGAGTTTGAGATGATAAGGAATGGCGACCACGTGCTCGTCTGTTTGTCTGGAGGAAAAGACTCCCTCACTTTACTCCACACCCTGCATCAATATCAGTTCCACGCCCGTGCGAAGGGGATCAACTTTGTCCTGGGAGCCGCCACGGTTGATCCTGGCAGCACTGCATACGACCCAAGGCCACTCAAACCTTACCTAAAATATTTGGGGGTTCCGTACTTTTATGAGGAGCAGAGTGAGTACATTACTGTTTATTCATATTTCGGAGAAAATGAGTGGACAAGACGCAGGCGTGAGATTCTTCAGGAAAGGAAATACTTAACAGGATATGAACAATTTATGCAAAAAAACGAGACAGACAAAATGAAAAAGATAGTGAAACCGGGAGGGCAGTTAAACTTTGTGGTCGTCTGTCATGAATTCGTCAGCATTATAATAATGCTTTATTAGCAAGAAATTTTTCATTTTGCTTTACAATTAATGTTTACATCCTGTGTATGATATAGAGTTCGAAAGGGAGTTATAAATTTCTGTTCCCATTGATGAAAATTCAGTTCGCCGACCTCGGTGGTGGCGGGGTAACGTCCTCATCTGCCATTCTAAGGGTCGCAGGTTCGATTCCCGCCCGGGTAGGTTTTCCTCCACCTAGGGCTTGGGTGTTTGTAAATGTGACCATTGTTATCATCGTTAATAGTCCGATGCAAAGGCCAGAATGCGCTGTTTTCGGACTAATACTGAATTAGTAAATAAAGTCTCTTTTCAGAAGATCTTTGCACTTTGGTGAGTGGCACAAATGCTGTTGCAATTTCTTTTACCATATGTTATTACAAAGAGCTGTGATTACATTGATAAGAGTTGTAATGACCTCAACTCATAAGAAAAGATGTGTTATTTATGTAGTATTGATCCTGTAGAGGGATGCAATTATTTGCATTTCCCCAAAATAAATGCAGCTGTAACCATATTTGAGTCACCCACTTGTTTACGACCATTTGCATTACTGGAATTAATTTGTTACATTTGTTTTTGTGATAGTTCCTCATTCAAGACATTTTGTGCTTGAATGTTGGTTTTAGTCCTCATGCACTGGGCTGTAATGTACATGACTGCAATCACACGTTACAACATCGTATTTACAGTAATTCGTCGGATCTTATCTTGCTTATTTAAGGCTGTTAGAAATCCACCGTGCAAGAGGGCACTCAGGGTAGTAGGACTGGGATGTCAACTGTTGCCTATTCTTTACAATAAATGTGGAAGAAATTATGAGGGAGGGATTGGAAGGAATGGAGCGGAAACAAGTGAGGAACTCTTCAAATCCATTAGATTTGATGATGATCAAGCATTAGTTAGATAGTCAGCCAATGAGTTACAGTCATTACTTGTTACATTACAGATTCAGTGTAATAAGTATGGGATGAAATTTAATCATAAGACAATGAAGGTAATGTGATTCTCAAGAAATAAGAAAGCCAAGGTAAACATTAAACAAGAGCTCGATATGGCATTGTCTGCTGGGGCAGCTCAGCACATGGAAACATGAATAGAGTACTCACCCTTCAAAAATGGGCATTAAGGGTTATATATAAACTGAATGCAAGAAAATCCTGCAGGGAGTACTTCAAATGTCACATTCCCTGTATAGATATATGTATAATGTGATTTTGTATGCCTGTACCAAAACCCCTTCAATGGTCAGAAATAGGGATGTTCACAAGTACGACACCAAGGGTAAGGATAATCTTCATAATGGCCATTCCAGAGTAGCAGCACTACAAAATACCCCAGAAGTTTCAGGAAGACTGCTGTTTAATTGACTTCCTGAAGAGTTAAAACGAATATTCCCCCAAGAAAATAAATTCAAAAAAACTTTGAAAAATTTCTTTTTAAATAATGTTTTTTTATAGCGTCCAAGAGTACATAGAAAGAGCCAATGTAGGGAATTCTTTTTTTTAAATCTTTAATACTCATATATTTCTTGTACATTATCATTCCTATGAATTTGTATATATGTTAATGCACCTATAAATGTAATTGAATCTTAACGAAGCCCATACAATTATGTATTGTTCTATGGCGAATAAAATCTATGTATCTATTAAATTTGGGGGTCATAAACTAGAAGAGGTAAAACTGATAACCTATTTGGGAAGAGTATTAGGATGGTTTAGAGTGGAGGTGTGCATTAAATAAAGATTTACATTAAGTGAAGAAGCATTTAACAAAGAGGCAAGAGTCGGTGAAGGGCGCCTTCAGTAAAGATGTAAAGAAAAGACTGGTGACAGCTTTGTTATGGAGTGTAGTTTTGCATGGCTCAGAAACTTGTAAATTGCAGCAGGAGGATAAGTTTAGATTGGAGGGCTTTGAGATTTGGATTTGTGAAGAAAAATGGAAGGAATAATACGAATGCAAAGGAAAAGCATTGATGAAGTTCTAGGCATGGTAAGAGGGGAAGAGAGATGGATTTTGGGGAAAAATTCAAAGAAGGTAGGACAAGTGGATGCGGGAGATGGAGAGAGAGGAGGAAATGGGATGCTTAAGACGATGATATATATTGAGGGAATAATGCTGGGAAATTGAGATAGTGGAAGGAAAAGAATAGGCACTTTGGTTAGAATTAACAGAAGGTAGAAAGTATGCAGAGCTAGAGAATTAGTTGCATAGTAATGTAAAGTATGGAGTCTTATGAAATTTTGTGTATTAATTTAAAGCTTAGGAGTCCAGAGCAATCTGCTGGATATCAATAGATCCCAATATCAGTGAATTATTTGTACACTGTAGAATTCTAACATTTATTTCTACACCTGTGCAAATTATATCTTAAAAATGTATTGGTTCACAATTATTCTGTCGCTATTTCTCCCAACTGCCGCGGTTCTTCATTAAAATTGTGTTTGTCGAGAATATCAGTGCATGTTGATATTGATATCAGGCTCTTTAATAGCAGAATGCCTGAATTAATTTCCTAATGTCTTCCGTTTCAGAGATAATTGAGAAGGCTTCCACTTTACCAGAGGGTACATCTGTTTGCAGCTTCTGTAGCAGGATGAAAAGAGGCAGATTGTATGCCTGTGCTCGCCGTGAGGGTTACAACGTTCTTGCTCTTGGCCAGCACTTGGATGATCTCGTCGAGAGCTTTCTAATGTCAATATTCCACAATGGGCGCCTGAGGACAATGAAAGCCAACTATCGTGTCAGGTTAGTCCTTTCTCTTATTTCCTCATCACACTATTGATGTCCTTTCTGTGAAAAGTCTGTTACATGTGATTTCTTCTGAAAGATACCAAATTGAGATATATTACTTGCCGATTTCATCTGAGAAATTAAACGTTAATGCTTAATAATTTTGTTGTCATTGTGTTCCTTCAATCTGGCTCTCCCCCAAAGACGTAAAACGCTTGTTCTGGTGGTCATAGGGTTGCAAGCAACCAGACTTGCGGTGGTCCACACTTACAATCACACTCCCAATTAATGATTGAATTGAATGAGTCAAGAACTAATTTATTTCTTGCATGCATAGCATTATTGTTTTCAACATAATAGCAGCAATTTTGTGCATTAATTTTTCAAAATATAGCCCTCAGTTCATAACCTGTAGATATTTTACTGCGATAATTTTTGAAATATATGAATTTATTAATTTATCTGCTATGTGCCCAATAGTTAAGTACCAACATATAATATATTAACAGATATTCTCTATTAATAGATAATAATATATTAACTGTGGAATAGTAACTCTCTGACCATTATGTTTGAGGTCATGTTTGATTTCTGATGCATGATTAAATGAAGGTTCTTAATATGATCGAATTTAGTATTTTTTGCTGGGGATCAAACATGGAGAAAAATGCTTTTCCTGAAAGAGATTTCCATTGTCATTAAAACTCCATGCCATTAAAATTTGCATGGCCACTATCATGTGCTATAATACTCTTTAATAGAATTTACAAGAAGGTTTACAATTGTGCAGATTAACTTTGCATGTTCCTAAGAAGTATCCTCTTTGATTTTTTTTGGTGTTACATTTGTTATGTAAATTCAAATAGCAAAAAATTATCTCTTCATTTTGACATAACACTTTTTAATTGCTAATTTCTGTTAGTTCATGGAAACTAAAGCTGTTCCACTAAATGCTAGTGTCAGATCGTTATTGAGATTAGTGCTGAAGATAGCAACCAAATTTGAGAATTTTGTCGTATGCTATTCTTCCTCAAAGATTTTTAATCATTAAAAAATAGTCCATTTTAATCATTTATTGATGTTAAACTGTCATTTTGAACCTCATTATCAACTTGAATATTAACAGAGCTGGGGAGAGTTCATGTTGTTTCTAAAATACTAATTTTGTAATACCAGAGCCGCTCTGGCTATTGGTGATATTCTTGTAAAATATCCTTGAATTCTGAAGAGAACGAAAAGAGAGAAAACTTTAACTGAAATTGAACTGGGGAACATTGCAATTATGTTCTCTTACAAAAGACACTATGTCACTCCACATCAGTTTGATTTTGTCACTTTTCCATTAGCGGAGTTCTAGACTTCAAAAGAAAGAAATTTAATTATCATTTATGAATGTCGAAAAAAAAACCATTCCCGGATTGAATCTTCTTTCAATGATTTATTGACAACATCTTATTAATAGATCCTAATCTAAGTGTCAAACTTTAATATATATATATATATATATATATATATGTGTATATATATATATATATATATATATATATATATATGTGTATATATATATATATATATATATATATATATATATAAAATTTTATATATATATATACATACATAATTTTATGGAACTGCATATTTTTCATGAATAGGGAAAGGGATCTACGTGTAATAAGGCCATTTGCATACGTGCGGGAGAAAGCAATAAGACAGTTTGCTGAAGGGAAAAGGCTGCCTATTATTCCAGAAAACTGCCCAATGTGCTTTGAGGCTCCTAAGGTGAGTTTGTATCAAGATATTTTTTAACTTAGGATGTCTTCAGTTTCAGTCAGAATAATAACCTGCATGTTGACTAAAAAACATTACACATTCAACTTAGAAATAATATAATTTTCGGCCTGAATTTTTGTATATTTTATGACTAAGAGGTATTATTTAAATATATGCTTTTTGAAAATTACATTTGTCTTCATGTTGATTTAGTACTTGCTTAAGTTCAGGGGGGTACATTATTTGAATTGCATTTTAATTCATGCAATTATTCCTGATAAAATGGGCATGGATATTTTATTATTCAATAACACTGTTAGGTAGCACTGGCAGTGAAATAGGAGCTGCCATACCAAATTTAAAAAATTGAAATCTATAAAAATCATTTATGAAAAATTTTACTTTTTACAGTATGTGATGTTAAGTATGACTAATTTTAAAAGCGTTAGTTCATACAAGTTTTAGGCCTTTTTTTTGTTTTTTTGGAGATGCATAAATTTAATGAAAAATTGTTCAAATTGCTATTTCAAGAAAGGTAGCTATTGGACGAAAGGAAGTTCAATGCTTTACTGCAAAAATACTTGTACGGTTTGAATATTTTTCAGAATATTTCAGATTTCAATGCCAAAATTTGCATTTACTCATGTCCATCATTTTTTAAGTGGGTTTTCACAAAAAAACTTTATCAAATGGTACATTCAGAAATATTTTACAAGTGCAAAAACAATCAGTCTCCAAACTGAATGAATGTAATGCATGTTTAATTGTAGTTTATTGTAGCATATAACCTCTTTTACATGGTTTATGATGATGGTTAATCAAATAACCTACGTAACTTTGTGTCAATAACCTTTGAAATTTCTTGTGCAACTAAAGTTCCCTGCACTGTTTTAAATTGATTATTCTTTCATTATGCCTGGATCACTATACTTCTCTACTTTGGGATATTTTCCAAGTGTATATTCTGTAACTTCCATTCCCGTGATGTGAAAAACTTAGTTAGCAAATCCAAAGAACAGTGGTTGATGCCATGGCAGTTACTTTTAATGGAGTCATCTGCTAATGTGAATTCAAATGAAGAAATTCCATGGCATAAAAATCATTTGAATTATCTGTAGGTTTAATCTGGATACCATTGATTTACAGCCATGCCATTAGGCCAATCAGGCTACCAGATATTTCAGCGCAAATAAATTAAATTGATACCCTGGAAATAGGTTCAGTTTGTCTAGGGAAACCAGATTACTCTTATTGCATTATATTTTGGTCATGGAAGTTTCTCAACCCTTTGCTATTTCCAGGTGTTGTGGTAAGTCTAGTGCATAGAGATTTCGATTACTGACCAGAGGGTCCTGGGCTAAGACCTTTAGTGAGTTCCTTCCGGTCAGTAGCTCAGTGCTCTACCCCCTAGGCTACCACGTTCCTCTATTGTTGAATAGTGAATTATTGTCCAAATAATTAAATAAAAAATAATAATAATTAATAAAATAATAATAATTAAAAATAATAATAATAATAAATATTAAAGATAATAATGATAATAATAATAATTAATAATAATAATTAATAATAATAATAATAATAATTAAATTAATAATTAATTATTGTTCTTCAGGATTGGAAGAAGAGGTGTGTAAGCTATTGCCTGTGAAGGGCAAAGTTAGGTTAATTCCTGTAGCCATTATAAAGAAGTTGGAAAGCCCCTTAAGGAGCTTTAATTTCTTCCGTTATTTTGGTCAGCCGGAAGTCAACCTGGAAAGTAAAGAGCTTGACAGTGAGAAGACGTCAGTGCTGCAGCACTGTTTGATGTCAAGAAATAGAGCTATGATATTCACATCTTCTCCCTGTTAAGATCTTTACCCGTTGATGGTCACCGACTGACTGAAATAATGTATTTGGAGCCTTCCAAGTTTCTTATTACTGGCTATAGGAATTAACCTGACTTTTCAACCTTTAGGATGATTGCTGGGGTGTTGTGTTTGGGAGGATTCCAAACTGGGTTGGTCTGAACTCACTTCTGCTTTTCAGGAGCGCCATCGAACCAAGCAGCTGTTGGCGCAGCAGGAGATACTGTTCCCGCGCTTGTTCTGGAGCCTACGCTCTGCGCTTCACCCGCTGATGAGTGTCAGACGCACGGGAGTGGAGAGTCGCATATTCTCCTCTATTGTGCGTCAGGTTCAGAGTGGAGGGGAGGGCAGCAGCAGTACCTCGGATTCTTCGGACCGCGAGGAGGATGAGACAGGGCAGGAAGATGAGGAAGAGGAGGAGGAAGTTGAAGAGAGGGGAATCAAGGCAGAAGGGGAGAGCGGAACGGTGTCATGAGTTACTCAAGCGCTCACCCCTTTCCTTCGATTTTGTACAAATGACTTCACCCGGACGAAAAAGAAACTTGAGAATCCTCGATAGGGCTTACGTACCCATACGTGGACTGTTAGGAGACGACCGTGTTGAGTTTACACGTCGTTTTTCATTCTGGGATTATTTCGTATCATTTCTTTTAAAAGGAGGACGATCGGAATATTGGTTTTTGCGAAACTGCCAATGAAAATTTTTGCGAAAATGAGTGTCGTCAACGGAGATGACGTCTTCGGAGGATGGCGGAAGGAAGAGAGTTTTGTCGGCAGTTGATTTTTAATCGGAAGGGAAGATGCAATTCTGTATTTTTTCAGAAGACTACTACTTATGAAAGGAAGTGAGTTGAATGATATTGATCTTTTTTGATGTCTGTTCATGAAGTTGAAATGATGTATAATTTAATGAATTCTATATGAGGTTAAAGCTTGATGAATCTTTGTCAGTCGATTGATGGAGGTTTTGATAGGTGAGATTTTAAGGGAAGTTAAAAAGTGAAGAATTCAAGAGTAGTGATGGTTTTTTTTGGATTGTTTGTTTCCTTTAAGATGCCCGGAAGAGATTTTTTTTTCTCTCTTGTTCTCTCTCTCTTTTTGATGGAGAACTTTGATGTTCACACTGTAGTCAGGATGTTGACAGTTTTTAAACAGTGCCTTTGTGTAAAGACACACTTATGAAAGACTGCATATGTATATGTATGCATTCTTGGTCTATCTAACTTTGAAAAATATTGACTGGTGTCAATGACCCATTCTTCTTCTCGAATGAAAAAACTACTTGTAATGCCAGTTTCTCAGTTGTGTGGACCAACACCTATTCTATATAGATAATAGGCAGAGAGACCTAGAATGTTTATTCATTTTTTTTTTTGATTGGGCTATTTATCATGCAAAAATGTAAAAAGCTGACTTCAATTGCCAGGAAGTCATGTTGGTAACCTTTCTTGGAGTTACTGTGCTGAAATTGAAGGGATTCCTGCAAATGTATATACTTATATATATATACTTGGACTTTTTTGAATAAATGGCAATAAATTTTACTGAAACATTTTACTGTGTATTTTGTAAGTCATTTTATTATAATTTGTTTTTTTTTTAACATTTGGAATAAGGATACAAGGTTTGTTAAAAAAAAAAGATTAGACTGTTTGAATAAATACTTGATATTATTATTTACCCTTTTAATAATGCTAATTGCCTTCAAAATACAATTGCCTTGCCTGGAAATTATTCCTAACATTTTTTCCATCTTTTGAATGCTTTTTTCAGGATACCCTGCAAGTCTCTTGTACAATATTGTTAGATGTCTTGAAATAGTTCAAAATCTGCATCCTTTCGAGGTGGATTTCAACATAGAAATAAGGAAAAAGTCCCCTGGAGCAAGATCTGGAGATCATCGGTTGCGGGATCACCGGTTTGCTGTTTTTGGGCAATAACATGGTAACAATCAATGATGTGTGCATCGGTGCATTGTCGTGATGAAAGCGCCGAGATTTGTTTGCCTACATACAGGGTCGCACCCAAAAGTGGTAGGACTGATTTTCTCTGGCGCGAACGGAGCAGTGGAGGGGGGTCTGCCTGGCAGGGTAAGGTGGAGGAGGCTCTTAGCGACAGATCGACACCAACCTCAGTTGCCTGCGGGCTGTCGTTGAGTGAGGACACCGTTTTTAGTGAAGCAACTTTTTTGTCCGCGTCGAAAAACAAAATGAATCTGTATTTAGAGCAACGTTATTCCGTGAAGTTTTGTGAGAAACTCGGGAAGAGGGCACCTGAGACCCTCGATATGATCAAGCAGGCTTATGGGGACACTGCCTTAAGCCGTTCCACAGTATTTGAGTGGCACAAGTTGTTTAAAGAGGGTAGGGAGCTCGTTGAGGACGACCATCGCTCCGTACGGCCGTCGACGGCAAGAACCGACACGAATGTGGACAGAGTGAGGACACTGCTGAACACAGACCGACGCTTAACCAGTGAAGAAATTGCAGACCAGTTGGGTCTGTCTGCATCCAATGTCCAACGCATTATTTCACAGTATTTGGCCATGCACAAGGTGTGCGCCAAGATGCCGTGCTATGGCGCGCTCGAGGTCAGACAGCTCCTGGCCAAATACGGCGTTGCCACCTTGCCGTACCCGACCTATTCTCCCGATCTGGCACCACCGGATTTCTTCTTCTTCCCCCTGATGAAAAGACAGCTCAAGGGACGACGTTTTGACTCGATAAAGGCCGTTCAAGAGGCTTCGACGAGGGTCATCAACGGCATCCCCAAAGAAAATTTCCAGCGGGCGTAAGGGGAATGGGAGCAACGATATACTAAGTGTGTAGCAGCTCAAGGAGCATACTTTGAAGATTATTAAGTCGATGTAAGTATATCGTCAATAAAATTCTTGTAAAAAAATCAGTCCTACCACTTTTGGGTGCGACCCTGTATATGGTCTCTTCTACCCAAAATTTCTGTCGAATGGTTAAACATGATCCAACGCTAATGTCAACTTCATTGGCAATCTCTCTGACAGTTAACCTATAGTTTGTATGCCCTAAATCGTTCACACTGTTGACGTGGGCATTATTTGTTGTGATTGATGGTCATCCATTTCTCGGTTCTTCATTGATTGAGATTTGTCTAGACTGGAAGTGGTTGTACCAATAAAAATCCTACATCCCAGATGCCAGATGCTGCTATACAGCAAAACCTCACATTGCATTCCATATAGCAGTTTCCACGTAGAAAGATCAGTCCCATATTTTTTTGTACTGGCCTTTTTATCTTAGGTTACCATATGTATTATACATAGGTAAGATTAAAACATTTTTGAAAAGATATAATCCTGCTAATACTTTAGTTCGTCAAGGGCTGTATAGTTTTATGATCTCTGATCTTATTTTGACTGATTATATTCTTTAGAATGGATGTTACTGCCAAAAGCTCTGGTAGAATTTCTTTGCCTAGAGATTTTCCAATTTTTCTGTGTTTATAGATAGCATTGCCTTTAAAAAGTGCAGTTTTTCTGGAGTTAAGAATTTTGGTGTGAATCTATGGCTATGTAATCCTTGATTTAAAACAGTTTTAACCCATTTGTCTGTTTGTTTTGGTTCTTAGTCTTCACTCTATAGATGCGGGTTTTTTTAATTGTTCCAGTTATTTTTTTGTCCCCTTTTGGGTTCTCCCAATATAAAGTGCCCAATTTTTGTCATTTTTGACTGCATGCAGTCATAGAACTTCTGTCAAATAGGAATTGGTTCAGGAATAATGAAAAAAGTTCATCAGCCATCGAGGGAAGACCAAGATGGAGACTGAAAGACAGTTTGGTGAGACAATAATTTAATTCCTTTGCGGTAGGTATTTTCATTTGTTCTCTTAGAATTATTTGTAACATGAAGTTGCACTTTTAATACGATGGCAACCATCTAAGCCTCGTTTTTGCACAGTACTTCCAACTGTTAAATCTTGCACTGAGTATGACTTGAATGAACGTTAATTAAACCAATTGGTTTTATCATGAAGGCTTAAATCTCTGTTAATTGGCAATTCTGAACAGCTTGTCATATAATGTTTTTGTGGGAATTATTTTTCATCTTTCCTGTTTCTAATCTATGCTACAATCAGCATAATCATTGAATTTCAATTTTTATATTTGGTTTCATACTTTTATTCAGACTTCTCTCTCAACATTTAATATTGATTGAGTTTTGTGAAATGAACCAACAGCAAATCTATTCTATTACAACTCAGAATTTCTAACTCTGATTATAATACAGTTACTCCTCCAACAACCGCCTGGTCAATACTGTGCTACATAATTCATTTGCTCTGCCTGATTAAAACTAGCTCCATGTTGCACTGCTGATAAGGGTTTAAATATAATATCATCCGTGACTGATATGTTTAGAATGGGGAAATGAGGGTACTGTTGTCGTGGAATGTCAAATAACACTCTCTCTTGCTTTAATTCTGAAAGGCACTTATTGTGGATGCTAGCATGAAAAGTATTTATGAGTGTGTCAGTGCTCATACATTGACAGATTTAATATCGCTGTATGTATTGTATTTGAAAGTGGAATATATATTCATTTGTTTCTTTCAAATGGGAAGTAAATATGATGCATGGATATATTGTATGCACCTATTTAAAATCCATCTGATTTATAGTTGAATGCAATAAATTCTGTGCTAATCAATCATGTATCACGCTCATTAATATGTAACAGTCAGACACAATCAATAAGGCCAACATTGATTCAGCAAATCTTTACTTTATTAAACCATTGACAAACTTTTTCTAAGCTGAAAAATTTTTGCCGATTATGGGAATCAGTGAACCAGCGACCTTGGGCTCCATTGGCAGACATGCTACCTATGGTCTATCCCCCCCCCCCATGAAATTGGCAGAGTTCACCCAGTACTAAGCCCTACACGGCATGTGAATATTCACACATCGGGGTAGGGGTGCCAGTTCCTTTCCCTATGCCCGTTACGGTTTCCCAGGAAGATCTGTTACCCGAAAAATCACATAGCTTGGGTGGAGCTGCAGGTGCCCAGAGTGAATCGCCCAGGAATCGAACCTGGGACCCTCCGGTCAGCAGTACAGCGCTCTACTCACTGAGCTACCATGACTCACATATATATATATATATATATATATATATATATATGTGTATATATATGTATATGTGTGTATATATATATATGTATATATATATATGTATATATATATATATATATATGTATATATATATATATGTATGTATATATGTGTGTGTGTATATATATATATATATATATATATATATATATATATATGTATGTATATATGTATATATGTGTGTATATATATATATATATATAGTATATGTGTATATATATATATATATATATATATATATATATATACATATATATCAAAGGGAGTGTTGTGTTCGGAGGCGTGTTTGGGGATAGGGAGCATATCAATTAGGGAAGAATTCTTGCATGAGGCCCAGTGGTTGTTAATTCTAATATTAAGGGTTGTGGTACACTGCCCAATATAATAGACAGGGCAAAGTTGGCACTTCAGAAGGTACACTACATTGCTAGATGTGCAAGTAGAGCAAGGAATTGTTGGGAGAGAGTTAAAAAGCGGGTGAGAGAGGGATGGGATTCTGGTTTTAAAAATAGGGCATGTTTTGCATCGAGGTTTATTGCAGGGAGTGGTTGTGGGACGGGGTGGGGATTTAAGGAGTGGATTGGTTGATTTGAGGAGATCGGATAGGTTGGCGGGGCGTTTGAAAGTAACAGAGGGACATTTGGGAAAAAGGTTGGCGGTAGCATTATGATTTTTGAGGATAGGGTAGAGGTCTTTTAGGATTAATGGCAGAGATTCTATGCCCGGTAAGTATGGGATATGAAATTTATTGTCCTGTAGTGCTCTCACATGATATAGCCTTTACCATTTTTGGAATAGGAGCTGAAACTGATCTCACAAAGTTCACCGGCCAGATTCCTTCCTCATAAATACTACGAATGAGCCCATATAGTCTCTTCCTCCCACATTTTCCTAAACATTTCAGTAGTTCCTCGGGAATGTTATCTACCCCCACGGCCTTATTTAAGTTTCATCTCCTTTAATGCCCTTCCTATCTCATGGAAAGGATTTCTGAAAAAAACTTGCATAATCTTGTAAAGTTCTGTAGTCTTACAACCATCATTTTAGGTTTACCATCCTTCTTAAAAGGTCCACTGGTGTTTCCCTTACTCTAAAGACTTAATCTATCATTAATTACGTCTCCATTGCTGTATATTTTAAAGCATTTGGGGGGGGGGAGGAATGGGGTGGTATGAATAAAATAAATGCACAGATTTCAAACTAGAAACATTTAATTAAAAACATCATGAAAAATAATGGCACGTACACAGTCTTTAAAAGATAATGAATTCTTCGCCGAGTAGGAATTTAGGAATGTTAGGTACCATGTTTGTTTATATTCAATATCTTATGGGAAGCACTAATAAATTATGATGCAAATTGTTGACTTTATGCCAGCTGGTTGATGGTGTGAAGCATAGTTACAGCTTTTTACTTGCAGCTGCACGATCCCTTTGGGCAATTGCAATCGCCTCCTTTTTTGCAGCAGCAATTTCCTTGAAAAGAAAAGAGAGTTTCATGAAGTTACATCCTTGATGTCCCAAGATAGAGGCAAAGGTATGAATTGTGAATTAATATTTTTTGAACTCAGATTTGCTCGAATTCAATTTGATTAAACTATTTATTGCAGTTACAATAATCGGCTTTGGTATTCATTTGGAATAAACAAATGGATTAGCACTTTCTTCCTTGTATAGCTACATGCAAACAATGACTAATTTACAAATAAACTTATGTTTGAGGACCATAAAAATTTAATTTCAGGTAAGGTAATTGAATAAAAGTTATTTTGTTCCAGTCATACCATCTAAGTATTCAGATATGTATCTGTAAACTCCAATCATTCCAAAATTCCATTCATTCTTCCATTCCAGTTTGTGTGAACAGCAACCAAGGAACAAAACTAATTCAGTCACACACATTGGTGCTCATATTCAAAATGTGATGAATTCCTAAGAATCTTATCTTTGACGAATATTTTCCATTTCCAATATGATACTATTTTTTACATTTAGCATAGGAGAAATGCTGACGAGAACCAAAATAGTAAACCATAAAAGGTGCATGGCTAATTTCCAAATTCTTTACACGTCTTTCATAGATAATTCAGTTTACAACATTGGAAAGCTTGTATGAAGTTTCATGAAATTCTGCATTCAAATTGTTTCCACGATGAATTTCAAACACATGAAAAACGTATGTTTTCTGAAACTTGCTCTATATATAATTACTTTGACCACTTCATCCTCATTGGGCATTGCATTCTATATGTTTTGATTTTGTGAATATTCAACTTTATGTTACTTGTGGCAGTCAAGAATTTACATTGAAACCCATGTATTTGTAAATTTGTCTATATATTAATGACCCACTTTTGAACGCCTTCACTCAGAAAACAACATGTTTTGGAAGAAATAAAGTGTGTTGGTGATGTAATTTGTATGACATAGCATGAAGCTTCCCAAGTACTAATTCATGATTTTACCTATTGTAAATACCATTTTAAAAATGCAATACCTAAATAAATTGGGAAGATACTAAATATAGGTAATTAAGTATGCATGTAAATGTACTGCTATAGTAAGATGCATGGATACTGTGAGTTTAAAGATATGACACCTATATGCTGTAATAGTTTTGGAGGTGCATGCATGAAAATATATATATATATATATATATATATATATATATATATATATATATATATATATATATATATATAATATAGTGTGGACTACTGTATAACACCTCTACTTTGAGACATAGAAAATCAAAGGCTGAAGTTCCAATTAATCACATTTTTTCTAATAATTTTTATTTTCAGGGTTCGAACTTATTTCTCATTTAAATTTAAACATTTCTTACGTCACTTAAGAGTAAGATTTGTTGAAATTCTAATAATATATTTACCAACTATTTATTCATAATAATTAAAGCGAAAATATTTTTATGGTTCAACTTGGTGCAGTAGTAAAAAAATAAAAATTTAGATTATGTGCCTAGGTTCTTTTAATTTATATTAGCAACATTGAAATGAACTATTTTACTAATTAAGCACCAGGTATGATTAAAAGGAAGGAAAGAGAATCATTAGGAGAAATTAGATGGAGGCTGGAAAGGCAGATGATTTGTTGGCATATTGATTTGTTACCATGTTGATGTCTAGGGTCTATGTCCATCCATCTTAAACGGTATTCTGCCAATAAAAAAATTTATCTGTTTTCCACCCACTTATTTTTCGCGGAGTTGTTCGATCCGACCTCCCGATCGATAGTAGTCGAGGTTGCAGTCGCTGCCAATCGATATTGATTTCCCGCATGGCGGACTTGTGCGAAAATTCTTAAAAGTCATTTAAATCCCTTATTTTAGAGTATAGAGTTTTTGATGACGAATTCTGTGTTTGGTGTGGAAATATACACCGTTTGAATTATAAACGACGATGTTATTACATGGGCCCAACTTTAAGAAAGTAAGAAAACTAATATGTGAACTCGGTTCTCTCTACCGAGGTAAATTTGGAAAGATTGGAGGAAAGGTAAATTGGTTAAGGCTATATTATCTCTCATAGAATCTAATGCGTGTGTACTTTCGGCACCAATAGGTTTCTTTCGCTACCGAAAACAAGGTAAGACTGATTTTATTGAAGTTACCTTGTGGCGAACTTGTCGTGGATTTTTAGAAGTTTCACACCATATAGTTACTCTGACATTTATTTCGGGCACATAGGATCCGAATAGAAGCCTGAATTTGCAATGAAGAATTCATAAGGTGAATGAGAAACGGTTGCCATCCCTTGTTTATATCAGCTATGGTTTCATTGTTAACTGCATGATGTTTCCAAGGAAGAATGATGCTTTTTAGACAGATGCTGAGAGTAGAAAATACAACTGGTAAACGATAAAATGTCTTCGAAATAGATCCTACGTTATGGAGCGTGCAAGTAAGTGTAGTTTCAGCAGAATGTTGATTCGTTATTTTGTGCGATTCGAGATTAGTTTGACTGTAGTTGAGTCTATTACTAAGTGTTGCATATGAAGTGGCCTACATAATTTAGGGCGATCAATTTGTCTTTAGTCGCATTTGTTGAGGAAGGTACCTTTATATTCTGCGGTAAAACTCAGCGACTGCAATTCAGAGTACATTTTCAATCGAAGGTGGTAAGGAAATGTTTATTTTTGGAACGTCTCTCTAAATTACTCATTCTCTTAAAAAAAAGCACGAACCTCATGACATACTCGAAATCTCACATTTGTAAATTATCCATAAAAGAGAAGAAAGATTCCTTAACAGATTTGTTTTACAGTTGGAATAAGCTAGATCATTGCTACGATGGAAAGTTTTTCAATTTGTAAACGCAAATTTTAGGATTATACTGATTACGTTTATTTTAAAAATGGAATCATTACTATTGCATTGTTCTGAATGGGCAATTCGGAAAAGAAGTACCTTTGCGAAACCACCCTAGATCAGTTTTTCTAAACTATTGAATACATACAGTTTATCTTCTAGATGTTCGATAGGAAAACTTCAAAAGTTATAGGACCCTCAGACCGTGGTAATTACGGAGTAACTAATGAGTGCCCACTTAAAATATTTAGTTTTTATAAATATCTCGTGGTGTCATATGGTTAATTCTACGTGGAGTTAAGGACTACATCTCATGTGGGGTTTTGGTTTGACATTTTTATGTTAAGGTTCGAAGTTAGTGCTCGCATTGATCAACTAATGTCAGTGTAATAGAATCCACCAAAAGGAATGTGCTTGGGCGTGCAAAACATTGTAACATGTAAAACAATTTTGGTAGTATGAAGCCTAAAGACCAGTGCTAACACTTTCACAAATGGCTTATGCATGTGTGTTCAGTCAATTCAAAAGTCAAATGTACTTTTATTTTTCCATTTATGTTGGTGGTGAGAATGTTTGTGATCAGTGGTGAAATATTGAGAGAGGAAGGAATTTTACGAGGGAAAATACGATGTACTAGTGGTTATCAGGGTAAGAATGCAATATGGAAACGGAGGCTTCCTCCTGCTTAACCATTGATGGCCATTGCTAATGAACAAAATAATTACTGTCCCAACTCATCATATTACATTGTATTCATACTCTTTGCTACTTCAACCGCATCTCTTTTGTATTGGCATGCATTGACATGGCATTGGCATGACATTGGCATGACATTGACTGACATAATTCTTGACATGCCCACTGTATTAGTCTCATTTTGGATGTTTGGGTTCAACATTTCCTAAGAAACCTGTACACAGGTCACTTCAGTGTAGCATTAAGTCCTGTGTTTATAGGTTCACCTAACTTAAAATGGTAGTTTTCTCATACTTATAATTTAATGTAGTTCTTAATAGAGATAAACACATTCGGTGAAGGAATTCAGATACATATGATACATTACAATCATAAATGCAGGAAGGGAGAGGAGCTAACAGAATGTTGTGCAGATGAACTGAGAGGGGCTGATTGAAAGGGATTCCTGGATATTGACTCTTTTAAATTTAGCAATACGGAAAATAATGCCTAAAAAAAATAAATGGCCGTCAGTTAATTTTCACCATTATATTCTACAATGCATAAAGAGTGTTTTTATTAATTATTATTAATCCTCACCTGGATCTGCCTTACTGCAGCATTTGCAGTCAGAGCCACATTTGCAGTTGTCAGCGCACTTCTTCCCCTCAGCCTTGGCACAAGTGTCTGCAATTGTAAATTTATCATGTAATTTAATTTCATAGTTATAGTATGTGTGTATATCTTCAGATGAAGACGGATTGTTTCTGTCGAAATATCAAGAAATAACGTGCGAGTGTTCTTCTTTTTTTTGTGTTTCTATATTGTGTGTTACTGTGTATTTTATATATATATATATATATATATATATATATATATATATATATATATATATATATGCACACACACACATATATATATATACACACACATTATACATATATATACATATATATATATATATATATATATATATATATACTGTTATCTACGATACTTATGATTTCAGTGCAATGTATGACTTCAAAGAGGTAGTTAATTTGTGGTGCATGCCTTGATTAAATGGATGATAAATAAAATGATAGTTGACTGATAAGTAGTTATCATGATTTAAAATTTTCAGCTCTTTGTTTTAACTAGTTGAAATGGCTAATATAGAATGAAATAGCATAGAGCACCTCTACAGGAAACGAATTAACATAAATAGCTCATTGAACATCATTAGCATTTCACAGGATATTAATGAACTCTGACCTACTTTTAAAAAATTTAAATATTAACAAATGCAAAAATTCGTTAAATATGAACCGTCGTATTCGTTATGTATTTTTTATTTTGTGGCTAAAATAATGTAGGCCTTAAATAATTTAAACTACGTTTAAAATATTTGATTGTTCAACATCCTATTCCGTTTTAACTATTTCATTCGCGTAATCAGATCTCATATGAGAGAAATGATTTTAAAAAAATGAAAGTGACCTCTTATTTAAAAAAATGTCATCCGGTACGATCAATAAATTTTCACCGAATGCATGAAACCACAGGGTATCATGATATTCTTATGTTATAACTCACCCTTGCAGGCTTCACAGCATGGGGGTGGCATGATGAATATGGGATGTCTTTGTTCTCTTTAGCTGATCGGTTGTTAGCCGTAAATGTCGTCTCTCCTTCGGTCGGTGCTCAACTCACAACTTGCTCGACCGCTCCCAGCACGGCGGCTTTTATATTCCGCTCGAGGTCCAGGAAAGACTTCAGCCGGCACTCTTAGTCCGCGCACACGTCACGGGGAAAAATCGATCGGTAAACGCAAGGGCATTCCACCTCGCGCCGGGTGCAAAGCCAATCGGCTTCCCTTTGCACACGGCCCCGCGCGCGCCTTTCAAAGTTCCTTCCCCCGAAGACCCGCCGTGAGTGATGATGGGGCCGTGCGCAGAGTGCGGACGTCCCTCGCCGCGAAGGTTTGCACCCGCCGACCTACTCCTCCCATCGTTGTGAAACTCTGACGCATTCAGAACGGAAATCATTGTCCATATGCCTAATCGTCATACGTTTTAACTGAGAAATGCAATCCGAATTTACTTCGTTCGTCCATGTAATACAGTAGTCAGTACTGCCACAGTAATACATAAATCATTCGACATTTTAAGTTGGTTAGTAGAAATGTGTTTTTCGATTGCTTTTGGGCACTCAATTCAAGATTTTTGGAACTTTGTTGATGAGTTTCATCAACAACGGGAACCAATGGTAACCAGAATACACAACGGCTGAAACCAAATCGGTTAACATTCTTGCGAGTAATGGCGTTTTACTTGGACTGCGACATGGTTAAGTAATCGAATTAGTATTCCATTTGGTTATTGTTTATTTATATAAGTTATTATGCCCTAAGTCCTTAAATGATAAACAAAGACTTACTTAATAGCTCGTCACATTTTCCATTTAATACCATTATTATTAGCTATTGTATTCGGTCTTACGTACCACGACAGCCATTGAAGAATAGAAACGTACTTGTTTTAGTAAGTATAGTTCATTCGGAGTATGCATCACACATTTCCTGCTACATAGGTAGTATCCGATGAAATCGGTTGTATATTATAGTGTTTATAAGGCGCTATGATGAATTTTTGAAGTATTTACGCCATTCTATATAAACTGGAAACATTTAAAGTCAAATTATTAGTGCATTTTGAAAACGACACTTGCTTTTGTTTATTGGAAATTTTATTTTTTGGTAATTTTATCAATTATATTGCAGATATATAACGTATATAATATAAAGTAGCATTTATACCACTAGTTCATAATTAGTGGCTCTTCTCGACTTATAGAATTCTGTAATATTTATTTCTGGACAATGAAAAAATGTTTTTTGAATTCTTTAAATTATTTTAACCTGAATAACTACCTATGAGCAACGTCCAGCAAGGCGAGGGCGTGTGGCGGGGGGTGTTAAGTCACTAGTCATGCTTTAAGAAATATTAGTTCATTCCTTTCTCTTTTCTCTCTGGTAATGCATTACTTTTTTAATGCAAGCAAAGAGTTCGTTTGGAAAGTGTAAATTACGCCTTTTTGTTGGGCAGTATTTGTTCGCAATTACATGCATGAATCTCGTCGGTTACACGCGAATATGTGAAAAAAATGTGAGCTTTAGAACTAATGAAATATAAACTTGTATTTTGGACAAAATAAGTTATCACAGTGAGAAAATCACTGGTAGCTTATTTTAACTTGGCAGAAGTAAGGAGATCAAAGAAGGTCCTGCGCACGTTCATCGTAAGACGCTTATCCTCCTTAAGACGTTTCAAGTGTTGTAAATTCGTTTGCACACGAATTAACATAGTAATTTGGTATGATGAATATCGTGGTCACTGTTATGTCGGAGTTTTTTTGACTTATAATAAGCGTTTCAATTGAATGCTATCATTCGTTTTAATTTTTATGCTGTCCACTTCTCATCCAATTGAATTTATGGCTCTTATTTTAACTATATTGCCTTTTAGCTGAACGAGAACGGTGCATCTATAATTGGTGAGGATATATATATATCCTCGTCGATGATTCACACTTATAAGCGAATGCAAATTTTTTATTATTATCAACGGTGTTTTTTGTGAATTGTGAAAAAATGCGTCTTCCATCTCGTGATGTATTTAATGGATTTCAAACAGTGAACTCCTTAACAAGAAAATCGAGTTTAAAAAAATACATTTTCTGCTTTGTTTTTTTCGATTAATTATTTACAATGACACTGTTGAACTATAATATTATCATAGATATTAGGTAGTAATTAGATTTAGACGCATAATATTAGCGTTCGAGTAATGGCTGTGATTAGTGTATTAAAAAGAATTTTTCTTCATCGTTCTGACTCTTAATTAGACTAGAACGGAGTAATTAAATAATATTTAATAAGTTTTGAAGAAAAAACAAAGGGATTGGCACTTTATGTGCGGGGAACATGTGTCGTATGTACGTATATCCGTTGTTTTGGAATTCATTGAACGAGTAAAATAAAATAATATAATTGATACAAAATCATTGTTTTTGAAATATTCAGAAGTACCGCGTGATTCTATGAAATTGAGTTTTGTTTTTTTGAAAATGATACCAATTAAATTCTTCCAATGGCTTTTCATAATTCAGTGTTTCACGAAAACTGTGGTGTTTTACTTCTTTTCTGTTAATCCATGATTTGTTTGTTTTTTGTCTCAGCCTGAAAGCTGACTTAATATTCCTCTGTGTGTCCATTGAATATAATGTGGTTTACGCATGGAAGAAATTATTTTTCGTATTTCCCCTCGAGGGCTGCTGAGAGAGCGTTGGTGTCTAAGGTACTCACTAAATAACGTGAAGTTAATCCTGTGACATAAACGTGTTACTTTTCTTTCCGAACTATGCTCCTCTGTAAGCAGGGTGGTAATAATTTTTGTGTGGTGTTTGTTTCGGAGTAAGAGGATTTAGATTTTCGAGCAGGGATGGAAAACGAACCTAATGGATAGGAGTAGTGACGAAAGGAGCTCAAGATGACGTTCTTGTCTTTTAGGTTATGACGTTGTTTGAAAGGTTGGTAAGGAAGGTTAAGGAGAGGGGATCTAAGGAATAAATCTTGGCGGAATTTTCGAATTCTCTTCTTACTTGTAGAGCTGACGTTTTCGATGGTATTTTGGATGGACCTTCAGGGGGAACAGATGGATGGAATGAGAGGGTTTGAGGACGATTTGATTGACTTGTTGAAGATTAAGTAAGATGTGGTGCTTTCCCGGCGTATTTGATTCGTGAAGGATTCTCGGGTCTTCCACCGGGTCAAGGGTTCCATATTGGCCGACGTTTCGATGCCCGACTCGTGCATCGTCTTCAGGGTTCAACCCTGAAGACGATGCACGAGTCGGGCATCGAAACGTCGGCCAATATGGAACCCTTGACCCGGTGGAAGACCCGAGAATCCTTCACGAATTGTTGAAGATTATGTAAGTGATATTTTAATAATTTCTTCGATGCTAAAGGCATTCGATCCTTTTTGGAATTTCTTTAATTTTTTTATAATCAATCTCTCTAATTTTTATTAGCATGATCTCTCCCACCGTAGTACGATGGAGGTGATAATACATTTTCAACAACACTGCTAAAGAGACCTTCCAATTTATGCAAGAGATTTAATCTGTAATTCGCCCTGTGAGTGATTCCCAGCCTAGATACTCTAATACATTTTTTGGGTACGCCACTAAGTTTATCATAATAACGCTTTACAAATCTAGCTCCTCTACGCTGCACGCGATCCAATTCGGCAATTAATCCAACTTCATGAGGATCCCATTTGGATAGACGGCGAGTGAAACAAATTTTGGTGCATTTCTCTCGTTCAACCACTACTCTGCAAGCCTGTCTCCCATCAAGTGGGGATGGGTTATTTTACAGAGCATCGTCGGTTTCATCTGGCCACCAACTTCGCTTGGCGTTTGAGGTGTCGTCGGCGTATAGGAATGGGCGTGTGTGATAAGAGTGGTGGGGATAATCAACCCATACTTCTTATGGTAGTGTCCACTGCCAAATATGAGAGTGTATAAAATGTTGGCACTTCTATGTGTCAACTTATATGAAAACTAACACGGAAATTTCAAATCACATCATTACCATTTCCTGAGTCAACATGCGGTTAGTATGGCAGAAGCCATTATTTTTTAAATAATAAAGGAGTACTTTGAATACTGAAATGTAACGGGTAAAAGATTCATCTTTGGCAAGCTTAACGTCTTGTGCCTTCTGTATTTTCACTTTGGAGACCTCCATAGTGATATCTTTCTGCACGCCAAATCATGCTTCTCGTAAGAAATACCGAAAGGCTGAATCTTCGGCGAATTATCTCTCTTTAAGTCGAATGGATCAATTTGTCGGTATGACTAAAGACAAGACAAGGCGAGAGATAAAACTTTTATAACCAATAATTGCATTCGTTTTATCTCTTACAATTACTTGTGTGCTTTAAGACGTGAAATCTTTCGCAAACATTGATTCTTCGATAACGGTAGCACGTCCGATTGACATAAATATCCTTCGATATTTCAATGATAGTCCATATCATTGCCCAATGATTCCACATGAACGAGTCGAAAATAACTTAATTTCGCTCTATCTTTGGTCACCCTCCATGGTAAATAGATGAAAATCAGGTTTCAGATACTTCCAATATTGAATTTGTGACCGAGGACTCAGCATCATCATCGTGACCTTTGACCTAATGAAATATTCCTCGAGTAGCTTCCATGGTGCCCTTATCATCGAACCAACCAAACTTCGCTGTAGTTTCCTGGGTGCGAGGTTTCGTCTGAACTCTTCCGTTAAGGTCATCCATTATTTGTCTGAAAGGTAGCGTGCTTTTTCTTTAAAGGAAGCAGCTCTGTTGATGTAAAAAAAAGTCGTGATGGACTTGAAAAAAATAGTTTCTCGGTGTCTCATTAAAGACGTGTCTGGTCCATTTGTCGAATGATTGTCACGCGTGCCGAAACATTTTCCCAAAACACTTCCAAATATATTGGTTTATTCATTGAAAATTTTGAGTAACTGCGCAAGTCACGTTCTCGTTTTCCCGAGTATGTTTGTCTTAGAAATATGTGTGGGCTGTCATGGACGATTCTGGATTATTCAGGAAAGAAGTTGTTTAACATGCTAAGTACTGACCTAGTTTTTTAATCTAGTACTGTGACGAACAAATATTCATTTATGTGTAAATAGATATAAGGAAAAGGGAGAGGAACGCCTATCAAGCACGAACACAGGAGAGGTGTGTATGTATGTATGTATATATGTATATATATATATATATATATATATATATATATATATATATATATATATATATATATATATATATCCATTTTTATATGTATATATTTATACATGCATATACACACACAAATATACATATATATATATATATGTGTATATATATATATATATATATATATATATATATATATATATATATATATATATATATATATATATACGCACGCACATACATACACACACGTACGTAAACGTATCGTACGTTCACACACGTGCAAAATTATCGAATTTTGCTAAGATCTGTTCTTTGACCGATAACGTAAATGCATTGTCCTTTTTTTTCTTGATCTTCGATATCGATGGGGGCACTTACGAGATACCAGACGACCTTTCCCCACCACCTCCATTCCTCCTACAATACCGTAAGCTGATTGTTACGCGGATAATCCTCCATTTGGTGTATTTGTGGTCGGCCTCCCCTGGCTGAGGGTATTTCCTGGGCCTTGAGGAATCACCTTTGAAGACTTTAGGGGGAAATCTCTTGGGAGGAAGAGTGACTAACCCCTGTGTCTTGCAGAACTCAACTGCTTTCTCCCCGCGGTCATTCCTCGTGCCTAAACCGTAGTCCCCGACCTCATCACCATCTCTTCCTTCGCCTACCGTCGCATTCCAATCCCCCATCACTATCATATGTTTCCCTGCAGGAACACTCGCGACATCCAGGGGCGGTTGGACCGGAATTTCAGCAATCCCACAAACGGAGCTTATTTCATGGCAACCATTAATTGCGCGTGGAGGCTGAATGAAGTCTCGATTTCATACCAAATTCTTTGCTTTGTTTAAACAGATATAATCTCTGATATCTTCGAATGCCCATTTCTCCTATCTTTGACTCTACGACCTCGTGTTTAAAGTAATGGAGTTTCTTGATGTACAATTGAGTCGAGTGCATACCGGGATGTCGTATCTGAACCATATTAGTAGATTTATTGCGGGGCTGACAAAAAAGGAATGATATCTAATGCACCAAATACTTATGAATTTTATGTATTTCACGAAGATTTGATTTAGCAGTTGAATGTAGATTTGTTGCGATCTTCCGAATTAATGTATCATTTGAGGAGCTACTGAAAATCTTATTAAATATCGGTATTCATGTGCCATGTACTCTACGTAAAATTCTTTCTCCTTAGATATATCGTAAAATGGTATCGTTTATACTATATCCTCCCATTGAACACAATCTTGACATGGTGGAAGGGCTTGTGCGTCCCAATGAACCCTAGAGCTGTGCTGGGGGGAGTAATATTAATTGCTCCTGGTAGGGTCACCCATGCCAGATAGGTCGAAGGTTAGGAGCCAGACGAAAGGTAGTCCACGCAGCGTCTGTTCCTCAGTGAGGCGGCTGCAATTGCGTCTGACCCCAGTGGGGCGGCCAGTAAGTGATGGTGTCACGTTAAAAACACTTGGGGAAGGCAACGGGAAACCACCTCAATTATCATTCCCAAGATTAACATGATGGACTATACAGAGATTTTGAGTCCTGGCAACTACGGGGCTCGGCCCAATCGGCCGTGTGTCGTGCCCGGCAGCGGGGGAGGCAAGGCTTCCGCGGTCGTCATCCCACGAAACCCTGGCAAGGGAAAACCAGCAGCTGGATCAGCAAACTGAAGAATATCAAGCGGGAGATGGAAAGGGGAAATATCGATATTTTAGGTCTATGCGAGGTGAGATGGAAAGATAGCGGGGATTACTGGAGTGATCAGTATAGAATAATATACAGCGGCGGGGACGAGAGCCAACGAGGGGTTGCCATAGTATTAAATAAAGAGGTAGGAGGAAGCGTAGTCGACATAGAGCAGATAACGGATAGAATACTACTAGTGGAGATAAAAGCAGAACCGACGAACTTGGTTATTATTCAGGTATACATGCCACCGAGCAACCATAAGGAAGAAGAGGTCGATAGGATTAACGATCAATTGGAGGACATAATCGCATGTGTTCCTGCAGGGAAACATTTGATAGTGATGGGAGATTGGAATTCGACGGTGGGTGAGGGAAGAGATGGTGACGAGGTCGGGGACTACGGTTTAGGCACGAGGAATGACCGCGGGGAGAAATCATTTGCATTCTGCAGGAGATAGCGGTTAGTCATCACCAACACTTGGTTAAGACACCACAAAAGACGCAGGTATACATGGAAAATGCCAGGTGACTCAGGAAGATATCAGCTAGATTATATCCTGGTTAGACACAGGTTAAGAACAGTGTGATAAATACGCGCAGCTTCCCGGGAGCGGATGCGGACTCCGACCACAATTTAGTTGTTATGAAATGTAGCGTTCGTTTCAAAAGACAAGGCAGGGGCGGCGAGTTAGAAAATGGAATGTAGAAGCATTACATGGTTTGAAAAGGAAGGAATATAAAAAGGCGGTAGAGGAAATCATGGAGGATGGTAAAGATCTAAGTACTATCGAAGAAAAATGGGGAAGGATCAAGAAAGGGTTATCGAAATCTGCAAAAGACACTATAGGAACCGTTAACGCTTAAAGGATAGGAAACCATGGATCACGGATGAGATGATTACAAAGATGGATGAGCGGCGAAAATGGAAGAATGTAAATACAGAATTAGGAAAAATGAAGTACAAAGAATTAAACAATAAATTGAGGCGGTCAACAAATAAAGCAAAAGAAGCATGGTGGAAGACGCAGTGCGAGGAAATGGAATGTTTGCAGAGGAAGGGTGAAATTGGCGCGCTATACAAGAAGGTTAAAGCACTACCAGGAAGTAAGAAGGGAATATCTGTGCAAAGAGTTAGAGATAAGTCGGGTAAGATAATAATTGACACAAAAAATTCCAAGAGAGGTGGAAGGAATATGCAGAAGCACTGTATGGAAGGCCGAATAGGTTAGACATAGCCAGAGAATATGACGAAGATAGCTTAGGTCCAGGCATACTCGGCAATGAGATACAAAGGGCATTAAGGGAGGTGAAATCAAATAAGGCCTTGGGGGTGGACAACATTCCCGCGCAACTATTGAAATGTTAAGGAAAATGTGGGAGGAAGAGGCTACAGGGGCTGATTCATAGTATCTATGAGGAAGGAATCTGGCCGGACGACTTTGTGAGATCAGTTTAAATTCCTATTCCGAGAAAGGTAAAGGCTACATCATGTGAGGACTACAGGACAGTAAGTTTGATATCCCACGCTCCTATGGGCCGCTTTCCAATGGCTACCCTGTATTCCAATTGTCGATTCTTCTCGGTAGTTGCATTTATACTCTTCCAAAGGTTTGTCCTTGATCCTTACGGTCATTTTTACCCTTCTGTGTTTTCCTAGGTCGTCCACATTTCCCTCTTTCTGGTGGTGAAAATTCTTACTGAGCTCTTGGTCATATTTCCCCGTCCATTCTTCGAACTCTGTTAATTGTAGTGACTGTTTCCGAATCTAAGCATATCAAAGATGTTTCATTCTTATTATTACGTCACTCAAATGAGGATTCATCGATTAGTGGTAAATAATTATGGCTACCGTGAGAAAGAAAGTTTTGGAAAGAGGAAAAAAATATTACTTGGAGGTGTCGGAGATGAAGATTGTCGAACACAAGTCATCGAAGTACAACGGTGATCTCACATTTGCAAGGCAGCGTGTCCGGTGCTTAGAGACAACATGGCATCGGTATTTCCCATGGGGAATACCGTTGCTGATGACGGAAAAGTTCTCTAGAATAATGAAACCAAGGAAAACGACGATTTTAAATAATTAAACGTCATTCGCTGTGTCAATTGTGTACCTGTTTGTTGCGATTTATTTTTCCAGTTATTGTTAGTTTTATTTTCAGGAAACGTAGCTAAAATTGTTCTCAGGATCATCAGCAAAAGGATAGAGAGTAGGGCAAATGATTACTTAGGGGATGATCAGTTTGGGTTTAGGAAGGGGAGAGGTACGCGTGATGCCATTGCAGTAATGAGATTATTAATCGAGAGGAATATAGAACACAACCAGGAGGTATTTGCCTGTTTCGTAGATTTCGAAAAAGCGTTTGATAGAGTGAATTAGGAAAAAGTAATGAGTTTATTGCAGAAAATAGGAATAGATTAGAGGGAAAGGAGGCTAATCCGCAACCTGTACATGTCTCAGAATGCTCAGGTGGGGGTGGGGAACGGGGAGTCCGGATGGGCAGTGTTAGGAAGGGTTGTAAGGCAGGGTTGCCCATTATCACCGTTGCTGTTCAACCTGTATGCTGAGGAAATGATCAAAGAGGCATGGGAAGAACTGGAGGTAGGAATGAAAGTGGGCGGGGAATTCGTAAAATCAGTTAGGTTCGCTGATGACCAAGCTTTAGTTTGTCAGTCAGCCAAGGGGCTGCAAGCATTGCTGAGTGAATTGGAAATTCAGTGCGACAGGTATGGGATGAGAATCAATATTAATAAAACAAAGGTTATGCGATTTTCCAGAGAGAGAAACTCAACTAATAATTGAAATAGGAGGGCAGAAACTAGATTAGTAAAACATCCCATCTATATCTCGGAAGTGTTTTGGACTAACATGGTCAAAGGAATAGGAGCATGAGGAGAAGAATTGCATTAGGCAAAGAAGCTTTCACAAGGAGGAGGAAATTGATGGCAGGGACGTTGAGAATGTTGATTTTTCGGCAGCTTTTGACCGAGTGCCTCACGATAAATTATTGTTAAAGTTGGATTCGTTACCATTGGACTTGAGGGTAAAACAATGGATAAAAAATTTTCTCAGAGGCAGAACTCAAAAAGTAAAATTAGGGGATACATTTTCAAATGAGGCGAGCGTATTAGCAGGAGTTCCACAAGGCAGTGTTCTAGGGCCATTACTCTTCCTAATTTACGTAAACGATCTACCAAACAATTTACATTCCCAAATAAGACTCTTTGCTGATGACTGCATTATATGCAGACGGATAGAGCATGTAAATGACCACGTAATATTACAAAATGACATCGATCGCCTTGGTGACTGGGTTACAAATAATATAAGTAAAAGTAAGCATAGAAAATTTTCAAATAAAAAGAATGCAGAAAAGGAAATTTACACCCTCTTGGGAGAAATAATCCCATGTACTAGTCAATGCAAATATTCAGGCATTTATTTAACTAGGGATCTTGGGTGGGGAGTCCAAGTAGATAATTTGACACGGAAGGCATTTAAAGTATTGCTTTGGGTGATGAGAAATTTAAAAGGAAGTAGCGTAGCCACAAAAGAAAAAGCATATAAGGCACTGGTTATCCTTATCCTAGAATACTCCTCCATAGTATGGGATCCATATGAGGTGGGATATATTAAAAAGATAGAAAAAGTTCAAAGAAAGGCAGCAAGATATGTACTTGGAAGGTACAAAAGAATAGATAGTGTCACAGAAGTGTTAGATATACTGAAATGGGAGAGTTTGAAAAATAGAGGAAAAAAGAGTAGGTTAGGCGCGATGTATAGAATTGTTAAAAAGGACGAAGCGTGGGAAGATTTATGGCAAGGGATAGAGAAGCCTAACTTTAAGGGAAAAAACGACCATAGCCTCAAAATAAAAATAAGGACTCAAAAAATAAATAAGAAAAAATACTCTTTTTTAAATAGAACTATTATTGATTAGAACCAGCTGCCTGGAGGTTTGTTTGAGCCCTTTCCATCCAATTTTAGAAGTTTTAAGTTGAAATGTAAAGCAGCCACTGGGTAATAAACTTCACCGTAGTTTTGAAAATATTGTTTGTATGTAATGTGGACGGCATTTTGTATGTGGTGTGGAAGTTTGTTTGTATGTGATGTGGAAGTGTCATTATGTAAAAATATTTTGTCTCTTATCTGTTTTTATGTGTTCGTATGTAATTTTCGTTGTTAGTAGTTATCTTTGACCTAACCTGACCGTTGCCACCAGGAAATTTGCCTAATTGCAACGTAATTGTGTAAATAAATAAATAAATATGATTGGAAATAAATAAATAATAATGATTTTGAGAAAAGACGTTAATAAAAAATTGAAAACGAATGGGTATGATGCATATTTGGGGAGGAGAGTTGACTGTTGGAAGAACTCCAGAGGCGGCTGTAAAGATGGATGCAGATCGTTTTCATTGGTTATTAGATTTTGAGGACTGTGATATGCATACATAGATGGGAGAATATTAGGCAACCGCGGAAGGGATAGGAATAGGATAACCATGTTGGACGGGATGAAGGGAGGAAGTAAAGTATGTTTGTAGAATTGAAGAGGGGTCTATTGTAGTGTCGGGAGTCTGGCTGTAGTCGAGTTACATGTATTGTTGTACCGTTTTATGGGTTGCATCTGTATAAAATCTAATTTAACTGGTAGACTACCAATGATATAAATGAAAGCATTTTATTTTTCGGTCCTCTTAACCGATCTGTTTTGTCTTTGCCATGTCATCCACGTCAACATAATCCCATCCTTAGTAGGCGTGTGAGCCGAATTATTTCTTCTCAGGGCCAAATCGACGTAGTAAAGACAGTTGACGACACAGGGGCGAACGTATGCTCCTTAAATTCATTCGATCTTGTCTTCCGAGCTGCCTAAGTGGCCGGAAATAAGAACATTGCGCCAAATTGTGAAGCTTTGACGCAATATTGTGTGTCTAGACAGAAAACCATTTCCTCGACGCGTTATTTAGTAATGCAAGTATATTTCTACGAATGGCGGAAGCGAGGTCACCGTCCTTGTTTTAGTGTGATTGTTGCTGTAATGGTTGACACTCTTTATCCATCCCACCACCGATCGAAGTTCTAATGTTATGTTTTTTATTATGTAGTATTTACCAGGTTTGTATAAAAAGGATAAGAAGTAATTTTTTCCTAAAGTGACTGTACGTCGCAGCTCGCTCCCATCGAGCAGGTTCAGTGGTAGAGGGTCTGACCTTCTACAAGCGCCGATCGCCTGCGAGCGGTCGTTCAAGCTAGGTAGTTTTTTTAGTGGACCCCTGTCGAGTGACTCGGTGCAAACGTTAAATGAAGCGAACGATTGAACAGAGGTACCCCGTAAAATTTTGTGTTGGACTGGGGAAATCGGGTACGGAGGCGTTGGGCATCATTCGCCGAGTGTTCAAAGATGAAAACATGTCACAAACTGCAGTTTTTAAGTGGCACAAGCTCTTCAAAAATGGCCGAGAGAATGTGGAGGTCGAGCTGTACGCTGGACGGACGTCGACGCCAAGAACCGACGACAACTTGCAACGCGTGCGTCAAATACTGAATTCAGACCGTCGGTTAAGTGTGTACATGCTCGCAGATCGTGCTGGTATTGATAAAGAGGACAGTGAACACTGTCGGTGAAATTAGTGGGACCTTTTGAATGGGTCGAATTTGGTTTTTTCGCTGTATTTTTTTCTTTAGGCATTCTCCGTCCTCTGAAGGTAGGGCCATAGTCCAGTTTGGCTCGAGCGACACTCCGCTTGGGACCGGTGATCGGAAGTGAGGTCAACCGCAGAAGCGACTAGACGAACGACCCCCCTCATCCCACCTTTGGTAACACCCCTCTCCCATCCCCTTCGCTAGACGCCTCCATGAATCGTCAAGACCTTCAACATCCCGAATTCACCGATGATGTGGCGAAAACGTGTGAACTAACACGCGGACTCACCGATAGGCAATCTTCTTTTTCATTTCCTTCTTTCCCGTTAGTCACACTTAACCCAGTAGTTTCCGAGCTTATTCCTGTAATAGGATTGAATAATGGGAGGACTTACTCACGACCGTTAAGACGAAAAAATGAGTCCACTTTCTTCTCCGCTCCGTGTATGCAGAATAGTTGAGTCTTCGAACTCCCCATGTTGGCGTGTGGCATAAATTAGTTCGCCCGCCAAATAGCGATTGTTGGAGGCATTGTTGATTGTTGATTAATGGCGTACGCGAAGTTCAAATTCTCGTATTGAGCTCTGTTTATCTTCTGTTGTGTTTTGGAATTGGTTTGACTGGGAAATGATTCCCTGATCGCTCTATTCAAGTCAATCTTGTGTGTACGCATTTCAGGGAAGAATTCACAGGGTGTACCCACATCACATTGTCTCAGCGGTTCTCTTGACTAATAGATTGCTACCATGTTGCTCAGAAAAAAATGACATAATTTGGTGTTCTTCAATTGATATTTCATTGAGCAACATTTTTGTGGAAGCCGACCATGCGTCAATCTCACAATCACGTTTTCATTCCTCAATACAATTAAAAAAATAAAAGGTGTACTTTGTATACACTTGGGACGATTTTTAGAAAGCAATGGAGAATTATTATTTAAAAAATTCACTTTTTACATAAACCCCAAAGTAACCTTTTATTTTTTTAATTGTATTGAGGAATGAAAACGTGATATATATATATATATATATATATATATATATATATATATATATATATATATATATATATATATATTTTTTTTTTTTTTTAAGGTAATCTACTGGTTAAGGTAGGTTTTTGGATGGACATAATTACTAATTTAATAATTTGTGACCCCTAGCAAAGCACAACATCCTACTTTACATCAGGTCCCTCTTCAGCTCTGAGTACTTTCTTCCTCCCTTCATCCAGCCCAACATCCCTATCCTGTTCCTTCCCTTTCCTCTTTTGCCCAACATTCTCCCCTCAATTACAGTCTTCAGCATCCCGCTGCCGGTCAATACCCCCTTCAGCCACTTTTCCTGCCTCCATAGGATTTCTCCCAACAAACCCCTCTCTTCGCCCACCATACCAAGTACTTCCTCGCTTGTTTTCTTCTCTGTCCATTTCACCCTCTCCATTCTTCTCCACACCCACATTTCAAAAGCCTCCAATCTACGTTTATCCTCCTGCTTCAATGACCACGTTTCCGCACCGTACATAGCTACGCTCCATATCAAAGTTTTCACGAGTCTTTTCTTAACATCCTTACTCAAAGTCCCTGTTATCAACTCCCTCCTCCTTGTGAAAGCCTCTTTGCCTAGCGCAATTCTTTTCCTTATGTCCCTACTACTTTGACGGTGTTGGTCCAAAACACTACCGAGATACGTAAATTGTTCTACCTGCTCTAGTTTTTGCCCTCCTATTTTAATGTTAAGCTTGGCCTTTTTCTTTCTAGAAAATCGCATAACCTTTGTTTTATTAATATTGATTCTCATCCCATACCTGTCGCACTGAATTTCCAATTCACTCAGTAATGCTTGCAGCCCCTTGGCTGACTGACAAACTAAAGCTTGGTCATCAGCAAACCTAACTGATTTTACGAATTCCCCGCCCACTTTCATTCCTACCTCCAGTTCTTCCCATGCCTCTTTGATCATTTCCTCTGCATACAGGTTGAACAGCAACGGTGATAATGGACAACCCTGCATTACACCCCTTCCTAACACTGCCCATCCAAATCCATTAACAAATTTCAAAGATGAATTGACCTATGTTTACATACATTTTTAATTAACCTAAGTAGAAAATGTAAAACCTTTCCCTTTTCTCCATTTAATGTCCTATTTTGCTCTTGAGTCAAAACACAAAACGATGGAGAGGAAATCATGAAAATGTGGGGGAGTAGGTGGAGAAAAAGACAGGAAACACATTGAAGAAATTTTTTATTAAGAATAAAAAATTGATTTGCAGGATTTTGTTACATGAGAAGAAAACCAAATGATTATACAAGTACCCTTGATAGGAATAATCAATGTTTAAACTAACATCTTCTCCTTTGAAGATATTTCATAATTGCTAAATATAACATATGCAGTAGCGATTGATGCCTTGTGGAAAAAAAATTAAAGTTGTCCTTAGGATACATTCTGGCAATGACCTCAGTCCAATTTGACCTTTAGTACAACCTTTTTTCCTTAGCATTTACATTGGCTGCTGTTGAAAGGGTTATTGTAATCAGTGATGTTAGTTTCTGCCAGATGAAACCGTCCAATGGTATTAGTTCCACTTTCCTTGGTTGTGGTAGTTTCATAATGGGGTAGAATCCTCAACAGGTAGAAATGGAAGATATTAGACGATGTAATCTGGGGGATCTAAAAATCAGGAAAATGCATGCAATTTTAATATTTAAAAAATTATGAAGATTGAGTTTTTTAATGGGCACTTTAATGAAACACTTCTAATTTTCAAAACAGCTATGAAGATCAGCTTCTTAGAAGTTTGGCTTTCGTCATGACCTCCAACATTTAGTGAGAAAATTTAATCTGAAATTCCAGAGGTTATTCCAAAGATCTATGATCCATAAAAAGTTTTCATTCTAATAATTGATTGAGGGAAATCATTGCAATAGAGTAAAATATAAAATATAATCAAAATATTTTGTAACTTGACAACCCATTGCTAAGGAATATTTATATCTGAGGGAAGAAATGAATACTCATTATTGGTGCAGTCCATAACCAAATGATATTTCAATTGCTGTCTTACATTCAGTCCCAAAATGTGTACCTCCCATCTTATTTAATTACTAAAAAGTACAGTACATTTCTATGGCAGTCAGTCATTAACAGATTGCTCTGATTTTAAATTCACAAGCACATCAACTATTGAAACATATGAAACTGTTTTAGTCATTACTTGGTTGACTTTTGCCATCATACTAACCATGGCTCTACTACTTTGAAAACATGGAGGAAACATTGAAAAGTATGATGTTATGTTGGTAAGACCATGATTTTGAAGGGAGAGTGTTTGGGAAGTAGAGGAAGGAATGACGAGAATTCTTTTTTTACTGACATGAAGGCAGATGGAATTCACAATAAAATGGAAATATATATATATATAAATATAAATATATATATAAATATATATATATATATATATATATATATATATATATATATATATATATATATATATATATATATATATATATATATATATATATATATATATATATATATATATAGTGCAATACACAGTAACACACCATATGGAAACAAAAAAAAGAAAAAGGACACTCACACGTATTTTCTTGATAATTCGACGGAAACAATCCGTCTTCATCTGAAGATATAGAATTACTTCTATATCTTCAGATGAAGACGGATTGTTTCCGTCTAAATATCAAGAAAATACGTGTGAGTGTTCTTCTTTTTTTTGTGTTTCTATATCGTGTGTTACTGTGTATTGTACTATTCGGCACTTCCGTATTACGTCTACGAAAGCATATATATATATATATATATATATATATATATAGACATGTATATATATAGACATGTATATATGTATATATATATATGTATATATATATATATAGATATATATATATATATATGTATATATATATATATATGTCTATATATGTATATATATAAATATAAACCATAAACACAGTAATCAACCCGAAGGTCGGTTTAGTAGGCGATGGTAGAGTTCACCCAGTACTAAGCCCTATACGGCGTGTGAAATTCACACATCAGGGTATGGGGGCCAGTTCCTTTCCCTGTGCCGGTTATGGTTTCCCAAGAATACCTGGTACCCGAAAAATCACTTTAGCTTGGGTGGAGCTGTAGGTGCCCAGAGTGCCTTGCCCGGGAATCGAACCTGGGACCTTCAGGTCAGCAGCCCAATGCTCTACCCCGTGGACTACCGCAACCCACACACATATATATATACTTAGAAATATATGTATATATATCTATTTTTATAAAAAATGATAGATATATATATATATATATATATATATATATATGTCTCAGACTGCTCAGGTGTGAGTGGGGAACGGTGAGTCCGGATGGGCAGTGTTAGGAAGAGGTGTAAGGCAGGGCTGCCCATTATCACCATTGCTGTTCAACCTGCATGCAGAGGAAATGATTAAAGAGGCATGGGAAGAACTCGAGGTAGGAATGAAAGTTGGCGGGGAATTCGTAAAATCAGTTAGGTTCGCTGATGACCAAGCTTTAGTTTGTCAGTCAGCCGAGGGGCTGCAAGCATTGCTTAGTGAATTGGAAATTCAGTGCAACAGGTATGGGATGAGAATCAATATTAATAAAACAAAGGTTATGCGATTTTCTAGAAAGAAAAAGGCTAAGCTTAACATTAAAATAGGAGGGCAAAAACTAGAGCAGGTAGAACAGTTTAAGTATCTCGGAAGTGTTTTGGACCAACACGGTCAAAGTAGTAGGGACGTAAGGAGAAGAATTGCGCTTGGCAAAGAGGCTTTCACAAGGAGGAGGGAGTAGATGACAGGGACGTTGAGTAAGGATGTTAAGAAAAGACACTTTGATATGGAGCATAGCTATGCACGGCGCGGAAATGTGGTCATTGAAGCAGGAGGATAGCCGTAGACTGGAGGCTTTTGAAATGTGGGTGTGGAGAAGAATGGAGAAGGTGAAATGGACAGAGAAGAAAACAAATGAGGAAGTACTTGGTATGGTGGACGAAGAGAGGGGTTTGTTGGGAGAAATCCTATGGAGGCAGGAAAAGTGGATGAAGGGCGTATTGATAGGCAGTGGGATGTGTAAGACTGTAATGGAGGGGAGAATGATAGGAAAACGAGGAAAGGGAAGGAACAGGATAGGGATGTTGGATGGGATGAAGGGAGGAAGAAAGTGCTCAGAGAAGAAGGGAGACCTGATGTGAAGAAGGGTACTGGATTTTTTATTTTGTTAGGAATCACAAAATATTTATTTGGTAGCTGTGTCCATCCAAAAACATACCTTAACAGGTTACCTGATAATAATAATTACATGTATATATATATATATATATATATATATATATATATATATATATATATATATATATATATATATTTAGTAGCTGTGTCCATCCAAAAGCATACCTTAACAGGTTACCTGATAATAATAATTATATATATATATATATATATATATATATATATATATATATATATATATATATATCAATTATACGGAAACACTCACACGAGCAGCACAATACTGGGAAGTCACAATAGAACACAAATGAAATAGCAATATTTAAAAGGACACTCACACTGTAAATTGTTCAAGCTTTCAGCCTTCTCCGAGGCCTTCTTCAAGTAAGACTCTCTTACTCGGAGAAGGCTGAAAGCTCGAACAATATACAGTGTGAGTGTCCTTATAAATGTTGCTATTCAATTTGTGTTCTATTGTGGCGTCCCACTATATATATATATATATAGTTTTATATATATATATATACACACGCACACACACACACACACACACACACACGAGGGTCATCCGGAAAGTTGTACCCGTTCGTGAAATAAAGACACAAAAGTAAATATTAACAAACATAAAAAATTTTATTTGAAAGAGGATACTTTAAACTACTTCTCAACATAATCTCCAAGCAAATTAAGGCATTTGTCATAACGTGTGACAAGTTTCTGTATTCCTGCTGCATAGTCCTTCGCCGCCAGCTCATTGAGATACAGGGTCACTCCTTCTTTAAGTTCTTCATCGCTGTCAAATCTTTTTCCTGCCAAAAAGTCTTTAAGCTTTGTAAAGAGATGAAAATCTGAAGGGGCCAAGTCCGGGCTATACGGTGGATGGTCGAAAGTTTCCCATTTGAATTGCTGCAAAAGTTTTTGTGTTATCCCAGCTGCATGAGGCCTGGCATTGTCATGAACGAGAATGACACCAGTAGACAATAGACCTCGCCGCCGATTTTGTATTGCCCGCCGTAATTTCTTTAATGTTTCACAATACGCATTGGCATTAATAGTGTCTCCACGGGCCATAAAATCAATAAGCAATACACCTCGTCGATCCCAGAAAATGGTTGTCATGAGTTTCCTGGTGGACAGAACTGTCTTGAATTTTTTTGGTTTGTTTGGTGAATGAGCATGATGCCACTCCATTGACTGTCGTTTACTCTCAGGTGATGCATAACAAACCCATGTTTCGTCACCAGTAATTATGCGAGTCAAGAAAGAGTCTCCTTCATCAGAATAACGTCCCAAAAACGTCAGTGCTGCAGCCATACGCTTGGTTTTGTGCTCATCTGTAAGCTTGCGAGGGACCCATCTTGCACAAATTTTTGCATAATGCAGATGGTGTTTAACAATTTCATGAACAATTGTTCGAGAAACATTGGGAAAATGCTCACAGATGTCATCAATTGTGACGCGCCGATCGTTCCTCACGAATTCGTCAACTGAGCTCACCAGTTGGTCTGTAATGACAGACGGTCTCCCCGAACGCTCATCGTCGTGTGTGTTCCCCCTCCCCATGTTGAAGTTGCGACACCACCGCCGAACAGACGACTCGTCCATTACATTGTCTCCATACACCTCCATTAATTGGCGATGAATATCACATGGGCGAACGTTTCTTGCATTGAGGAATTTAATCACTGCCCTCACTTCACAACTGGCGGCGTTCTCAATTTTTTTAAACATTGTAAACAATCACAGAAACAACACAGGCAATGCTAGCGTCACGCAACTTGGCTCAGAGAAGGCAGACAAGCCACTGAAGCTATCTGACCTCGTCCAGCGGCTACTCGCGTCGTCAGCACTTCATGCGGCACGAACGGGTACTACTTTCCGGATGAACCTCGTATATATATGTATAGATGATTTCGTTAAAGTAACATGGAAGTGTTGAATAACAAAATTGGAAAGCACAAACAATATAAGAACACATAAAAAGATTATATATATGTATATTTGTGTGTATATATATATATATATATATATATATATATATATATATATATATATATATATTTTTATATATATATTTATATATATATTTCTATATATATATATATATGCTGTATGACTGCAACTTCATGCTGGTTCTGTATGTGAGAAGGGTTTTCATTGCCATTCGCCCATATCCAAGTATGCATTTGAAAGTGGTATTCATGAGAATATTCTGTAAGATGTGAAGAAAACTGAACACATGTTTTTCTTTGAAACAAACCTTGAACAGCTTAATCCACTGCATACTCTTTATATTCAATTACAGGGTCCTCTACACCACAGATAAGCACATCTCCTGTGAAATAGGGAAGAGAGGATTGTTAAATTGCATCCAATGGGAATGTTTGAATGTGCTCATGGCGATAACTATTTGAACCAAAGTCCACATCTGAATGCATCATCAGTTATAAGGGTGGGACATTTTTTGTATTTTTTAATTGCTGCTGCTGGAATTTGAACCTGGGCCCTCTGGGTGAGAACTCAAATAGGGAGCGGGATACCCCTTATAATATATGTCACACCCAGGATTCAAACCCGGGCTCTCTTGGTGGAAAGCAAGTGGTTAGCCACTGGCGCCATTCTGATACCCCATGTACAAACTTGTAGATGTGCTTGCATAAGTAAGTAGTTCCATTTAGTGGCTTAGCGGTAATCTTATTTCAATTGAATTTTTAAATAACCATTCTGCGGTTAGCCCTTAAATAGCCTGCATATTCTTATCAGTATGGTTGCCATCTTAATACAATTACAATGTCTTTTAGGTAATTATAGAATATTCTAAATTAATCTGATCCCATCCCTTGTTACTGAAAACCATTCATTGAACTCACTCTATTACCTCATCATTATGCTTGGCTGCTGCTAAATCTGGATTGTGAATGGCTTTCCTTATGATTCAAGAGGGGAATGTTAAACCATAGGGAGTGTAAAATGTACCATCAGCCATATGTTTAATTTGTCTTTGAGCGATAACAATTTATGATAACTATTCTTATTCAATGATACATTTTATCCCCATGAAAATTCCAATTTACATTACCATTTGGAAGCACTGTTACTTATTATATGACTTCACGTACAATGTCCATTATGAAAGTAATTTGCATGATTTAATTGTGACGCGATTACCCATGGCATCGCAGTGAAACCAGTCGGGAAATGTAGTGGGGTGTCTGCCCCTCCAATGCAGTTGGTCGGTAATTTGCTCCGAGCAGTCTGAGCAGAAAGATGTGCTTCTGCGTAAAGCGTGTTTTTCGACTTAGTAACACTTAGCACAACACGGTCAAGCTACATAATGTCAATGCCCCCAGCCACACGTCCTTCATCGTTACCAATTTCCTGGCCCAGAGCACCAGACTAGTGGTTCCCCAGCCTCATTTCAGTCCCGACTTGGCTCTGTACGACTTTTTTTTTTTGTTTCCCCGACTGAAGAGAGAGCTGAAATGAAAGCATTGGGAGACTGTGGAAAACATCAAAAAGCATGTTAAAACGTTCTTGAGAGATATCCCCATCGAGGAGTTTCAGGGTGCCTTCAAGGCATGGCAGACACGTCTCTGCAAGAGTATTGATGCAGGGGGGGGGTATTTTGAAGAATTTAAAGCATTTGTATAAGTAGGTAAATCAATAAATATCTGTTTTTTTTCCCAGAGAATGCGCCATTACTTTTATAGTGGACCTTGGCATTAGCTCTAAATCTCTCCAATTAAGTAAATTGTACATGATGAAAAATAAATATATCATATAAATTTATATAATAATAAAAACTAAAATATATATTAAGATGTATTGATTTGATGTCAATAGGGGTATTACTTTTCTGACAGATAAAACCAAGACGGTCACCACAATCTCTTGATTCTATTGATGTAGACCCATTATAATATTTCATGGACTTGCAATTTGATATATAATGTTTATTTTCAAGACTGCAATCTGGAACGTCGCCATATTCTGCTTCATCTTTGGACTCAGATTCACTCTGTTCGGAGACCACTCTGTCGATCCACAGTTCTGTAAAAAAAAGAGTAGATTTGCATCAACAGGAACTAAATGAATCGCCCATCTCGTTTTAAGACATTATCCATATCTACTGTGAAACTCTGCTAACAACCAGCAAGTCAGGGTTTCCTATCCAAACCATGCATACACATTGAGTATTGGTCACACATGGTATACATGCCAGACCGGTATATGTGAAAAACTTAAAAGAATTAGATCATTATTTCGTTTCCTAGAGTTAAAGGTAGGTTTTGGATGGACACTGTCTGTACACACCTATGAATACTATTTCTCAACCTCAATTGACAAAAAGCAAACGGACACCCTAACACTGGAGTTCACCCTTTTTCCATTCAGCATACGTCCTTCCTCACTTCATTCCATCCAGCATGCCAACCCTATTCCTGCCCCTTCCTTGTTTGCATGACATTCTCCCCTCTATCACAGTCTTCAACATTACATCCCCAATTGGAATGTTCTTAATCCATCTTTCTTTTGAATTTCTCTCTCCACAATTTACTCTCCTCCCTTCTCATCTTGACAACCACTTCCTTGTTTGTTTTCCTTTCTGACGTCTTCGCCTCCTCCAATCATCTCGGTACTCACTTGGCGAAAGCATCCAATCCTATTCGCCCAGCATCCTGCTTCAATTACCATGTTTCCTTACCACACAAAATCATTTTCCTTATTAAATATTTGATGAGCCTTTGCTTAACGTACCCTCCTCTTTGTGAAAGCCTCTGTGCCTAATGCTATTCTTCTCTATTTATTCCTACCATCTTGGTCCAAAACACTTCCTAGAGGTAGGTAAACTCTTCCACCTTTTAACATGTATTTTCCCATTTTAAATGCGCTTGGGTTCTAAATGTTCTTGTGTTCTGGGCCTTCCCATGTGTACGAGTAAATGGAAGGCCCAGAAGAACCTGGCCTGACCTAGAGATAGCGCTAGTTGTTTGAAAAATATTGCTGTGTTAGAAAGTATGCAATCTATAATGCATATGTTACAATTTTAAGATGATAAGTTGTTTAGTATTTGTTTGGCAGCCGTCAATAGTGAACGTTTTCAGTGAATTTGCGAAAATGGAGATAATTGGTCATCGTTATGTGATACAATACTTTTTATTTGAAAGGTCTCAGCCCAACCAATATAAAAGCTGAACTAGATTTTACTCTGGGTGAGTAGGGTCCTTTGTTTACAACAGTAACATATTGAGTAGCAGAGTTTAAACGAGGCCGTACGAGCTGTCAATACGAGCATTGCATTGGTCGACCAAATGAGCTGACAACTCAAGAAACAGTGAAGAAAATCCACAAAATTATACCAGGTGATTGTCGACTGAAAGTGTGCCAGCTAGCTGACATAGTAGGCATTTCAAAAAGTGTGGTATATAGCCTATTAACTAAAAATTGGGACATGAGAAAGCTGTGTGCAAGATAGGTGCCGTGTTTGCTCACACTCGAGCAAAACCAGTGTCGTAAAGATGTTTCAATTGAGTGTTAAGCAAAGTTTCATGGCAATTAAGAAGAATTTTTCACCATTTCATTACCATGGATGAAACAAGGGTTCATTAATTCACACCCAAGACAAAACTACAGTCAAAATGATGGAGACCGTTTCATCTGCAGGCAAGGTTATGGCGTCGATTTTTTGGGATTCGCATGGGATAATTTTAATTGATTATCTTGTGAAAGGAAAAACTATCAACGGCGAGTATTATGCGAGAAATCAAGCAAAAGCGGCCGCATATGGCAAAGTAAAAAAAAGAGTTGTTTCATCGGAACAATGCATCAGGTCACAAATCCGTTAATGCAATGGCTGAAATTCATAAATTAAAGTTTGAATTGCTACCTCGTGCACTCCATTCACCAGATTTATCCCCCTCTCACAATTTTCCGTTCGCAAACACGAAAGAATGGCTCGGTGGTCAAAGATTTTTCAATTGTGAATTTAGTGATGTCGGCAGTTAATGGCAATTTTTGATGAGCAAGACAGTTATTATTATAAAAAAAGGGTATTTAAATTATTGAACATCGCTGGGGAAAGTGTACAGAACTGAAATGAGACCATGTTAAAAAATAAATACATTTTTTTCCAAAATTTTCATGTTTTCTATGCTAGGTCGGTTATTTTTGGAATTACCCTCGTACTTATAAGTTAGCCTTTCTCTTTCTCAAATACTGCATAGCCTCTGTTTTGTTTACTCTCATCCATTATCAATCGAACTAATTTTCCAATATACTCAGCAGTACTTGCAACCCCTTGACTGACTTGCAGGTTCAGGGTATGGGTTCACAAAATTATAGCGAAGTGAAGCATTGCAAATGTACGACTGACGCTGTTAATTGCTTAACTCACCTTTTGTTTTGTCAATGTCTTCGGCTATGACATAGGCATCTCGAAAGGATGCCTGACCACCCATCTCTAGGAGGTTGCTTGGCGGGGTGAAATTCCTGCAGAATTCCTTTGCCTCGCACCAGTTAAGTTTTGCTTCGGTATACAGATAAAATATGAATTCTTCTTGTATCAACACTCTCATATTTGTATTTCCGGCCATTTCCAATTTGTTCTTGTCCAATTCTTCAATTGAACATCCTCCTGTTTTTGCTTTGCATGGTCCAGGTTTCCTGGTGACTGGAAATATTACGTTCTTCAATTTTTTCTCATTGGGACTTATTGTTGTGAATAACAAGGATATCACAGCATACAAGGAGTTGATATTCAAGAAATTAATGAGAGATTGGTTGAATTAATTTACAACAGGAAAAATCGGATGAAAAAGATAATGAGTCAAATGTTATCAGAAAATTTTTCTGCTTTTAAAATTTTCAATGGAGTGATTGAAAAATAAAATTATATCAAAACATAATTGGTTGGTTAAGTTAGTGTAAATGAAAGAAAACGCTCAGTGAAGAGATCTCAAAGTTAAATAAGTAAGACTATCGTGTTGATAAAATGGATGCAGTTGGAAAACAAATGAGAAAGTAAGTGAAAAGGGGAGGAGAGAGGGTTGTTGTGGAAAATCCAAAGTACGTAGGAAAGCTGTGTGGAGAGTGTTTTGAAACACACTCCATCCAGGGTTGTTTCCTTATTCCACCAAAGGGAAAAGTTACATCTTGAAAGGATGATCAACTAAAGGATAGAGAGTAGGGTAAATGATTACTTAGGGGATGATCAGTTTGGGTTTAGGAAGGGGAGAGGTACGCGTGATGCCATTGCAGTTATGAGAGTATTAATCGAGAGGAATATAGAACACAACCAGGAGGTATTTGCCTGTTTCGTAGATTTCGAAAAAGCGTTTGATAGAGTGAATTGGGGAAAACTAATGAGTATATTGCAGAAAATATGAATAGATTGGAGGGAAAGGAGGCTAATCCGCAACCTGTACATGTCTCAGACTGCTCAGGTGCGGGTCGGAAACGGGGAGTCTGGTTGGGCAGTGTTAGGAAGAGGTGTAAGGCAGGGTTGCCCACTATAACCGTTGCTGTTTAACCTGTATGCAGAGGAAATGATTAAAGAGGCATGGGAAGAACTGGGGGTAGGAATGTAAGTTGTAAAATCAGTTAGGTTTGCTGATGACCAAGCTTTAGTTTGTCAGTCAGCCAAGGGGCTGCAAGCATTGCTTAGTGAATTGGAAATTCAGTGCGACAGTTATGGGATGAGAATTAATATTAATATAGCAAAGGTTATGCGATTTTCTAGAAAGAAAAAGTCCAAGCTAAACATTAAAATAGGAGGGCAAAAACTAGAGCAGGTAGAACAGTTTACATCTCTCGAAAGTATTTTGGACTAAAATGGTCAAAGTAATAGGGACACAAGGAGAAGAATTGAGTAAGGTGAAGAAGCTTTCACCAGGAGGTGAGAATTGATGACCGGGACGTTGAGTATAGATGTTAAGAAGAATATTATTAAAACTTTATTGTGGAGTGTAGTTATGTACGGCATGGAAACACAGTCATCGAAGCAAACTTGGCTTCGAAAAATGATTTTTATGGTGAAAATGATCAAGTCACATTAGCAAAAACTGCCGATACTGACTTACGTGTACTTGCTTTGGGAATGCAGACTGCCGTTAAGGACAGGAAAAGCAGGGAAATGCGAATCATCTTCCAACTCGTAGAAGGTGACTCTTCGCCCCAGGGAAACACGGGCCGAATGGTGGAATCGCTTAGGGGCGATCGGGTTTATAAAGGTATCTCCATCCTCCCTCCCTCCTTGGTTGGCCAACATCCCTCAAACAGTCAGACTTCAGGAAATGCTTAAATTTTTATTTTCTCGGAACGAGAATGAAAACATTTATAATTACCCCTTCACAAACAATGTGCTTTTGTTGAACATTGATATTTATTACAGAGCTTTAGGAAAATCGAGCTTCTTAACAATGAGGTCAATGACTTTGAAACAATGACAGTGAATACAACGATGATTTCTTAGGAGTACACTTAAGCCGTATTAGTAATTCTCTGATCATAAACAAGCACGTTTGATTTAGAATTTAAGAAGAATGCGTTAGTTTCAATCACGAGGTGGTGGAATCGTACCCCATTTAATATCCAGGATTTCCCCAGAATACGTACGTGGTCCAAGATGACGCAAATATCTCGGAAAACGCGAGATTGCGCACCGACCGACTGAAGCGTGCGGTAGCTGGACGGATGTTTACAGAGAAAAATTGATATTTTTATGTGTCTCAGGTATTGTGTTAAGATAGATTGGGTTTTTTAGATTGAAAGAGAAGTATCAACAAGCAAAATAAAGGAAATCAGTCAAAGCTTACGCCACCGGCAATGTGTCTTTGTGACAGGGTACCTAGAATTTATTTCTTTTAGAATTTTTCATTAAAATTTTTCCACGACTTTTCAAAACAAACGGCAAAGTTATTTTTCGGAATCGTTATCAGCTGCTTCGTCTTATTCTTTTATCTCGTCGACGTTAAGAATGTCCAGCTGCCATTGCACGGGACTTGTTCCATGTCGCAAACGATGACCCGGGGTTTTAGAAAAAACGATGTCTATTTTGAATTTTCTTTTAAAATCCAATTTCTAGATAATCATAAAACTTCACTTCGGTGGAAAGATCGCAATTTTCACGCGCAAACAATTGCGTAGCAACGCTTTCGACATTTCGCTTCCACGCCCCGTTATTGTACGTGCATATATATGAAGCAAGGTCACGATTATTCACAAAATACAGGGAAAAGGACATCATCAGTCAGTATTTCTCCTCCACTCAAATTTCGCAAAAAAAAATCCGAATGGTCGAATTCAACATGGGTGATGATTTCGATTATATAGGGAAGCACTTCTTAACTACCCTGTTGAAATTTGTTAATGTGCGTTTAAAAAATGTTATTGAATCGCCAGAATATTTTTTCCGAAAGAAAATTATTCACCGCTCTTTAAATACAACATGCCTTGGAGTTTAGGCAAGTTCGATACGAGTAGATGCGAAACATTTCGAAGTAATTCAAAGAAATCGAAATGCCCTACACGCGTAGAACTATGTCGTTTCTCCATCCTTCAGTTCACACCAAAATTTCATGCAAAATAATATACGAAGACTTATTCAAATGAGATATGATCGGAAAAAAATGATTCTCATTCTAAATTTTATTGTTTATATAATTTCTTCAAATGATAAAAAAAAGCTATGAAGTAATTGTGAGACTACATATGAATGCGTACAAAGTTATTCTAAATATCCCACTATTGACTTCGTAGCTACAGACTGCCCTTTAAGAAAACAAATGGCGCCACAATCGCGACTGAAACTTCGAGGCAATGTGTAACGATCAGGGTATTATGACCGTTGAGAAAACCACGTGAATAAATAAATGCATTGCTAGCATTGGCCAAGACGAATTCTTACCTAAATTATCTCAGGGAATGCATCGGCTGCTTTTCAGACGTTTAATCAATTCGAATATGGACCCAAGCTTAAATACTTTCCATAAGTATTATAAGTTTCCCGGCTTTCGCTACATCGTAAGAGGAATGCAGAACGACATGAGTAAACAAATTTGTTGTCAAGGTGCGGAAATGAATTGTTGCCAGTTTATGTGTTCTGAAATACAAATTATGATTTCTGAGACACAATTTAAAGCTATATTTCAATCAAAATTGATAAATCTGAACCCTGATTGGCCTTTTTGGAAATAAAAATGATTAATCCGAGTTAAAGCTTTTTGAAATAACTTCTCTCCTCATTCGATTCGAGCTTTTAGAAAGAAGTACAGTAATGGCCTCCTTCACCGTTTCTCTTCGTTATTCCAATGCAAAAAAGGTACTTCATCTATGTTTTTTAAGTTCCTATTGTTTCCTACAGAGCTCTCATTATCCCTTTTTTTCAACTGAAGAGCTTCACTCCTCTAATATACTGTTCCCACACCCTTAACCTCGCTTATAATTCGAACAACTGATTCCTGGTAGGTACTCATTTTCTTTTTGTTCCACTTATGGTTTTTCTACATTCCACTGTCGTGCTTTGCTCGGAATTTTATCCCGTCGAATTATACGTTGCGTCTTCCGAGTGTTTCAAATTACGATCTGAAACCGCATCCTCCTCTCGGTCCCGGGGAAGTCAATTGACGGCGCCGTTCTTGACCACCACTCTATCTCCCAACAGTCTGAGTTTGAGAATGTGCTCCTCGCAGTGCTTTGCGTGTATCGGGAACTCGGAACGAAGCAAGAGGGCACGAGCAGGGCAGGCGAAGCGGCACCAGCGCCTGCGTTTCAGTCCTTCCGTCGCACGACACATAGCCATAATAAAACCGAATCTAAGCAACCGAACGTTGATTTTTCATTTATAGAAGCGAAATTCAATGATTCAGCTCATTCCTGCGTCTTTTAGATGGGCATTACTACATTTGAAAATGTGTTCACGTGTATTTATACATGTTATATATATGCATTCAAACACGAAATCCCGCTAAACGGCGGGATTCTCATTCACATAGAAATAGACATAAGGAAAAGGGATGGGAACGCATATTAAGGGCGAATAGATATATTTTTATACATGTATATACATATTATATATATATATATATATATATATATATATATATATATGCGCTAGTCCATATTTACTCATAAATGACTTGTGACCAAACACCCAACCAACCCCTGCCACTCGCCCTCGCAGCATTTCTTGCACGTAAGATGTTTACATTGGGGATGGACGTATGAAATTCTGACTTCCCTCTCAGAGGGCCCGGGTTCAAATCCCGGCGGTGTTGAATATTTTTCAGAGGTAACTCGATCCCTACTCGAGGTGCTTTGTGGAGGGCACTTCGAGTGAGTACGCCGACCGTCGGATGGGACGATAAGTTGCGGCAATGTCAAATTTCCCTCGTAAGAATTTGTTGGGAAATGTTGTAAAAAGTTGGCTCCGAGTGGTCATGGTCATGTGGAGTACGTCAAAGTCCCCTTTCCCCTTGAGAGTCAGTGATTCTTGTGATGACAGGTGAGGGGTGGATTCGTGACTTCCAATCCTGACGTCTTATCTTATCCCGACGAAGAGCAAGTAAATGATTGACCGGAAGGAACCGTGTATCAGCAAGATGGAAATCCCATGATGGAAACATAACACAACCTGAAGGGGAAAATATATGTGTGTGTGTGCCATGGGTGAAAGGTTAGGTTCACAAAACGCCTGTGGGAATGGAGAATCGGATAGAGTGACCAGTGTATGATATATCACATGAAACGAATGGACTCGCCTCCATCGAATTAAATGATCATAAAAATGTCGAAATTAAATCTGTACTTTGATAGGGTAGGAATGATTTGTTAAAATATGCAAAAAATCTCCCAAGGTACATTTGACCCTGAAATATTTGAACTTACTACGATTTGAATTTTTTAAATGTGAACGTATAGATTCCCGTTAGCGTGCTGATTCGAATTCCGGTCGAAGGGAATCATTTTTGCGCTTTGAAATACTCGAATTTCCCGACCATATATAATCCTCCAGCACTCCTTAGAGTCGTTCAGATTTACACGGCTGAATTGTACAAGATATCGTCTTTTTAAAAGTTTGAATAACCTAATTTCACACCGACTTCTTGAGAGCTTGGATCGGAGAAGGTGGAAAATTACTCGTTTCGTTTGAATCGCATTTGTTTTTGAACGTCGTCATGCCCACCGCCGAGGAGTCACGTGGCGAATGACATTTATTCGGATTCCGAAGCGATGATCGCGGCGAAGTACTATTCGATTGAGATCGACACGAGTCGTGGCTGAGTCGTGTTGAATGTTTATCCGTTGAATCTGACACCTCAATGAACCAAAATTGGAGGCGAATCATTGTTCGAAAGCTGAAAAACATACATCGCATGCCTATGGCGAGGTAGCAAATCCTGCTTTCAAAAAATCATAGATAAATAAAGAATATATCGATAATTGAACAAATTAGCATATTCAATGGTTAATTCTACATTTTTAGAGGGTCATGACCTTTACTTTACATATCAGATTTTTGGAAGGAAAGAGGAAGAGAGAAGCTGTGGTTTTCAAAATGGCGGGAAAAGAGAGGAAGTTGTTATTTGAGGGAAATCCGAAAAAAAGAGAGAGGAATTGGACGATGGAGGAAATATTAAGGAAGAGTGGTATTTAGACAAGGTCGTCATATATAAGGAAGAATTCTAGGGAAAGCGGGGAAGTAGAGGAAGGAATATAGTAAGATTTTGCGATAGCATTAAGGATAGTCGATGTTACGAAGAAAGAAATGGAAAGTTTCAATACATGTAAATAATAATTCGCTTGGGACCGATCAAAGACTATTTACAAAGTAGTCACATTTTTCTAATTCATTGACTGCTTCTTAAAAAGAGATAACTATCTTAAAGATGTGTAATTCAATTGGTCAAAACAACTCGATTCTCAAAGCTTACTAATCGCGCTTCGGGCTATCGCATCGTATACATAGCAACCGAATAAACAAACCAATCTTCCGCGTCAGTTGAGCTCGAAACTCCGATGTAATTTGAGCATTATTCGCAGATTCAGTGCCAAATAACAGTCTTTCTGGATATTGAGTAAGTATTGAAGTGTATTTGCCTTTTAATTTTAATCGGCCCTCTCATTGATTAGAGAGATAAGCTACCATTATTGTGATAAAAGTAAATCCCTTTCGATGTAACCATTTTCATCTCTCTTCTGCCAAATCTCTATGTTTCCCCTCGGTCCCTGAACTTGTACACGCTCTTCGGACATTCAAAATTACGACACTGCGGAGTAAATTGTAATTCTGTTTTTTACTTCCGTTTGCGAATCAAGCGCTTATACGTCATGTATAAAAAACATTCCTTCGTACAATATGCGTTCAAAGCAAAATGTTAAACCCAAGTATCCGAATATATTTTTTCAATGCATGAAGCGAACAGTAACTACGGCCGAATAAATATTATGGGAAGGATCAGCCCCAGCCGTACTTTTAAAAATAGGCAAAGAATGTGGTGAGAGAAAAAAAAGGGGAAAAATTAATTCAAAAAACGATTAAAACGAAATCTGATAGTAAAAAACGCTTGAATAAAAAAAAAATATATATGAAAAAAAAACTACGTCCGAATAAATATTATGGGAAGGATCAGCCCCAGCCGTACTTTTAAAAATAGGCAAAGAATGTGGTGAGAGAAAAAAAAGGGGAAAAATTAATTCAAAAAACGATTAAAACGAAATCTGATAGTAAAAAACGCTTGAATAAAAAAAATATATATATGAAAAAAAAAATAAATATATATATATATATATATATATATATATATATATATATATATATATATGGTTCGACCACCATATAACCTGTACAGTCTACACGGTCGAACCTGCCAGTTATGAAGTTACTCCATATAACTCAAGGAAACTCAGAGGTTCCCTGTGCCTTTCTAAAAGTCTTAGGTTTTGCCCGCTCCCACGGTGAATCAATGGGGCGCTACCAAACTTATTCATTAGCTGCCCGCTACCTGTATCTAATTGTCTTTTTAGTCTTGCCAGCAAACTTCGTAAATCAAGGGATTCACAGCCTAATTCTTCCCAACATTGTCACAATTCATCCCACACCCTGTCTAGTTCACTGTTTTCTAGTGACATTTTATTTCCAACCGAACTGGCGGATTTTCTCCGCACCTTTTCCGATTGTTTAGTCAACGGTTACTCTCTACCGGGAACAGATTCCGAATGGGGCCTGACAATAGTAAAGGGTCTCCCCTGCCTCGTAATAGACCCGGTGGTGACTTGGCCAATAGCCACTATCATATATATACTATATATGCATTCGTAGCCGCGGGGTAAATTCGCGTCTGCCGCATTCCTTCCTCTTCAATCTCCGCCATCGTCAGCAGAATTGATCGACCGCTGCTCACTCAAGTCACTCTCTCCTTTCGGGGCGGAGGAAGGTCAAGGAGGAGGCGTCGTCTCATTCTCCCAAGCGACGGCCCAGGCCGCATTGTTGTCGTCCTCAACGACCCTCTATTGCCAGACACGCCTCCCCCCCTTCGTGTGCCTTCTCCTGGGAAATAGCCATTTTATTATTTGACCGCGGAGGGGACGGGTGAAGGTTAGTGACCTTTGAACTCATTTTTGCACCTTATAATTATTCCTATGGTACAAAATGTTACTGGGATGACTAGAGTAAAAATATGCGCACCACTAACAACGAGATAATCGTTGAATTTCCGGAAATCAATTGAATTCCACAGATCAGAATTATTGTTAGCGATATTAATGTGTTTATAAGTGTAATATAATATATTATTATAGGTTGAAGACTGTAATAGAGGTGAGAATGTTAGGCAAACGAGTAAAGGGCAGGAACAGGATAGGGATGTTGGATGGGATGAAAGGAGGAAGGAAGTACTCTGAGATGAAGAGGGACCTGATGTAGAATAGGATGCTGTATTGTGTTTTGTTTGGAGACATTTATTTGGCATCCAAAACCTACCTTAACCGGTAGATTACCTAAAATCGAAAATTTGGAATACGTGTGTGTCCTTTTTTGTGTGTTTTTCCATATTTTTGTGGGCTAACACCATCTAGCTTCTACGTTTGAATCATTTTTCAAATTCGTAAGAATTCGGGCAAGATACACGCACGTGGCGTATATATATATATATATATATATATATATATATATATATATATATATATATATATATATATGTGTGTGTGTGTGTGTGTGTGTGTGGTTGTGTGTGTATATATATATATATATATATATATATATATATATATATATATATATATGTATGTATGTTTCTAAATATTTATATGTATAATGTATGTATGTAAAATATATGTATACATACATATATATATACATACATATATATATATTGTGTATATATATATATATATATATATATATATATATACATACACATAAAGGCTACATCATGTGAGGACTACAGGACAATAAGTTATCCCACGCAGCTAAAGTTGTTCTCAGGATCATAAAGAAAAAGATACAGAGTAGGGCAAATGTTTACTTAGGGGATGATTAGTTTGGGTTTAGGAAGGGAAGAGGTACGCGTGATGCCATTGCAGTAATGAGATTACTAATCGAGAGGAATATAGAATACAACCTGGAGGTATTTGCCTGTTTCGTAGATTTCGAAAAAGGATTTGATAGAGTGAATTGGGAAAAAATAATGAGTATACTGAAGAAAATAGGAAAAGATTGGAGGGAAAGGAGGCTAATCCGCAACCTGTACATGTCTCAGACTGCACAGATGCGAGTGGGGAACGGGGAGTCCGTTTGGGCAGTGTTAGGAAGAGGTGTAAGCCAGAATCGCCCATTATCACCTTTGCTGTTCGACGTATATGTGGAGGAAATGATTAAAGAGGCATGAGATGAACTGGAAGTAGGAATGAAAGTGGGCGGGGAATTCGTAAAATCAGTTAGGTTTGCAGATGACCAAGCTTTAGTTCGTCAGTCAGCCGAGGGGTTGCAAGCATTGCTTAGTGAATTGGAAATTCAGTGCGACAGGTATGGGATGAGAATCAATATTAATAAAACAAAGGCTATGCGATTTTCTAGAAAGAAAAAGGCTAAGCTAAACATTAAAATAGGAGGGCAAAAACTAGAGCAGTTAGAACAGTTTACGTATCTCGGTAGTGTTTTGGACCAACAAGGACAAAGTAGTAAGGACGTAAGGAGAAGAATGGCGCTGGGCAAAGAGCCTTTTACAAGGAGGAGGGTGTTGATGACAGGGACGATGAGTAAGG
>NW_027286963.1:1181846-1329346 GCF_022747635.1 Hetaerina americana | reverse complement strand
TTTGGAAGGGGGGGGGGGGGGGTAGGGAATAGATGCGTGTGTTTCGGTAGACTTAAAGAGGTGACAGAATGGCCCCAGGAAGGAAATGAATTATTCAGCGCCATAGCTGTTTAGATTTTTATATTATATTTATAGTTTGACAAGGAATCATCCGCAATTAACCGCAGCACGGACGAATAATATCGTTATCTAGCCAAAAAATATTTCCGCAATCCTTAGCACGTTTAAAGTGAGAATTTTCTTGCAGAAGTAATTACTTCTTCGAGTTCATAATTGATCTTAAAGGGCTATGAAAAAGGAATTAACAGTGCGTGAAGGCGTGATGTGTTTTAGGATTAATAATACAGTGGAACCTCGCCCCAACAAGGAAAATTCGTTCCAGGATCTTGCCTGTGACGCGAAACACTGGTTAATCGAAACATGTTTTCCCATGTAAATTAATGTAAAAAATCGACAATGCGTTCCATGCCGAAAAAATACTCAAAATACTCACATGCATAAAAGATTTATTCAAAGGAAATAAAAGATACATTGTTCTATGGATCATTAATCATCTTCAATTTTTCATCTATTGTGGAACGAACCAAACCTAGAATTCGATTTGCTGAAAGTTCTGAAAGTCAGTGATACATATTAAATTAAGTATTACCGAAAGTACATATTCACCTTTTGTGTACATATGAATGCACCTGAATTCCATAAGATAACTCGTGACCAACCCTGATTCTTTGTTTTCATTTCAAATACTTTTACCCATTTTTTTACTATTTTGTCCAGTACCATTTTCCTAAACTTATCAATCAATATACCGTGATTGCTTTAGCAAAGTCCATCACATCAGCATCTAATAGCTTCTTATGATTACAAGCATCAACTAGATCCTGAGTTAACACAATCATTCATCTACATCTACTTTTTACCCCGCAAGCCACCGCAAGGGCGTGTGACACCCCCTGCCACACACCACCTGTAAGTAAGAAAAAAAAACCGCATGCAAGAACCACAAATTCATACATCCACAAAAAAACATGGCATACATTCATACAAGAACACTTACACCCCACAAACATGCAAACACTCAAATTACCAACTAACATACACATGCACCTGAAAGTATACCTAACAGCTTTGCAATGTTTAATATTGTTCCGACTTGTAAATTCAATGTTTTTAATATTTCTAAAGTGACTTCGGTTTCTTACTATTATGATTTCTGATTATTCGGGGAAAGAATGGGTATTTGTATCTATGTGTACTGGAATCTATCTCCATACAATGAATGTTCGGCTTGTTATCAAATTAAAATTACTACAGCATTGTGGAAAAATCATTTGGGAATCACAGGATACCCCTTCTAAATGCATGCAGACTGGGACTTATCAAATGGAGTATTGCTAGCTGTCATTATGTCATTCGTTAATATTATATCAAAACTTTGCATACAATATGATGTGGGTGAAATTGACATTCTTGTGTCTAAATGGAATATTAGATTTCTGAACTGTTTTATGGTATCTATTCTTGTGAAAAAATGCCAAAACATAGTGTTTGCAGCGGAAGATATTGATTTGAATGTCGTCATATTCCAGGCTCAGGCCAGACATGCCAAGGCGGTTCCAACTGCAACTGTGGACCTAACTGCAGCTGCACCAATTGTGGATGTGGCAATACCAAGGGATCTTCAAAATGAAAGGAAAAGGAGTGAGATCATTAAAGGTGAAAACACAACACCTTACCTTATAAAGCAAAGTATGGAAGGGGGAAATATAGATGTTTAAGGTTTATATGAGGTGAGATGGAAAGAATCGCGGACATTACTGGAGTGATAGTTATACAGTAAGGTACAGCAGATTAGACGAGATCCAGCAAAGGGTTGCAATAATATTGAATAAAAAGGTATGAAAAAGCATAGTCAACATAGAACAAGCAACGGATAGAATATTACCAGTAGAAGTAAAAGCAGAACTGACTAACTTGGTCATTTTTCAGGGGGACGAAAGCCAGCGAGGGGTGGCAGTAGTTTCAAATAAAGAGTTATGAAGAAGTTTAGTAAACTTAGAGCTAGCAAATAATAAAATATTGTCAGTAGAAGTAGAGGCTTGACCAATGAACTTGGTCTTTCAGTTGCACATTATTCTGGCGTACATGTTACTGACCCAATCTTAGAGTATACAATCAGTTAGAGATCCAACCATCACAGTTGCTCCTGGAGGGAAACATTTGATAGTGATGGGGGATTAGAATGCGATGCTAGGCAAAGGAAGAGATGGTGATGAGTTGGGGGATTATGGTTTATGAATAATTATGGATTACGGTCGATATGGTCTCATTTTTTTTCTATAGTACCCAGCTCCCTTTCCTCATTCTTTACTTTTTCTACTATTAACTGAGTCTACTCCCTGGTTAATTCAGTTAATGCTTTAATGTTCCCACTTCTTAAACAGTTTTTTTAACTTTTTGAATCAGATTTAATTAGATTGAATCATAATTTAATAATTATGAATTGCTATTTGTAATTATTAAATTATGATTTGAATTCACATCCCCTCCTGGAAAACTGAGCAAATTAATCATGCTGTTCCTAAATCAGTGCCTAAGCATAAAGAATATCAACTTTATATCTTTCTGGATCCCCGGGGATATCAGTGTATACCGTAGGTGGTGTCTAAACCATCTATTTGTAATAATTAACCCATGTCTCCTGCAGATCTCTCTATTTCTTTCTTCCTTTGGTCATTTTTCAGTCCTAAACTGTAATTCCGTACCTCACTATGAAGTGGTGAGGTACGAAACTACAGTTTAGGAATCTTCCTTCTTGTTCCAATCCCTCATCACTATCAGAACAGGAATCATCAGGATTGTGTTCTCCATCTCATTATATAAACCCTATCATTACCTAGACAAAGATTTAGTTCATTGGAGAATAAGGAATGGGAAGAGGGGAAATTGGGATTGAAGAATAACAGAGGAGAAGGAATATTAATAAGGTTTATTATGTACAAGGTGCGGCGCTTAAATCCAAACAAACACGCAATCCCTTAAATGAGATTTCCTCACCAGGTTAGCAAAACCTTCCCCAGACTCTTCTGAAACATTATAATTAGCCACGATATCGTAAACAGTTGATCTGGGATACCCGGAGAATTGAACTATTTCGATAACATACAACTCCCCGAATGAATAATTTCAATAATAGTGGCTCTTCGATTGTACTCCGCACCTGTGCGTAAGAACTCGACCATTTCGAGGTTATGACTGTTTACTAGATGCCTATCGCTTTCAAAAACGCCAATCGCCACCTCCAGTGGAACAATGATATGGCAGAAAATTCAATTTAAAATTTGTCTGGATTTAAGCGCTGCACCCTGTTTATATGTATATATGTATTATTGTAATTTACCCCTTATGACTCCCTTCATACCCACCTGGTCTGGTTTTTCTTTCTTATAACAATTATACCTGATATCATCCTTCCATATTTTTCCCACTTAATGTATTTCTGTTTTTTTCCGACATCCTGATTCGTCAATTCGCTATTTCACCTCATTATGTTCACTCTCTCATCACTATAAATTTTACTTTGCCAGGATTTTTGTGAGATGATATATTGTGGCAGGGCAGGTCAGTTCAGGCCAATTGCTATAGTTGTGAGGACTCATTCTATTCATATTGCCCCTGGTAATAAGCAATTGCATTGATTTTCCTCGATACTGTTTTTAACATGATTCCCAACTTATTTTCTCCATGCACACCTATGTCTTCATTGCCTTCAATCCATGTCCGTCCAAATATCAGGTCTGACATTCACAAAACTCCACCCTCCATTTATACACACACACACACACTCCATATTATATTATAAGGTAATCTACTGGTTAAGGTAGGTTTTTGGATGGACACAGCTACCAACACAAATATTGTGATTCCTAACAAAACACAAAATCCAGTATCCTACTCTACATCAGGCCCCTCATCATCTCTGAGTACTTTCTTCCTCCCTTCATTATCCATATCCTGTTACTTCCCTTCCCTCGTTTGCCCAACATTCTCTCCTCTATTACAGTCTTCAACATCCCACTGCCGGTCAATACCGCTTTCATCCACTTTTCCTGTATCCATAGGATTTCTCTCAACAAACCCTTGTCATCGCTTACCATAACAAGTACTTCTTCATTTGTTTTCTTCTCTGTCCATTTCACCTTCTCTATTCTTCTCCACACCCACATTTCAAAAGCCCCCCACCACTTTTCCGTGCCATACATAGCTACGCTCCATATCAAAGTTTTTACGAATATTTTCTTAACATCCTTACTCAACGTCCCCGTCATCAACTCCCTCCTCCTTGTGAAAGCCTCTTTGCCTAGCGCAATTCTTCTCCTTACATCCCTACTACTTTGACCGTGTTGGTCCAAAACACTTCCGAGACACGTAAACTGTTCTACCTGCTCTATTCTTTGCCCTTGTATTTTAATGTGAAGCTTAGCCTTTCTCTTCCTGGGAAATTCCAATGATCTTTGTTTTATTTATATTTATTCTCATCCCATATCTGTTGCAATGGTTGTAACCCCTTGGCTGACTGACAAACTAAAGCTTGGTCATCACACTCCATATTAACAAATGACAAACTGTAAAACAAAAAGCCTTTAGAGTTATAAAAAATTATCTGCACCCTGTGATGCATATTGTATGTGAACATTGTAATTGTGCTTACTAATCTGTAACTAGATTCAAAGTGTGGGTAAATGGCAAAAGTATTTATTTTTATAGAGCCAACTGCAAGTTCTGAGTATGGGTATGCATTTTTGGTTCATTTTGCAGGCATATATATATATATATATATATATATATATATATATATATATATATATAATGCATGAAAGTGTTCAAATACTTTGTAATGAGCCACATTATTAATTCTTGCTTGATAAAACTGACATTGACATCTTTCATTTTATTTTCACAGGGGATCATTGGACCAAGAAACACCATGCAAATTCAGAAATTCCACTTTGGTAATGAATGCTTAATGGACAGAAGTCATAATAAAGTTTGAAAACAAAAAAAAATTAGTGTTTTATTTGAAGTGCCCATCAAGGTAATATGTTTATTATTGAAAGTAGGCTGTTCCTGCGGAAGTTTGATTTGGGAATTAATGCATTAACCCTTTTAGTTTATGCCAACTTTACTTGGATTGAATTCATAATATAGGGCTGAAACATTTAAGTAGTATTAGGTATATTTAGGGTGCATCAAAAGCCAAGGTTATTGTACACCACTGTCGTATCATTTAAAAACTCAAAATACATTTTTAATTCATAAATAAATAAAGGAACACTTAAAAAAATAGCCTTAAGGAAAATACTTCTGTTGTGTTTTTCTCAATAGATTAATTTTCCTTAAAAATTTTAAAACCCAACTGAAAGAGTCAATTAAAACCTCTTAGAATACATCCCAAATCTCTTCTTATTTCGAAACCATCTTGTATTTGTCTCAGTCTGCCTTTGTCTGTCTCTGGCATTTGCCTCACTCTGCCAAGATGTGATTCAGGGGTAGACTATGACTGCCATGGATAGTCATATCACAATTAAATCATGTGCATTACTTTCATAATGGACCATGTAATTGGCTGCCCTAATGATATCCTCAATTTTACTCAGTTAACGCTCAATCCTCACCATGGTGGGAGATGATATTCCTTGTAAAACATTTCCAAAAGGACATTGATTATAACCTAATTATAGCCATCCACATGGCCCAAATTTGGGTTAAGTATCCATATCTACAGGTATATTAAAATCATCTGGAAATGATCACTGGCACTCAGGCATGTGTGAATATGACAGAATATGAATGCATCTATGGAGGAGAACCTTCCAGTATAACTATTAAAATGTTTCTCCCCATTATTCAACGAAATAAATTTGAAATCATCAATAAATATTTTCTACAATCTATCCCACCTTGCCATAAGAGCTTGAAATGTAGACTGAAGATCAATTTGGCTGCTGTAAAAGGTCTCCTAAATTACTGTGACAATATTTTCTCTTGCCCTAAGGCCCATTATGTTATCTGCATTACAGTAGACATGAAACTTTTTATAGTCAGACATATCTGATTGTTTAGAATAGATTTCTTGCAGAAAACAGCAAAGAGCGATTCAAATTTTGGATTACAATACCACTTTCTTTCTTGTGTACAAAACAAACCTCATAAAAATCATTACAATTCCTCGATAGCTGGTCAAATATTTTATAATTGGGTTTTTAGCAAAAAGCAAAATTGCCTCAATGTTAAAAATGTCTTTCACCGATAACACTTACTTTTTTTCATCATCCATTATAAATACATCAAATTCTGATGGCAAAGTACTACTTTATAACATTTTGCAGTGAAGTAATTCAAATTTTTTGAATTTAATCGTAATAAAACTCAAATTTTGTTATTTACAAATTATTTTTGCAATAATTTTAATATATCATTGGATAAATAATACACTGTCTCCCCATGGACTACAACCTTGACGTGGTGGAAGGGCTTGTGCGTTCCGATGCCCCTAGAGCTGTGGTGGTTGGAGCAATAATAATTTCTTCTGGTAGGGTCACCTGTGCCAGATAGGTCGAAGGTTAGGAGACAGACGAAAAGTGGTCAACACACCATCTGTTCCTTGGTGATGTGGCTGCAAAGGCATCTGACCCCAATGGGGAGGGCATTTTCAGTGATGGTGTCACATTAAAAACGCTATTGAGTAAGGCAATGGGAAACCACCTCAATTAATATTTCCGAGATTGCTATGATGGACAGTATAGATAGAGAAAATGAGTCCTTGCAACTATGGGACTCGGCCCAATCGGCCCTGTGCCGTGCCCGGCAGCGGCAAGCCTTCCGCGGTTGTCATTTCATCATATACTTGCACAAAGACAGCAGCAAGACAGAAGAGGGCCGAATCAGTTAAAAAGAACTTGCTGATTACATTGGGAAGTCAGCGCGATAAGTATGGGATGAGAATAAATGTAAGCCAAACGAAGGCTGTGTTTTTCGAAAAAGAGGATAGAAGGAAAGTTAAAAAATGAAATTCACACATCAATGTGCGATTTTCTCCCTGTGCCGCACATGGTCTCCCCAGAAGTTTTCGTTCCAAAAAATATTGTATACTTGAGGCAATCGTGGGAATGGAACGCGGGATTTTCAGTTAGTAATTCAACGCTTATTCGGCGTCGCGTTAAAATCGATCAAGACTGTTAAAACAAGAGTTATACCCTATTGATGGACCCACGTATCGTCTAAGTATGGTCCAAGCTCTTGAGGTTCTCGTCGATAAACCTATGAAAGGTCTGAGCTGTGCTTCTCAGGCCAAGCGACGTACGGAAATTCAAAGCATACGAGTGTCGTCATGATTACCGTTTTCGGGATATCGTCCGGGCAAATTAGTATTTGATGACGCACTTACAAGGACAACGCGCAAAATAGTTTTCTGTAAGAAAATGAAATCTGCTATAAAATACAATTACCTAAGAACTACGTTCAGAAATAATCAGGAAACAAATTGTGGCATTTATCAATTGCCTGTACAAAGTGGAAAATTAAATTATGCATTCATTGCCAGCATTTTGAATGATCGGCGGCCGAGAATCACGTCTTCAAAAAATGAATTTAAAACAATTCTTATCTAAAAGAATCCACAACACTGAGTAATCACAGCAATTGTCGCTTTATTAATACAAGAAATAACGGCATATAAAACCTATCGAAGTAATCCTCGGAATAAGTATAGCCTCGCGCATACCTCTGTTATAACAGATTCCAAATTGGTTTTCCAATAGTTTGATTCCAGATTTTTGTTCCGTTTGTTGACTGATAATTTTGGTTAGTAAATCAAATTGAAGGATGGAAATTTGGGTAGGAAGTATTTGAAAATTCATCCAGCAAATGTTACTCCGTTATTTTGCTCGGACACGTGAATCATCGCAACTAATTAACCGTAATTAGCGTAATTTAGTTGGATCGATAGCTCAGCTCATGTTCCGCTTTACAGCAAGTGAAATCTTCAAAAAGGGGTGAGGCATCACTATGGAGCCTTCCGATGATGCAGAGAAAATTTATTTTTCCCAGATGCGGCACAGGGTTACCATCTACCCGGAAACGGATGGAAAATTCGAGCAAGAGTGATCTTTCCGTCCATTTGGACACACCCGTGAAGTGTGTAACTAGAAAAATATTATTGATCACCGTACGATAACTTTTTGCTATCGAAGTTCCACCGGAATCGCGAAAAAAACACCTAACTTATATGGTTTTAATAGCCCGGTGTTACTAGCCGTCACGGTTAAGCCACGAACAAGTATGTCAAGAGATGGCAGGATCACTACAACGGGATATCAGAGCAGTTTTCTTTTTTTAAATTAATAAATAAATAATATTACACCGTATATATACAGGGGTTAAATGAAGACAGTTATAAAAAGAAAATTAGCATGAAATTATTAACTTGGCGATACGTGGTAAAGAAATAAAAAAATGTTTTAATGCTATTTCTCGCTATGTGTTTTGCCGGCAGTTGGTTTCAAAATAAACCTGGTACCACTGCTTAAGTTAACCTGACAGAGCAGGATTGGTTCACATTTGACATAGTTTCCACCGTCCCAGTGCTGTCCGAATTGGCTCACGCACGTCCCTAGGTCTGTGCAGTGGATCGTGTGGCAAACGCCGTCCGGTGTGTTTCCATGACGTCATCCTTTCGCCCACGCGGCGAAGTAAGTGGTGACACGGCTCGACTCAGAGTGGCAAAGAGGCGGTCGCTGTTCCGCGAGGGGAGTTGACAAAGGGGAGGAGGGCCTGCCGTGGTTGATGGTGGGTCCTCATTAATGGGAGGGAAGGGCAAGGGGGTGGGTTGCCCGAAGCGGCGGCTCACTCCCACATATTAAAACGGGGAGTGCTGCCACAGGCATGCAGACCTGGGGAAGGGGGTGGATTTTTATATATGATGATACCTACGAAATCAATCTTTCTACTGATTCAATATAATTCATTATAATGCCTTCTATAACCGTGGTAACCTTTAGAATCTAAAAATTTATAGACAGTTCATACAAAATAAAAAGTAGTAATTGGATAAGTCCCCCCTGATCCCCACCCCCAAGCCCACATTTTTCCCTCAAACTTGTACTTCCTCAGCACAAAAGAGCTATTGATTAATAAATATTCTTACCTCGTTCTCTCTCTTACTTTATAATTTAAAGACTTCAACCTACCTTTATTCTATTTGCTTTTGTTTTTACCATATTACTGTTTTAAAAACCAAACCCTCCGTGGGATGCATCACCAGTGGCAACTGACCCTGGAGTTGAGGGCTGTCCCACACCTAGTTACCATCTTGTTTGACAGGTAGCGCTGGCATCGCATTACTAAATGCATGCCTGTTATACTTCCATTATTCATATTGTTTATTCATTTAAACTGTCAAAACGAAGCACGACATTAGGAAATGACTTATGTTTGTGGGAAATAAAAACAACTGAATTGGCTGTGACATTTATTGCACATCATAACAAATACAATAACATACCAGGGACAGCCGACCCTGGAGTTTCTGTCAGTTCTTGAGTTTTAGATGCACATGCTGCTACCATTCAAGAGGGCAAACCTTCAAGTATTTCAATTTCTGTTGTTAATACCACAAGCTACTGGCAGCGACGGAGGTTCTTCAACAAAGCTGTGGTTCCAAAATGTGTGGCAAACCCCTCACCAGGGGTTTGCTCCTTCTTCTGCTCAACAAAGGTAAACTTATGAGTGAACAGAAAATAAATAAGCTTTATTGGTACAAATTACTTCATTACATAGATTTCTTGCTATCTGGCCGAAGACATTAAAGTAGATGGACTTTAATGGGTCCCAAAGGTTATAAAATAAGGGTGCCCACAAATGTGGACACTCCTATGGCTCCATTCTCACCACGGTAACCTTTCAGGTCCGTGCGGGAGCAAGAAGGTAGAAAAAAGTTCAAAGCTGTCCAAAAAAGATTGTTCATGAAAATGAAAGAATATCTTCTTTTCCACCCTCCACATGTAGTGCTAACATTTTCATCAGAAGGGCCACTATACTACACAAAGAATAAAAACAAATAAAAAAGTCGAGAAATATTATTGCCGCTGGGATCCAGCTCACATAAGAGTGCGAACAACTTGTGGGTTTTTAAGGAATGGGCTGGGGTCAGGAGGGTAACACACAGATTACTTCCTCTGCTTTACCCTGTTCACTTCAACTTTGAAGAAAAACCATTCCCCATTTGTTCTCACTCATACACTATCCTTCCTCCCTTCTACACACTAAAGTTTCACCCTCATTTATTCACTTTATATTTATAATTTCCAATTACACTTAGCTTCACACTTATCAACTATGGACCCATTTTCCCGTTCCACTCAGGAAATCATGAGTGCCAAGTCCCCTCTCACATTACTTCATTGCCAAGACACAAGTTTAATAAAGGAGGAGGAAATTATTTCTTTTTTCCCCTGGCAAAAATATCCATATGAAATCAACATCGGAGAAAAATAAACAATGCTTTTCGATGGATGTGGATGAAAAGAGGGTTTTTGTTTTTTTTAGCCATTAGCGTGTGTGAAGCTGCTAAAGAGTTTTTATAAAAAACATATTTCATCAAATGGCCTCAACTTTGAATATTTAAATCACAAATTGCCCTATGCCCTAGATGTAATGAATTGAATGTCTTCCAAGAGAGCTCGGCTTAATTCAATAATACACAGTTAAAATATACAAAGTAGGTAGTTCAGAAGACACTTACTTGAGTGGCAACAGATTACAATATGAATTCAAAATGCACTCGATTAAAACTATTTTCTCTGCATTATCAATAGAAGGACATCATTTGATACAAATGAAAATGGTAGTCTAGAGCGCATACAAGGTAACAACAAAAGTTCAAAAAAGGGAATAGAAAGAGAGCACTGAATATTTAATCACACTTTCAAAATATTTAGGCTACACACTCAATAGTGAAATCACTGGCTACATATTCAAAACCTCTCTGTAGTCTACGTCAGCCACTAAGTTACCTCAGATCTTTCTTCATTCCAGTATGAGAGTCCATAGGAATATCCAATTTAGGTAAAAAAGAACATTTTTATACCAAAGAACACACTATGGCATAAATTGGCAAATCTATAGTATAAATTGGCAAGATAAATGCTAAAACACCTCTTAAATGCGATTGCCAACATGGTATGGTTTAATTAAAAATTGGCAATTTTTAATTATGCCTGAAACGTCTCTTTTTATGGCATGATTTGTAGGCTGGATTTTGGATGGTGAGATGACTTCTCTTTTTGAACCTTCAATAGCACCTACCGCTCTTCGATCCTCTAGACCCTTCAATATTACCTACCGATGCATTTACAGATGATGGTGGCACAACTGAGTGTGCATAGATGGATGTATGCCATTTCTACAATTAATGAACAAGACCCTGGAGTTGTAACATGAAAAAAACTTTTAGTTAAACAAAATCACTCACACAAATATGGACCCCATTGGTTCAAGTCCAACTCCAGTTCTATAAATAAATAAAAACATTTCGATATTTTTTCACAGAGAGAATACCTTAGTGCCTTTTGAACAGTTTGAATGAATATATTCTTTTGATTGATTGACATTAAGCTTGCCTGTCCACACAGAAGCCAACATTCAAGCAACTCTACACTGTACTCTCAACACTGCATAATTAGCAATTATTGCCCAGCTGATTCAATTGATTGGCCATTGTTACCCTGAACAGCATTCTAATATATATTAATTCTTGCATTCATTTGATTTAACACATCATGTAATCACAATTTTAAAGCACATCAAAATGGAAACTTCACAAAATAAACACAATTTGTTGATTTACAATGATACTGCATAATAATAACATTTGATGATTGGTGATTCTCACTAAAACAAATGCATTTGATGATATAAGTCCCTTTGACTAGCATAAACATGCTGGGTGTATGGGGGAATGTCAAGGAGATAAATCACAGAGTTTAAGTTTCAAGGAGATTTTCAATAAAACCCAACTCAAATTATTCCAATTATGTAAATATACATTATGTGCAATTTGAATTTTAATTAATGCAGAATTTAGTCATTATGTACTTGATGGGACTAAACACACAAAATCATTGAACTTCACATGAAATTGCCAAGTATTTTTTTCACAGATGAAATTGACAAATAACTACATTAGACAAGTCGTTTTAACTAAATTGACTTTAACAGTCAAAACAATTAAAAAGAATGAGCAACGGAGTATCATATCCTCTAAGATTGTTCCGATTATTCCCCAACAGAACAGGAATCATTTCTCAACAGTTCCAACAAAACTCATGCCAAAGAAACATGATTTTAGTGCTGATAACTTAAATTTAAAGAAAAGTTAACTACATGAGCAGCAGTATTAGTGTTATTTAGAACTTTAGTTCAATAATTTTTGTTTCAACACCTAAGGCCATTGCTAATGAATGATAAAATGTAAATCATAATTAAAAATGTATTGAATTCATAAGTCCATACATTTCACAATGATAACTAATAGCTTTAAAGTTCCATTTTCAATAATACATGACTCATAAATATAGCCCAGGAAAGTATTTGAGTCAGTTTAATTATAACTTGAGCTGAATGCAGAGCAGAAAGGGAGATTGCCGAGTACATGAGCGCAGTAAATCCTGGAGAAATAAGTTACTCTGTATTTGATTAAGACATATTGAAAGGCATAGATAGTAAGCTTACCAGAGACACATCTGAAACTATGGCTGAGCTTGTTTCCCTGGAAACTATCAAACAAAAATAAAATCAAAGTCAAAATAGCAACAATCTGATTTTGATAAATTATATTTCAAGATATTTCGAAGTATCAGTAATGTACAAATACAGTTGCCAAATCAGTTGCACGCATATAATAAATGCTTTATTCCATTTCAAAGAAATTTTTTTGCCTATTCCAAATGGAATATCTCGGTATACAAAATAGGCATTCATGAACCTTGAGGCCCAAAGATACAAGTAGTACACCAAATTAACAGAACACACTCAGAATGCATTCAATTTTTAAAACATTGTTTTATTTGTGTAATTATTAATCATGAATTTATGTTGGGTTATCAAAATAACAATGACAAATAGACCCACTGCGTTACTTTGCTAGAATGAGATCATACTGCTTGGTTTTTTACAATGCTGTCATAAGGAATGACCGGAATAGGAAGAATAGAACTTACACCTTTCATCCCCTTCCCATTGATAGGTTCCCATGTCAAGAAGTCCAGGATTAAATTGAAGTGAGAATTTTTTGTCATGAATCCTCTGTCGTATGATGTAGGTATGCCTTACCAGAAATTCATGGTACCAAAAATGAGCACACACCCCATAAAGCAGTCATGTTATGTCTTTCTGACATACCTACACTATGTGCTGATTTCACTAATTCATTTAATTTGCGTTTGGCTTAATAAAAATGTTGGTCTTAATGGATACAGCTTTGAACATTTAAACCAGTTTGATAAAAGATTGGAATTTTGTTAATATAAAGCTTCAACTTGGCTGAAAACGTTGCAGAGGTACAAGAATTCTGCAAAGATAGTGTGACCGTATTCTGTGAAATCATAATGTATGCATGATGCTTGATCACATACCACTTTATGATTACAAATGCAAGCATAAATACACCAAATCTGTGAGAATATTGATACCAGAAGACGATTTTTCAAATTCTGAATTAATTTTTATTTTTTCCAGGGTTTACAGCCATGTAGGAACCTTGAATCATTTTCTATCATTACAAAGAACCGTTCTTTTATCATTTGCTATAGCTGTTAAACCACAACCGTCAGCTTGGATTTAAGGCATCAGGATGATACATATGAGGAAATCTAGGTGTGAGACCAGGAACTAGTGAATTGCATCTTTCATCTGCCATGGTGGTACATCAGAGTCATCTAGGCTTTGGAAGACCTCTAGAATTGAACCCACCACCTCTTCCGGTGACCAACTTGATTAGAAACAGACAGGAAAGTCAAGGCAATATGTATGTATGCATCCCCTTCTTTACTAAGCCTTGCTGGATGCAGTTGGCTGTAGGCCGCACCCCTCTCTGGGCAATGAAGTCCAGGTACCGAGTTACTCACTTGTACAGATTGAATTTTGATCAGCAACCATGCCCACCAACTGTAGGAGGCCTCACGGCATCCCTACACTCGTGGTGATGACGACCTGGTCCATGTACGCCAGCCCTCAAGATTGACAGCCAGCCCATGCAGAGAATGTCATCATTCTCTGCATGTCTTTTTGCCAGAATGAGGCGCAGACTCCAAGGCAAGATTAAAGAGGATTGACAACAGGGTATATGTTACCTCTATCTTACCTTAGGTGCCCATGGCCATCCCAATTTTGGTCATCGCACCCCTGTATATGCCCCCAATTTGTTCCATCATCCCATTTAGCATGCCCAGTCTGTCAGCATCAGACACCCGACAGCTATCTCCTGACAGCTTCCCCTTGCTTGGTCAATGGTGACCTGGAGCACAATGTTCTGCTCTATACAGCTCTTCATTACTGGAAAATACTCTTCTGGAATGGAAAGGATAGCCTCTAGCCACGGAGGGTCCAGATTGATGAGGAGTCCACCAGGGTGCCAGTGAATGTTTCGAGGATTGTAGGGCTGAGGTCAATCAGCCTCTGAGAACACAAGATCTGTTGGTCATCACCATAAAACTAGTTATCAAGGTGAAGGCCACTTTTGGAGGTGATGGCAGGGTTCACTCGATACTAAGCCCAACAGTGTGTGAAATTCACTCATCATGGTGGGTGGGCCAGATCATTTCCCTGTGCCTATTATACCATACCAAATTTTCCAATTATGTATATATTAAATGAATAAATGAAATAAATTAGGAAGAATACTGGTTCCCAAAGTTTGGGACCATTATTCTTGATTATTTCATTATGAGAACAAGAAACAGTTCATAAGAGCAAGAAACATATATATATATATATATATATATATATATATATATATATATATGTATATATATATATATATATGTATATATATATATGTATATATATATGTATATATATATGTATATATATATGTATATATAAATGATTTTTTTTAATAAAATGAAATAAAAGATAATTTACCGTCCATACAACCAGTCTTTGAATGCTGAATGATAGGCAAATCAGAGAAATTTAAAGAATTTTGTCCACACAGCCAACCAAAGCCCTCATCAACAAGATAAGCTGGTTATTTTCAGGTATAGCATCAAAACCCAATCAATTATTATATACGCTTACAAATTAAGATAAAATAGGTTTGGCTGGGCAATCCATTCTCCTCTGACGTTATATAAACTCACTTCTCTATCTTTTTCCAGAAGAGACCAGTCTTGTTACAATTAAAAACCTGCTCTGGCAGATAATTCTCAGAATCTACAGGCTTCTTAAAGACACCAATCAATTTCCAAGCTATCTTTGTGCTGGGAATAACTGCTTCACCATGGGAGGATGTGCCCAGAAAAAAAACAGAGCATTTGCATATTGTTTTAATGCAAGGCACAGAAGGATCACATAATATAACATCCCATCCAACGGACTGCGTACTCCACTGGGAATGCTCTATGCATAGCATCCCAAGTAGGCTAAGGGATATCACAGAAAACTCCTGCCACTGTAAAGATTCGAACCCAGGCCCCCCAGTGTGGGAAGTTAGCACACTAGACACCATACCAAACTGATTCCCGAAAAAACTCAAGGATTCAAATAGCAGGAAAAAGAACGACAATGGAATTCAAAGAAACTGCGGGAGATACCGCAACAGTAACTTTTAACAGAGTCATCCACTAATGTGCATTTCAATGCAACAATTTCAGAGTGTGAAAATCATTTGCATTGACTGGGATTCGAACCCAGTTCCCTCAATGTCTGGTGGAGTGCTTTAGCCAATTAAGATATCGAGACCTCTCTTAAACTTTGAAATTTATTATGACATTTTTTTATGAAATTTTTTATTAAAAATTCTGAGAACTATGGATTTCATTGCTTTTAAAAAAAGAATGTAAAATTGTATTTAAATTTCTCGAAAAAACTGAATTCATTAAAAAAAAAAAGGTATCGGTTTTTGAAATTAAGAGAACAAAGGATTCAGATTTGGGATTCAATGTAAGAAAAAATGATTTCCCGCTTTGTTTTTAATCAAATTTTGAGCTACACTCATCCCAAAAAAATATATGTAATCAAACCGTATTCCACCGACCAGTGTACATTAATAACATTAACAGCTTTCAAACAATCTCAGACATGACTCATATTTAATCAATCAGACCATTTTGCGTCCATTTCTGATACAGTACGAAACTATATGGAATTTTCAAAGGAAAAAACTTGATAAAAATCCTGTACAGCACTTTATTAGCCACAAAATTGTAGTTTTCATCACTTATGATCCTAGTTCAAAGATATCAGTCTTTTAACAACTATTCTGTTTCGGCTTTTTCGAATGAAAAGGTGATCAAAAAGTTACAGTTTTCTCACTATGCTCCCTTCATAACAAAAATTTTGGTTATTTTTTTAAAGAGATATTTGCTCCCATGAAGCTCAACGCAAGAGTGTAAAATTGACAGTTGTACATTCATATGGAGCTCTCGGCAAAATTTAAAAGATGCTTAAACAGAAGTGAGGAATGCTTCAGACTCGCGACAAAGAAACAAACAGTCGTTAGCTTATTCCCAATCCAGGAGACCATCGACTGATTGGACAAATGAGGAAATATCATAAACTGTATACATTTTTGGCAGGTTGATATTCATTTCTTCGCAATGGAGCTTTGTACTCTTCAAATACAACTCTGCATTCATTTCTTCATCCAAACAAATCTGTAAAAAAAAAAAATTAAATTTACGTATTCTTAAAACACTGAAAATCTATTTTGTGGATAGATCACTAAGATGTGTCTTTGGTGGTATCTATATATGTATGATAAATCCAAAAAATACAACTTATGTCAACATGTTAAGTGAAAAATATTCAAATGTATCTCATCAGTCAAATGATAATCCCCATGCATGCATGTTGTATAGAAAGGTCATTTTTCATGGTGCTGGAAGGTCGAGGGCACGTGTGTTTGTTGCCTATACAGGATGAGATGAATGATATTTCCTCGCCGGGTTAGCGATACCTTCCCCAGACATCTCCAAAGCATTATACTAGGCCACAATCGAACTATTTTGAAATATAACACCCAGCATGAACACTTTCCATATTAGCAACTCTTCGAGTAGTAGTTTTGAGGGGAGGCGACCGATAGCTGAGATCATTTGCCCCATAGGGGATGGACAGGAAAGGATGAAGGGTGGAGAGAAACCCGGCGTTGGCATTAGCCTACTCTTTACGAAAGGCGCCAAGGGGTCCGCAGTTTAACGTCCCATCCAGCGGACGAGGTACTCACTCAAAGGGCCCTCCACAAAGCACCTCAAGTAGGGATCCAGATACCTCTGAAAAATATTCAACACCACCGGGATTTGAACCCGGGCTCTCTAGGTGGGAAGCCAGTACGATATCCACCGCACCATCTCTTATACTCCACACTTGTATGTAACATCTCGGAAATTTTGAGGTTATGACTGTTTACTAGATGCCTATAGCTTTCATGAACGCCAATCGCAACCTTCAGTTGAACTACAATATGGCGGGAAATTCAAATTGAAATTTGTTCTGGATTTAAGAGCCGCACCCTGAATATCTATCATACAGCATATACGTATGTTCAAGGAAGAAATGACGCATCTTAAATACGAATACATGGAAATACTACCTTGATCAAAAATTTCCCGGAATTTATTCAGAAAATTAAAAATACAAGTTTATTCATCTAAATCTATATTGTCCCCTTCAAAGTAATCCCCATCGACTGCAACACACTTATGCCACCACTTGATCCAATCCTCGAAACATTTTTTATATTCGGTTTTCGGTATGTCCATCAGTGCTTCCTGCGATTTTTCCATTACTTCCTCTCGGCTGCTAAAACGCGTTCCCCGTAATGGTTTTTTAACTCGATTGAACAGAAAGAAGTCACAGGGAGCCAAATCAGGTGAATTCGGTGGCTGTTGGATGGTATTTGTTGCATTTTTCGTCAAAAAATTACGAATAATGATAGCACTGTGCGACGGTGCGTTATCATGGTGCAAAATCCACGAGTTTTCTGCCCACATTTCTGGTCTCTTTCGGCGAATTGCTTCACGCAAACGTCTCATAACGCCCAAATAATACTCTTTGTTTACTGTCTGGCCTTCTGGCAAAAATTCATGATGCACTACACCGTTGTAATCCATGAAAACCGTCAGCATTGCCTTCTTTTTTGACTGAAAACGACGTGGTTTTTTTGGTCTCGGCTCATTTGGTGAACGCCATTCACTTGCCTGATGTCTGGATTGCGTGTCGTACTCATAAACCCACGTCTCGTCTCCAGTAATGATCCTTTTGATGAATGTGGGATCGGATTCAGCCTCGCAAATCATGTCTTTTGCGACGTCAACACGGTCTCTTTTTTGCATGAAATTGAGGTCTTTTGGAACCAACTTTGCTGCTACACGACGGAAACCCAAATCATTAACCACAATGTCTTGGGCGGATCCATAGGCAATGTTCAAGTCCTCCGCTATTTCTCTGATGGTTAATTTGCGGTTATTGACCAACATTTCTTTTACTTTATCAATTTTTTCACCGACTTTCGATGTCGATGGTCTGCCACTGCGTTCATCATCTTCGATTGACTCACGACCACTTCTGAACCGCTCGTGCCACTGGTAAACGACCGTTTTTTTTAGAGAATCGTTGCCGAAACACTTTTCCGACATTTCCAACGTCCGTGCGCCACTAAATCCATTTTTTACGCAAAATTTAATACAAGTTCGTTGTTGCAAATTTAAATCCATTTCTGCAATTGTAAAAAATCGCCAACACACACAGATAGATGTACTCTTGGCTACGTAACTTTTGCAAATGTCAAGTTATGACACTAAGATTTAAAGGGAATATCAACAACAGATGTACCAATTTAACAAAAAAACAGAACTCAAATCGGAACGATGGGAGCGCCACACGGTGGTTATTCCGGGTACTTTTTGATCAAGGTAGTATATACACATTTCTCAAAATGATAGCTTAAAAAGAAAAGTCACCCTGTTACTGATAATGTAAACTAAATGTAATTTCATTTTGCATATCTACTAAGGACATGCCTAATTTTAAGCCTTTATGTTTTTTTTTATAAATTTTATACCAGCAAACCACAAAATTTCATACTACAGAAAAGATAGTAAAAATTTTCCACCAGATAAGTTCAATAGTACGACCCGGTTTTGAGGTATTACATCATCTCAGATGATGATGTGGTACATCGAATACCAGTCATACTATTAAACTTATCTGGTGGAAAATTTTTACTATCTTTTCTTCATCATGTTTGAATTTCACCACATCACGCCTGAAAATACTCAATTCACTTGAATTTCATATTTAATTTTTTTTAAAGCTAACTCATGAAATTTTCCCCTGCATAATGCCTTAGCAATAGTTAATTAATAGTTTATTAATAATTAATAGTTAATTAATAAGCCTTAGCATTAACTATTTTTGCCTATTCAAAAGGAATGCCGCTCTGATTGTGAATTTTCCAATTCAAACAATTATCCGTAACATATACCACACTTTTCAAATTTTTTTACTAAATCTTGACAATTTTCATGATTTTTATTATGAGTTTTTTGAAAAAAAAATTGTGAATCTTCCCCGATTTATTCTGACAGACTGACCAACCTGGGAAATGCAATATTTATTACTGTTGTTAATCTACCAGTCATGATAGGTTTAGAACGGACACAAGATACGCAACAGTAAACAGACAAACTCCCTTGCCTCTCCCACAAAACACAACTTGACAACCGACACCATATAAAGCCCCTCTTCAATTCCACACCATACTTCCTTCCTCCCTTCATTCCATCCATCGTACCTATCCTATTTCCACCCCTTATTTATTTCTACCTATTTATTTATGCCTATAAAAAAATCTGATTGTTCCAACAGTTCAAACTCTACAAAATAGGCATTTGTTTCCACAATCACCTAGTCATTTGAATAAAATGTTCTATCTTAAAAGCCATCACTTCATGGTGGAGTAAGGGTAGTATTCACAGGGAGGCAATTCTGGTTGAGAAGGAGAGATTTGGGAATGAGTTCGAATCGTAACTCTTTATTTTGCCTCCACAACTTCAGAGGAGTATGATGATGAGTTGTGTCGATGGATAAGGACTATTTTGTGGGTGCGTAAATTGCAATAGGTTGTAAAACTAATAGTTTGACTCTTTTCCTAATAGTCAATGAAGATCATTTTTATTATGAATACAAAAAAAAATGTCTCCATAACTTTCCTAGCCAAAGGAATAACCTTTGCCTTTGGTGTCAACTCCCTCCTGGTGACCCCCATTGCTTGAACTGTTTTGTGGTTTTAAGGGGTGCAATGGTTTATATCCATGTTTAACCGAAACTGATGCTTTAAAAGTCATGTCGATTGTGCTGAAACAGCTGCAGACTGACCTTGGAATAAATGACAGGCATTCATTTTTAGTCAACTTTGAGCTGTTACAACACCTATCTTGCAGATGGGTGTTGTAATAGCTCAAAAGGGTGAAGTACAAATGTTGGTGCCAAATATAATGTACCCATTTACATGAGGTGCCCATAGCATTAGAAATCTCATAGTAGTAGTATTTATGGGAGTCGATTGACAGCTGAGGTCATTTGCGCCATAGGGGATGGACAGGAAAGGAAAAAGGGTGGAGAGAAACCCGGCGTCGGCATTAGCCTGCTCTTTATGAAAGGCACCAAGGGGTCCACAGCTTAACGTCCCATCCGACGGACGGCGTACTCACTCTCAAAGTGCCCTCCACATAGCACCTCAAGTAGGGATCGAGATACCATTGAAAAATATTCAACACCGCCACCGGGATTTGAACCCGGGCCCTCTGGGTGGGAAGCCAGTACGATAGCCACCGCACCATCTCGATCCCCCTTAGAAATCTCTCACACCTTTTATTCTTCATTCATCCTTCACCATATCATGGAGGTTATCAGTTGATTTAAGGAGTAGTTATCTCAAAATGGCATCCGAAATGTTTAGCATCACTCGTTTGAAACTTTTGCAACTACCTATTAAACCAATCTATAGCTGTTGGTTCACCTTAATGTTCATCAAGCATTTCCTGGGGGTTATGTACTTTTCATCAAATATGTAATAATGTTTGATCAACACACAATCAAATACTAAACACAGGAGAATAGAGGATTAAACTTTGTGTGTGATCATTCAAAAGAAGCTGCTAACTGAAAATTAATTCAACATACACCAATAAATATCACACCGACTTGGAATGGACTTTCACAGAGTACCCTAATAGTTATTTTTTTTAATGACTCAATTTTCTATTTCTGATACTCTTTTAGTAAATAAAACTCTTTGTTGGAACATAATATGCCACGGTTGTCATTGTTTTATCAGTTTTAATGATGTAGATCTTTTTCCGTATATTTTGTGCATTCCCTGCTACTAATACTGTGTGCCCAGAATCCATGTTTAGTTTTAAATGACCATATAGAGAAAACTACAGTTCATCTAATGGATTTTTTCCATATCTTTTGCGCATAATACAGATATCGGTTTAGCATATTAAAAAAACTGAGAAAAAGTAATGTTTCTGTATAGAAAAGAGGATTGGGTTGATGCAATGGCCTAGTGCTCTGAACTCCCACCCAGAGGGGTAAGGACTCAGAACCAGATGTTGGTAACATTTTTTTCGATGGTATCCTGATCCCTACTTGCCGTGAAATATTTGGGGTACACCGCCCGTCTAATAGCTATTGATCTGCATGACCCCCTTTGAGTATCTCTCAATTTCCACCTCCATCATAGCCGTCTACCTATCTTTTATGGCACAAATTACTTCAACTGCCACCTAATTTCTTTTAATATAATCTAATAACTTTTACTTCAGTATTGTAGTTCATGATTTGATTTGTTGTATATGTTTTACGTCCATTTGTGCTTTATTTATAATATTTATTTTTACGAACTTTAATATTTTTAAGTTTTCATTTATATTTTTTTATCATTTAAAAGCCGTCAAATATTGCCCATATTTCGAAAAAGGATTGAAATGGTATTGAAAAAAATGGTACAGTGGTTAACATTTCCTATGTTCATACGTGTGTGGGAGTGTTCTAATTCAAATTTGATATTCATTTCTAGGAAATTGTCTTGAGTAACTTGAAAGGAAACTATTGAACAAAAAATTGCGTGGAAGTGTTTTTAAAGCTGTCCGTGGTGTCATAATTGTTTTTACCAAAATTAAAATTTTCAATATTCATTTTAACAAACATAATTCATATCAATTGCTTGATTTATCCCCTTTGTATACGTAGAAAAGCACAGTGTTTAATAACATGCAATAATAAGAAAGAGCTATCTGGCTATGTCCCTCTATACCAATTTCACGGGGGATCGAGATGGTGCAGGGGCTAACGTACTGGCTTCCCACCCAGAGGGCCTGGGTTCAAATTCCGGCGGTGGTGTTGAATATTTTTCAGAGGTATCTCGGTCCCCAGCTTGAGGTGCTTTGTGGAGGGCACTTTGAGTGAGTACGCCGTCAGTCGAATGGGACGTTAAACTGCGGACCCCTTGGTGCATTTCGTTAAGAGTAGGGCTAATGCCAACACCGAGTTTCTCTCCACCCTTCATCCTTTCCTGTCCATCCCCTATGGCGCAAATGACCTCAGTTGTCGGTCGCCTCCCCTAAATACTACAACTACTACTACCAATTTCACATAGTTATAGAGCCATTTTGATTGGCCATGGGATGTTGGAAGACCGTAATAAAGTCGAGAACGTTAGGCAAATAAATAAGGGTTCGGAATGGGATAGGTATGATAGATGGAATGAAGGGAGGAAGGAAGTATGGTGTGGAATTGAAGAGGAGCCGAAAATATAAAACCAACAAACCCGTATCAAAACCACCTCTAGCTTTCCACATACCTGTTTCACAGGAACAGGCACACCAGCATCCGTCAAACCCATCTGCGTGATCACTATTTTCCTCTCATGATTCGCCTCCAACTGAAACACTGCCCAAGATTTGGAAGGCAAGCTAATTATTTGCGAGTCTTTCCACAATTCTTCAAAGAGTCTCGCTCTAGCTAATAAGTCCTTGGGTTCCATTTCACTGACAACCCCGATTCTTGATCGACTGACGGCGCACTCCATTTCATTGTTGGGATAAGGATCGTAAAGTTCTTCGAATCCTTCCACAATTGGTTTGTCATCAAACGAACCGTTGGAATAGTTTTTCTCATCGCCAGAGAAATCACTTGTGGTCATAACAGGATTCACAATCATGTTCTGAGGGTACTCTTCAGACGATTTTGCCAATATCCTCTTCAATTTTGAATCATTCAGATTGGATGCCCTTCTTTTTTTCCGACAATAGCAATCTTTATTTGATGGAAAATAGCATGGGACAGCCCCGTCACGTAATCGAATTCTCTTGTAGGCAACCTGAAAAAATTAAAATTTATCATTAAGTAACCAATTATATATACAAGACAATCCAACCAAAATTGTACCTTACTTACACATAAAATCAACAATTACTCAAACAATATAGGGTATGTTAAGATTTCACATATTTAGTCACTCGAAAGATCAACAATTAATGATGGGAAAAGTTAATATTTTTAAAGAATCTCACATCTGACATTATTTCTTTGGTAATTTCCATTTGAATAGCATTAAAATTTGTGGAAAGCACCTTTTGAATTAACTTATCATTTATATTATTCAACATCAACATAAATACCATGCAATCCAACAAATAGTAGTAGTAGTATTTAGGGGAGGCGACCAACAGACGAGGTCATTGGTGCCATTAGGGATGGACAGGAAAGGATGAAGGGTGGAGAGAAACCTGGCGTGGTCATTATCCTACTCTTAACAAATGTACCAGAGGGTCTGCAGAGTAACGTCCCATCCAACGGATGGAGTACTCACTCAAAGTGCTCTCCACAAAGCACCTCAAGTAGGGATCGAGATACCTCTGAAAAATAGCCGATGTCTACGGAATACGAACCCGGGCCCTCTTGGTGGGTAGCCAGTATGGTAGATACCGCACCATCCCAATCCCCTCCAACAGAAAGGGGTGTGGCATGGGGTAAGCACCAGATGGGAAGGGTGAGTGATAAGGGAGGCTATGGGAGAGGATATTAAAAAAAGACTCGATGGTGGGTAGCCAGTATGGTAGATACCGCACCATCCTAATCCCCTCCAACAAAAAGGTGCGTGGCATGGGGTAAGCACCAGATGGGAAGGGTGAGTGATAAGGGAGGATATGGGAGAGGATATCAAGAAAAAACTCGTAAAAACTTTGACATGGAGCGTAGCTATGTACGGTGCGGAAACGTGGTCATTGAAGCAGGAGGATAGACATAGACTGGAAACTTTTGAAATGTGGGTGTGGAGAAGAATGGAGAAGGTGAAATGGACAGAGAAGAAAACAAATGAGGAAGTACTTGGTATGGTGGGCGAAGAGAGGGGTTTGTTGGGAGCAATCCTATGGAGGCAGGAAAAGTGGATGAAGGGGGTGTTGACCGGCAGTGGGATGTTGAAGACTGTAATAGAAGGGAGAATGTTGGGCAAAAGAGGAAAGGGAAGGAACAGGATAGGGATGTTGGACGGGATGAAGGGAGGAAGAAAGTACTCAGAGATGAAGAGGGACCTGATATAGAGTAGGATGTTGTGTTTTGCTAGGGGTCACAAAATATTTTAATTAGTAATTATGTCCATCCAAAAACCTACCTTAACCGGTAGATTGCCTAATAATAATAATAATAATAATAATAATAATGGGAGAGGAAGGAAAAAGGAAAAATATCCATCAAAAAAATTATTAAATAATGTGCTAACTTGTATACATGCTGGAGGAAGACCATAATTCAAAACAAGGGCTAATACAACTCACAAACTAGTTACTTGTTATGCAAAAAAAAGGGAATAAAAATTAACCAAAACCATTTATAAGACAGGCCTCCACCAAAACAAGATAGGCATTGCAGAACTGAAAAATAAGGAGGAGAAACTCCACCATCACATAGACATGCAACTCACAGTCCCCTCCCCCAAAAGACACAGGTAAGGAATGTGACACACCGCCTCAGGCAGCAGAGGCATCCCCCCACCGAGGGAGACAAGAGACAGAAGGAGAAGCTTAAAAACAACAAAGCAGGGCAAGCAATACTGTAAATGGCAGTCCCATGCCGTCATGTCGAGAGGAATTTGACAGCAAAACCAACGAGATTAGTGAAAGTGCATGCATTAAAGTAAAACTAATTATTCCTTAGACTCTGTGGGTGGCATCTGGGGTTTTCTGCTATCTATGACCCTGCAGTTACTATCCCTTATTGTTTGTAAGCTGAATAATTGATTTATCTTTCCTTTGAATCCCATTGGCAGGGAAGGAATATTAATTATAGAGAATTTCGTTTACATGTTGATGATTGATGTTAATTTATTTTGCCAGTTAAACTTTATTCTGTCATGTTCCTGAGCAAGTTGGTCTTTAAAAATAAATACTTATCCAGGTTGGTTTAAACAGTTACACCCAAATATTAACGATTCACAATGATTGCAAATAAGTCACCCATCACCTCAGTTTATTCCTCTAAATTTGACATAAAATTCCATAGCTTTATCTGATGAATCCAGCAAAATGATTTTTTCAAAACCCAATAAGCAAACCCAGACTATATTCTATATTTTACTCTCATTATTGCTGGCGAATTTTGTGAAAATGTCGAAAGAAAACCAAAATAATGAAAAAATCATGAAAAAGAAAGTCACATGAAATAGTAAGTACTGTACCATTATCTTCATATTCCGGACCAAGGTTTTCATTACACTATCATTTTCAACGATACATATATCTACAACTTGAAAATGACCATACCGTCCTGAAACCTACACCAGAAAAGTAAACATAGAAATTAGATGGACAATTGCCAATAGCACATGGTAGTCCAGTGAGACGAGCATTGGACAACTGACTGGATGGCCTGGATTTGATTCCTGAGGACGCCTCTGGGAATCCTCATCTTCACCTAAGCTGTGTCATTAATCAGATACCAGAACTTATTGGGAAACCAAAGACAGCAAAGGAAAGGAACTGGCCCCTCTACCCTATGTATTATGAACGCATACAAATATGTTGCTCAATGCTACTGGGCATATGATGAGAAAGTACTCTTCATCTGAAGAAAGTAATCTTTATGTAAAATGCAGAAAGGCAAGCAGGTGGTGCTATTTTTCAAGTGAAGAATTCCTTTAAAGTAATTAGCACCTAAAAATTAGCCACGCAACTATGCTTTTCAATGAAAATAAACAAGCTCTTTTGCTAGTGGATTCCAATGACGGCAAGTTATATTCTGCATATCACAGAATCTTCAATATTTCTTTATGCAACCATAACACCAAGAAGAAAGAGAAAGTTCTGTGAGCAAGATGGTGGGGTAAATTCAACAATAATAATAATTTATTCCCCCAATTGACAAATACATAGTATGGCACAGAATATCACACATTATGTACTTGTATAGGATACTCCAAGAAGTACAGTAAGTTAATAATTACAAGCCAGAAAAAATAAAATTACACCTAAGTGCATAATGATGTGCACAATACAAAATTCGCAATTACTCAGAATTGATATAGTCATTCACACTGCATAAAAATTTTTCCTTTAAGTAGATCAACAATTTCTTTTTGAAAATAGAGTGTGTAAACCAATGGGAAGCATGTTTGATGCACAGAGAACGAGGTCCCTTGGTCATCATTGTCATGCTAGCAGACATTACACACAGATGATTTCTTGTCCTAGTCTCATAGATGTGTGTGCCATTACTTGATGGGAATAGAGCCATGTTCTTTTTTTTACAAAAATTAATGTATTATAAATGAACACCTAAGGAACTGTTAATATGGCAAGGCTTAGAGTGGTCTGCAGAGGGCTGTATAGGGCTTATTGTACATGGACCTAAGCAATTTCTTCTGAATTAGTTGAGTGTTTTTAAAACAACCATACTAACAGTATGCTTCAGAATTGAAAGAAGATTAAAATAAGGTGTATAGGGTGGCACTAAAGCAGTTGACATTTAGTCACTCAAAACAAAAAGATGCTTAGGAAAACTTAATCATGTCCATCATTGGATAAAGTGGGATGCCTCCATCTTACTTGCCGCTACTAATAATAAAAAAATGAACAAACAAATTCTGTATTTTATAATTCCCGAGATATCTTAAATGACCTATGGAAATTCACACCTGGGGATAAATATATACCAAAACACAAGCAGATCCGATTACAATTATAACTAAAAGCAACATTTTCCAACACAATCATGTTAAAAAAAAACCTGAAATCCCTAATTAACCGAATTGATGTATTGGCTCAATTTTCCACATGCTTCAGTTGATTTTCACTAAATAGGGTAGTTTTTGGGTACGATTTCCTTTTCAGGAGTAATGTTTAATGCGGAAAAGATCAGGAAAAACAAATCAATCCATGCTTACTAGTCGCATTTTTAAAAGCATAATATTATTGGTCAGCCAGAGGATTGCAAGAGAATATACAATGAAATCAGTGGGAGCGACATGGAATGAAAGTCAACCAGACGATGATGAAACCTTCAAGAAAAGGGAGGACTAATGTATATTGAGTTCGTGCTGTACAGCATGGACACATTATATTTTGGAAATATTTTATACGACATGGACACAGTGATAAGGAATTGCAGTTTGTGGCCAATGAAGCATAAATAGGTGGTGTAATAATATATGGTTCGGATATTGACCACGTTGAGGAGAGATATTAGGTATCTACCGTGGAATTTCATGCGTGCATGGGGAATAAAAAAAATTGAAAACAAAATAAGAGTTCAAGGCAGAGATAGAGAGAGTGCAGAAGTAGAGCAAAGAAGAATCCAAGCAATATAATGTTGAAAAGACGATAACAATTGGTGAGCGACATAGTGCACAAAGTACCCGAGGTGAAAAAAGAACATTGTAACACATGGTGTACATGTTTTCTGTGGAGACTCATGAAACAAGAGTTCACTTTGAGTGTCCATTAAAAGCTTAGTTTTGACCGGTCGACTACTATTAACATAACTTCATTTGCAATACCATCTTTTACCACTCACCTTCATTACTTCTTTGCCATTTTTATCATAAGCCCTCCAGTGTCTGATAATGTCTTCCTCCTTGAAATGTTTTTCGCAAATGCAATCATTAGGGCGAAATGCCCGATCCTGCCTTAACACAGCGTCCGACCATTTTTTCATGATTTCTGGGTCGTTGGGGCAACTAAACATTGTCACCGAGCCATTACAAGTGCTGTATCCGGAGTTACAATAAGGCACGAAACACTTACGCCCCATTGTATCCGAACTTTAAATGCCTCACATTCCACAAATAATAAGGTCAAACTCTTCTTAAGTACAGTGTCTGCTGAAATTTGGCATAAAATACATACGCATGTAATCTCTGATGCCACGCTCTAAGTTTCTATATTGATATTTCATGAGTAAAACTGAACACAAACGATTGCGTACTTTCTTCAATTCAATCTGTCTTATTATATACGAGTATATCTTTCTTCCGCTAATGGATACACACGATTAAAAACCTATAAACACAACAACAGCGAAACTCAAACTGGGCGTAAGGGCAAATTATCGGGAAAAGGCACGTTGTAATGTATTTACAGTGCTATGCTGGCTGGCGTATATTCAGTTGTGCTTTTAACTTTTGATGCATTTGAAAATCCATATGTAATTACAGGATTTTGTACAGTAAGTTTGATTTTAGCTGAAGTAGTGGATGCATTAGCCGATATTATGACAGCACAATATCCTTCAGTTATTCCATCATTAAAGTCAGTCTCACTAAACAACAGTCTTATATTACAATGGTGGACAGAAATTGCAATATTGAATCTAGAAACTTCCAATATTGATGTAATGGCGCACTTGAAGGCATAGTCTAAAATTTGAAATTAGCGGAATCACGTGAACAGAGAAGATATCCGTCCATACCATACGTCGGTATTTCCAGAAAAAAACTATTGGATGTGACATTATCCTTTACAGAAAACCCTCCCTACAAACCACTGCTATGATGAAAACGCATGTATTGCACGCATGTCTTTATGGTAGGCAAAACCTGATAAAATTTACTCGAGGAAACAACCCTGCAAATTTTTCCTCATTATCCTAGCAAGCCTTCTGCCCGTCAGAGTATTGTAAGCTTTTCTGTTCCTGATTACTACTATACTTATCTCGAGTATTCGAGCTATCTAGGTGGACCAATCTTTCTCGGTAAGTGCTTACAAATTTCGAAAAAAGAAATCATGCAGCTATAAATGTAGTCCATGGATGAAGGCTTTATCAATTGCAAATGACTAACGTGCATTCGCAGTGATAAGGCACCGCACGTGGAGAGTTATTTTATTTGAATGTAGAAACAAGTCAGTATTAAATGAATATGAATCGGTTGTCTCAGAGTAAATGGTATGGAGCACTAATTCAACGCTGGCAAAACTTTGATGTCAACATTTTTTAATGTTTCGGTTAATGAAGATATCGCCCGCTTAACTGTAGTGTTATATAGTTTCATGAAAGCTAGATCCAGCTTGAGTGTTGCCAAAGGTGTGTAAGATTTCCACTTCTACCCTTCATTTATCAAAAGTCGTTTAGCGAAATAGCATAGTGATTACATAAATACGACTTAAGGGCCTAGGGTTCATCCAAATAAAATTGTAACCAGATTTTCAAACTGAATGGAGAAACTAATTCCACCTATTTAAAAAAAATGTTCCTTGCTCCTTAATAAAAATACAGAAGAAAGTTCAGTTACGCAGTAAAATTCTGGGTGCCAACACACTTTAATTGGGAAGCATATATTCATTCACTTAGCTCAAAAGTTGCATCTGGTCGATAACTGCAGAGGATGCTGGTCACCCACAATTCAACACACATGGTCCATATATTATGCTTGCATATAATCTAAAAGACAGTGCTGCTGCCTAGGATTATTCCTCACATGCTTTTGAGGCTCTTCATACTAATAAATTGGGCATTTTGAGTTGTATCAATAGCAGCAGTTGCAAGGTATTATCCAAGAACCTAAAACGTGTTCAATTCAAAGAGCAGTGGAAAAATACTTTGTCTTTCATTTAATGAACTAAAACATTCTTTCACTGCCATGTACTTATCTTATTCATTTCATTCTGTATAGATGACCTGAATATGATTAAAAAAATATTTGAAGATGCCCTAGATTACAATGCATACTTGGGAAGTATATACCAAAAAAATCTTAATATTCGGACAAGACTTAAACAAATTGTCTTCAGCATTGAAATAATTTTCGGTACTTTTCCAAAAAGCTTCCAAAGTATTGCAAAAATACATTATGGGGAATTATTGTTCTTCTGCGAATTTTTAGGGGTTACAAACTCCAAGTCATTCATATTCTTAGGTATGATATTTTCAATAAAAAAAGTGAGTATCTGCCAATAAACTGTACAAAAAGCATTTCCTGTACACACAGATGTGATCCACAATTCTTTACATTCATGCAGAATGCAGCTTACTTAAAATTTACTTCATCATTCATATTAAATTTAACCATTACCTTTCCAGAGTAATGTCTGCTATTTAATAATAAAAAAACATTAATTATCCAAAATTCCACGTTTTAAAATGTTTTCCCTATTCCTGGATGTTAAGGGTTGGCTGAAAACCCAAAATGAACATACTAACAATTAATTAGTTTGGCACAAATATGAAAATTAATATAATATCTAACATTTAAAAGTTTCTAATGAAAAAAATGACTTAACAATAAGTTTCAGATGAACTTCCTCCTCCTAATGAAGTAGGGCCTTTAGGACACATTGAAGAGATTATTATGAGTTTCATGTAAAACTTCAAAGGCTAACTCCATTTTGCAGCAAGAAGAATACAACAGCTAATACACTATCAGGGCAGAAATATACTCATTGGAACCAAAGTTTTAGTAGAGAACAGTCAGAAAACCAAATATTTTTGAGGACATAAACATTACCATTTAAGTTCCCCTGATTGGGTCACTGGTCTAACAAGGTATAAAATGACCATATCAAAGTTGAGTGCACAGAAAATAAGATTTCTTCATGGCAATGTCTTTTTTCACCCCTATAGAACCCTCAAATATAATAATCCTGAATTTAACCTTGATTTAAATAATCAGGCATATTAATTAGTAGCAGTTATATCAAATTACTCAAACGAACTATCTTCATACCCAAGGCAAGCTGTTTAAACATGAGAAATACTACCAATTCTAATACCTCTACTGCCAATAAAAATTTAAGGATGAATACCAAACCAAGGCACCGGAAATAAGTAGAAAATGACAGTGTGCTGCACAATGCCATTTTCATAATCATTAATATAGAGTACAACAAAAATCAACAAATCTAGGAAGCAATTAAGAATAATTTCAAGCACTGGTTGATTAGGAATCTCCTTTACACTCTTGTCCAAAGACAAGTTAGGGCAAAAGTTAAGCAGCACTTAAGATATGAGCTAAAAAGAGCTAGAAGTTAAAATTTTCAATGAAGCATAAACTGTGTCATCAGGAGTCTAAATAAAAAGCAAACCAAGTTTCCCTGGCAAATATTCTCAATTACTGACAAAATTTTTTAGTCAAATTAAGCTTAAAGAGACCAAATAAAGCTAAAATACTAGAGTAAATAGTATTTTTGTCTCTCAATGATTCCCATTTGACCTAATATTAACCAGGTACTTTCTTCTGTTTGCATTTATGTAATTTCGTATATCGTCCATAATATTTACAGGGGACACAGCTTTGAGAGAGCCTGCTTCAACAGTCTTAACCACTTGCCTGATGGGATTGAAATTTTTTTCTGCACTAAAAAATCTTGTTTTTTTTACTTTTTCACTCTCCTTATGTGTATGACAAGAAAAGACAAAGTATAACAGAAAATCATTGTTATTTACTGAAAGAACAAAAGAATTAACTTGACCCAAGTATTTTCACAACATTTTCCAAGAGTTCTATATTGTGTGGTAGATTTTGGAACATAATGAATCACAGTCCAACATCACATGCTTGGCAGTAGAACCTTGTTTCTTTATGGCACAACGAATTGCCTACAAGGCCGTTCTTTATTCTCTGAAGGTGGAATATACTCGGGGAAGTGCCTCTCAGATATGATTCTGCTAAAGGCTTTCCACATCGTATCATGTGCGGTATCTCTCAATTATATTTTCCACTAGTTTCATTATAGTCTAGGTGACTTTTTGTTCCTCCATTTTCCCTATACAACACAATGCATTCCATGTGGCCTGTTCCTACATGTGTAAAATATGTTTCCCATATTCTCATACTGTGGTAATTTGCCAGGTGCTGACCGGCCCTATCTACTCAACCCATATAGTCCTCAACAGTGACTTTTGGCTTCCATAGCACCATTTACCTTTATTTAAATGCAACAAATTGTTTTAAGTACTGCAGAGAGTACAGTAACTTTGCCTTCTTGTCACCTTACCTCTCTGAATGGCAATGTATTCCTCCTTTTATCAACCTGTTTCGTCATCTGGCACTTCCTTCCTTGTTATTCTCTATGTCCCATAGGTATCATTTCCTTTAGCAATCAAAAAATCAGCCAGCTCTGGGGAGATTAATTGAGAGAATAGTTGTCTGGCAATAACCTTTACCAAGTTTGATTTCACAATAGTCTAGTTCTCTTTCCTAGGGAAAAATTTCGAATAGCTTTTTACAATACGTATAACATAATCATTCCAGAATACTACAACGGACAAAATAGGAAAACAAAAGAAGAGTGGCATTTAGAAGTTACAGGTAACTTGTAAGGACTGTAGTGCTATATAAATAGGTCAAACGTGTAGATCATTAAAAACACAGGCGGAGGAACATAAATGCTGTTTAAGAAACAGTGACCTCAAGCAATCTCTTTTCCAGGCACATACGGGAATCAGGTCAATGGGTTAATGATTTGTTTGAATACCTCCCTAATCCTGGAAATACCCCTTTCCTTCACAGAAAGACCAAACTGCCCCCCCCCTTTCTGTGAACCCACAAATCACCATTCCTGCCACCCTGCCTCCCCAAATACACAGATTGCAACACCACTTTTCCCTCTCTCTCACCCACCCCATCTCTCCCTCATGAATGGTACATATATGGACTGTGACTTGATTAATTGGTACCAGATGATGCTCAACCATTGAAACTAGTTGCACATAAATAAAGAACCATGGAAATATACATTTCATTCATTTAATGAACTAAGGGTGCCAATTAAATGTTTCATACGAGTAATTATTTCCTGAGACTAAACAGCCCTTTCTTTATGAACATGCCTCTTAATAAATGACATCCACACTCACTATGCAAAAACATTTTTACCTCAAGCCTCGCTCTTCCCAAGGAAACATTCTGTCTCCACGATAGCCTACTCCCATACAGCATGACACTTCAATAGAAATATCCCTCTCCACATTGCAAATTTGACAACTTCTTGTGCAAGCAAGTACAGGCCAAACTTTAATTAGCTTGACACAAGGATGTGTACCCCTAACACGGATACTATTGTCTGCAAAAACCCAGATTGCGTTAAATTAGTGCAAATCTACGGTAAGACCGATATTTGAAAAGAACGGTCAGTCTCTTTGACCAATACCACTCAAATAACTAACAGTACAAAGCCTGCCAAATATCTTGATTATCAAAAAGTTTATGAAAAGGCACAATTGATCATCACACATTAACGGCCTAGGCAGAATAATGCAAATAAAAGAATCTAATTCCAAGAGTTTCCACCGTCTCTAATGTGTCGTAGGCTAGAGGCACCTTCCTTGAGAAGGCAATCTTAAATACGTGAATAAATCAGGACCAGAGCAAAAACATTGTGATGCCTGTGTCTGGCACGGGCACGTGGTTAATGAACCAGTAAGAGTATTACACAGATCTACAAGTTTCTCTAATAAGCACAGATTGAATTCAGCTAAAAAATCACATCATAACCCTTCTCTCAAATACCATCATCTTAGGCACTTGGCAAAGAGTACCCCACAACAATCTCTCGGTCATAAACAAACAATCTAACCATGTAATAAATTTATTTTTATTGTTTTCTTTAGGACACACATTAGGCTTGTAATACACAGCATCCACCGACGGCTTTAATTTTCTCTTCAGCCGATCTTGAGAAGAATTTGGCCCGGACTATAACTGGTTGCTTGGGAAGACGACCCTTGCCCAGGACCTTGTAATAACCCTGGAAATAAAGATGAAGAAAGAGCTCTGATATCACATCTGAACTTCATAGCGACAACTAGGCACGAAGAAGTATAAATAAATCTAGGCTTAAGCATAGAAGGCTATATTAATGTAACAAATCTTTCTACTAGCATATGGACAGAAACTTATAAACATTGAATCCAGTATTTTCAACCAAAATGCTTTTATAAATAAGAATGTACTGTTTGCAGTCAACATAATGTGAGATGAACCTGAAGCACTAAGTTGCAGCTACATAATTGAAAACAATACGGATTTCTAAGCAATTGATCAACAAAATGGCAATGATGAGCATATCAAAAAAAAATAATCAGGGCAAATATTAAAATACCCAAGTAAACAGGGTATCTAGCAAACGCTCAGTAACCAACTAAAAAAAGAGAATTAAAATAGAAGTTATTTCCAATAAAGATTAGGAAATAACACAAAAATGTACTTCAGAGCAGAATGCATAAAGACCGTGGCAGGCGTTGTGTAATAACTCCGGAAAGAAAATTTACCATTTCACAATTAAGCCTCAAGTTATAAATTTTAGAGGACTAACTTAAAATACCCCAAAATTTCCATGATTTCCAGATTTATGATTTTGATTTGAGAGTTGTGATAGCCTTGCAATTGATGAATACTTTCGCTTTTCTCTTGCCGGTTCTCTTGATTTTAAGCATTAATGAAATGCCTGCTATATTGGAATCGATGATCAAATTTCACAAAAATCAAAGAGCTTATGGGGAGAAATTTAAGTATTTCTCTAATTCATAAGCAAAATTAGTGTGAAACAGAAAATTTAATTTACATAAGGATGGCTTAGCAAAAGCACTTGGGTCCATCAGTGCAACTTAAAGAAATTAAATTGAGTCCATCACTGGAATTCCCAAACATTTAGTCATCTTTTTTTTCATTTCCATAATTTTCCAAGAATGTTAAATCCCAGAAATTGCCCTTAATTCACAATCATAAGGACAAAGCATGGAGAGGAAAATGAAATATCCAGTCTACTGACAATAATTCATTCATAATAAATACATTTCACAAAATATCTTTAAGATATAAAACAATTATTGAAATAAATCCTCAATATTCAACATTTAAACGACTCGATTATTTAGCCATGTGCAACAAGAAAATTTTTCATGCTAACTTCAGCCCTATGTCAGTAAAGAACAATCAGCATCTTGATGCCAAAGACATACAATTAGATGGCCGTTCTAAAGTCATCATTATAGGGCTCTCCACACACAAGACACACACAATACTATTAAATTAGGCTTGTTGATTCTTACCGCCTTCACAACATCAATTACTGGAGCCTTCTCCGTGCTATCCTTATATCTTAACCTCGTTTGGTCGCTCACCAAGGTCCAGAGTTTGTCAAGATTTATAGAGGGACACCATGTCTTATTCTTTCTAAGATGAAAATTTCTCATTCCAACCTATTAAGGAAGGATATAAATTACAGACATTAAAAAAACACACCAAAAATTAATCTTACGAATAATCCCAGTGAGAAAATGTAAACAATCGGGCAGTCAACAAAATGACAAATTTAAATTATTTGTAAATAAAAATTAACATGGCATAAATTCTCAAACACTAAAATAGTCCATGAACGTAAAGAGTAGGTTAAAGTCTGCTACGAAGAGTAAAATAATATTACAACTCACTTGCCAACAATTACTGTCAACCCAAAAAATTAAGAGAGAAATAAAATGAAATCAATCAGAATGAATCAAGTGTCAATCAGAATGAACATTCAGCAATGTCAAAAGTATGACTCAGACCGCCCGTTCAACTATCATCATTTGACACAACGCCTACTATTTTTCTTACACAATGACTTATTAACTAAGAAAGACTAAATGCTGTCCAAACAACACGGTGAAATCCAAGTTGTTCCTCTTGGTTCACATTTACTCCATCGAGGGCACGTTCGAATTGGAGTGAATAATTTTGAAAAATAATACTTCCTCATTTCATTCCCATTGCACCGTGCATAAGAGTTCAACAAAATTAATAGAAACTTAAAAAACATTAACAGATTACCACTAAGCTCCTTTATAACATCATCCGGATTGAAACAAAAACCCCAGCCAAAAACGAAAATTGTAGCATTGATGAAATTTACCTTTCCAAAATACCCAGGATGGTATTTGTCGAAGTTAATTCTGTGGTGGTGCATACCTCCAGCATTACCGCGACCTCCAGGATGCTTCCTATGTTTTCCTGTAGTAAAAGGAATAAATATATTGAAACGCGAGAAGAAAATTTCGAGATATCCACTAGTCGATAACGATAATAAAACACGTAATATTTAAATAATATTCGAAACTTACGACAGCAATAATTAGCCATTTCATAATGGAAATTCTGTTTTGGAATCCCGAGTCAATTTCACCTTTCATTCCGACCAGGCATAAAAACGTGGTTTACGCGACATCGTAAATAATGTCTCCACTAGCAACTACGTTTACAGAATTCTCGCTATTACTTCAATAACATCACTTAAGTATTTTCAGATGGTAAAGTTCGCTAATATATTCAACAAGGTATGCACATTGCCGAATTATATTACTTACAACACATTCAAAGATGAATGCAATATTATAAACTTACCGATACGTCCATGGCCATGGCTGACGTGCCCGCGGAGCTTTCTCGTCTTCTTTTTGTGTGTCGACTGGAAGGGAAATAACTATTAGTTAAGAGTAACAGTGGAGACGTTGCTATGTTACACGTTTAGATAATTCAGAGAGTGAACTTAAATCATGTGATTTCATACCGCCCGTTCACATTTTCATCATTGTAACAAGACATCGACAACCGGCCAACATGTTGGCCGTTTGTTACTAAAATACATGCTTGTAACACCGAAATGCAACTCAACGCTAACTCAGAAGACTTGATTTGGTCCGGACTTAAGTAACAACGCGGATAACGAAAAGATCTATATGGCTTTGAAGCGGGAATAACCATATACCCAACGTGGCATGCGCATATGATACAATTCTAATGTGTGCCATAACTTCCAAAATAATACTGAAATAACTCTTGATATCAGAGACTTATTGAATATAAACTGGTATTCTCGATGTTATTTGCAAAATAAGAAGATGATGACACAAATGTACATGGATTAAAGCCTGAACATTTCACAGCTTAACTCACCATGCTTCCCGTTCGCCTTCCGAAGTCGCTTGAGGACTTCGATTGTATCGAACCAATCGAATTCCAGTAGTGGTCAACCAGATAAATGACTAACGTTTAGCGCAGAGGTCCTGTATTCAAATTCTAATTCGGCCCATACATTTTGATTTAACATGGTCATATATGTCAAAAATCCCAAAAATATCCATGTTTCACATTAAAATACGTACAGGTAGGTTACATTTTTGAAAGGTGTACTCCATGAGCTCCTTTGAATCGTGTCCTATATTGCTGTTGTACACAAATCCTTGGACAAACAAAATTACTACAATTATTATTATTCTGTCTTATTAGTGGAGCCATTCAGAACATGCTCATCAACAAGCTGTACCCAAATAATTAATGAAAACAATATAATTATTTTTTCTAATTGTATAGGTGCAAAAACTTTAGGTTGGATTTCTAGCCATTTAAATTCGAAGGGTATAACTTTTCAAATAATTTCTTCACTAGGTGAAAATAATTTTATATTCATGACTGCACGTTGCCTACGTTCTCTACCTTGTGAACCTCGAAAAAAGTGAGGTTAAACATATGCCGCACAGTCACCACATATATTTAGGAAAACACAAAAGGTTGATCTTATAATTTTGTTTCTTCCACAGCATTTTATAATCAATGCTTATTAAAAAGGTAAGTTTTGGATTGACACACTAGCCAAACTCCAGCATGTTTTTAAGCTTTACATTGCACTGCTCAACATGAGACCCAGTGTTACATTTAGACCCTCCTCAATTGCATACACACGCTGTCTCTCGGCATTCAGTTCAACTTACCTACCCTTTTTCTCTTCCAACCTCGCATTCCTCTCTATACCAGTCCGACATTCCATTCCCTTTCAAAATGCCCAGCACCTATTTACTTCCCTTGCCTCCCTTGAATTTCTCTTTACAAAACCTCTCTCATCCCCTGCCATACACTTAGTTTGTTTTCCTTTTTGATCATTTGGCTTTTCTCTATTTTGCTCCACAGCCACTTCTCAAAAGTATCTGATGAATTCTTATCTATTATTACATAATCAATCATGTTCAATACACTTGATAATACTCTTTCCCCATTATAAAATTAAATTTTATATAGTTTTCTGTAGTGTTGCTACTCTGCAATGGCCATTCGTATGAAGATTATCCTTACCGCCGAATGAATTAATTATGAAAGATACTGAGGCAATTACTGAGTTCAAACATTAGTTAAAATGAAACCTAAAAGGTAACATATTCTATTCTGTCAATGATTAATCTCAATAATACTCCTGATTATTGAGTTTCATACTTTTCATATATTAATTTATATCATATATAATAGTATGAACATTAATAATGTTCATACATCTCCCACTCGTTAATTTTGTAATATGTTCTTTGCATAAATGAAATGTGTAATAATTATTATTCTATGAATGGATATTGTTTTAATTTTACTGACAGTCTTGTAGGTGCAAATTGAAGCAGTAAGCCATTCCATATTTGTATGACTTTTGAGTTTACAACCTTTTTTTGCAGAATTTATTGTTCATACATAATGGGATGGTACTCAATTTCATGGGGAAGCATATCTTCTTAACTCTTTCAGCATTCCTGTTTCTTTTTTGCTCAGTGATTGTCACACAATTGTCTGTGTAATCTTTGTCAGAAGTCTATAAATTTTTATGAATTAGATGCGTCATCATTATGAATATCCAAGTATATATTTTCCCAGTCATTCGATCATTTTAAAGAACCTCATTCCAGTGAGTCTGTCCTTTCACTAGGATATCATCACAATAAAGTTTACTTCCTGTTTTTACCATTCTCTGCGAGAGAACATAACTTAATAATTTTTATCTTGCTATTTTACTTTCTGTTCTTGACCATGTAAAACATGAAATACTTTTTCTCCATTGTTCAGTCAGTCACTCTCAACTTATTTCTCCAAATTTTAATTTGCACTCAAGGAGGGATTGGTTCCAGATTGGGAATGAGCCTTTTCAAGAAACAGAATAAAGCTTTTTTATATAAGTGACATGAACCAAGTTAAATAATATTGATTACATAAATGTAAAGATTGCTAGATATGGGAGTTAGTTAATTGCATTGCATTTGCATCAGCCTTTCAGTTAGATATTTCACCTTGTCAATGAATTATAAGAAATAATTTTACTTTGCATTCAATTACATGCAGAAAATTAATATGTAAGGTTCAAACAATCACAATACTCCATCTCATAGCTATCTTAGATGCCTAGCATACAATACGTGGTCTGTGCAATAAATGCACGAACTGGTGCAATCTGGTGGCCATTTCGCAGACTATACTAGCAGCGCTAGTTGCCTGAGACTGAATGAGCCGTCTGTGCTTGGCGGATCGTCGAGCTGTGCGTATGGTGCCAGTTAAGTTGGTTTCTATTGTCCTTGTTTTTACCGTTTGTCGAAAATGGAAATTTATGTAATCACAAAGCAACGAATCACCATCAGGTTTTTTGGTGACGTTCGGTACAAGTTATCAAGAAATTACTGAAATGTTGATACGGTGATAAGGCTCTGAAGAAAACATCCGTTTTCAAGTCGATTGAGCGTTTTAAATATGGCCGACAAGACGCCACGGATGATGCAATGCCGGGACGACCTTCAACCACTTTGTGTTGATGACAACATTGATCGTGTGCGGTCCCTTGTCCTAACCGATCGACGAAAAACAGTCCGAATGATAACTGATGAACTGAATTTAGGAAAATCAACACTGCACTCTGTTTTAATCGAACATGATGGATGGATCCTTCACCATGACACAATGCACCTGCACATTCAGCATTGATTGTTCGCTAGTTTCTGGGATAAAATTCAATATTCCATCCTTGAGATCCTCCTCCTTATTCGCCAGATCTCGCCCCCTTGTGATGTCTTCCTATTCCCCAAATGCATAAATGTGATAAGGGGACATAACTGGGGAGATGTGGAAGACACAATAAAGCAAGAAACGACGAGAAAACTAATAAGCCCAACTGCCAAGAGGACTTACAAGGGTGCTTTATTAACAGTAATGGAAAAGAAGAAGATGGAATATATGGCATAGCCTATGAATGGAGAGTACTTTGAATGGGGACATTATCATTGATGTAGACTAAATTTGGAAAAAAAAATTTTCATGACCTCAGTTCGCATACTTATTGGACAGACCTCATATCTACCAGACTTATCGTCATGTTTTCTTCTTGCTGATGAGCACATTGACTCTTTTAGAAATACCTCGCTTTTGCATGACCCAAACCATAGCAACACCCATCTTTGGACCTGAGAACATTTTTTTTGGAAGATTACGATCTCTGCAATTCTCACAAGTGCACTGAAACAAAATTAATTGAGCCTCTGGATCATATAATAATTAGTGTTTGTGCAAAGCCTTTGTTTCAGACCCATGAAAAGTATTTCCAAATTGATCAAACTACTCTCAACCGACACCTTAGGGCAACAATATTACTGGTGGGAACATAATGGATCTTATATTGGCTCTCTGGTAAACGGTAAAAGGGTCTCATCATGTAGAATTGCTAGTTTAATACAGTATTCAAATCTATACAATTAAATACTCAAAAGTATAAAGGATATTAAGGGAACTACTGCATTCAGTCATAAATTAAAAAGATATCTACAGTGCAATATACTCTACTCAGTTGATAAGAATATCTCAACAATATTCCCGACCAGTAAGTTCATACAATTATTAGTTTATAGCAATCATCATGGCCCTATTCATGTTGGTGATCAATGATTTTTCTGAATTGATGTTTCATATGCATGTTACAGCCAATGTTCATGGGTTTGTGCCAAATATAATGTAACTGTGAGCACAATTTCTTTTTTTCTGTATCTTAATTGGGCCTGTGTCTTTGCTCCTTTTTGACTTGCCTTATATCATGTACATACACCACCCAACTGGTATTTTTGTATTGTGATCTCTGGGCAAATAAAAAGTAATAATAATAATAAATATTCTTTTAGCTTTGGTCATTGTATTGGATATCAGGTTAGTCTAAAAACTATCCAGCCATACCACATTTCTTAAGAAAAATAGCTTAACTGGAACAATCAGGTCTTAGTCCCCTTAGAAAGTTCTTGGGAGAGCTCTTGGGAAAGTTCTTGGGACCTTACACACTTAGCCCAGCATCTCTTCCACTTTTCAAAACAGTTGGCAATGCTCTTTTTTCAAATACTTCCATGTTTGGATAATAGAACTGAAACTTTAGGATTATTTTTTGATTTTACTAAAGCTTTCGACTATGTGAATCATCAGCTACTCTTGTGTAAACTGAAACATAATGGTACGAGGGTGGTTCAATAAGTACCCATGTTAGAAATGACAAAACCATTTTTTCAATAAAATGTTTTTTATTTTTCAACATAGTCCTTTTTTAGAAAGATACACTTCTCCCAATGTTCTGGCCATTTTTTCAACCCCTCCTAAAATTAGGAATTGTCAAACTCTCCAAAATACGTCTTAGTCTTGGCGATAACTTCATCTTTGAGATAAACTTTTTTCCTGCGAGCCATTTCTACATGTTAGGGAATAAGAAAAAGTCGCAGGGAGCCAGATCGGGTGAATACGGGGGGTGCAGCAGCAATTCATGACGTAGTTCATGCAGTCTGGCGGCGACAACTCCGGATCAGCTTGTCCACCATGAGCAATCGTGGCACCCATCGGGCCGACAATTTTTTCATCGTCAGCTTATCATGTGAAAGATTAATTGCCGTTCCGGTCGAAACACCCACAGCCTCTGCTACTTCGCGCACTTTCGTTCGTCGATCAGCAAGAATCATGGCGTGGACTTTTTGAATGATATCCTCGGTAACCACATCTGCCGGGCATCCTGGTCGCTCCTCATCAAAAACAGATGGTCGCCCACGTTTAAATTCGTTGAACCAATATCTAACGTGATCATAGATGGCAAAGTGTCCCCATAAACAGCACCCAACTTTGCTTTTATCTCCTCGCATTTCTTCCCATCCAAAAACACAAAAAGCGTATTACCAAACTATACTGCTCTTTTTCCATCTTAGCGAAAATAACAAAACGCGTCTAACTCAAATGGCTACCAAATCCAAAATAACCTTTTAATCAGTCTGAAATATGTTTCCCCCGTCATTTGATAGATGGCAGTACATGATGATAACATAAACTTCCCTCAGAAGCACCCTTTGTTGACAAACACGGGTACTTATTGAACCTCCCTCATATAAGAGGCACATCCTACAAATGGATTGAATCATATCCAAGTGAACAGCATCAGCATGTGGAGCTCTAAAGAAATGACTCCAACTTTGTTTTCTCCTGGCAAAGAAGAAGCACTGAGTGTTCTCCAGGTTCTGTACTTGGCCCTATTCTATTTATAATTTATGTTAAAGGTCTACCAGATAGCTTAAGTCAGTTAAGGGTGTAGAGTCTAATATTGTATGCTGAAGTTTTTAAAATGTATTTGCGACAGTCTCTTCAGTGGACAGCTTGACAGAAGAAGCAGCTAAAGGAGCACAAATTTTCAATAAATGCTACCTTCTTAACTTCCAAAAACCCAATTTAAACATGTCCAGCCTGATTCATTTCACTAATAGAAGTAATGTACAATATGTAATTTAGATTTTCCAGGTGGTGTAAGCATTTCCCAAAATTCAGTGCCCAATTCCTGGGAGTTACCCTGCATAGAAACATGTATTAGGAGGACTGTATTTTCAAATCACATAGAAAGTTAAGTTCCCAATGTTTCCTCAGGAGAAATATTAGACATTGTGTAACTAAGAGGTCCAATCCATTACTTTTTATTCTCTTATTACTTATAGTATTCTCTTCTATATTTCCTCTCCCATATGGGCATAATCTTAAAAATCCAAAAGAGGATTATACCTATTATGAGCAATGCTCCTTATGATGCACCCAGCAAACCTCTCTTCAAAAGACTTGGTTTATTACCTGTACCCTGCAAGTACATTTTATATTTAAATATACATATATGTGTGTGTGTATATATATATATATTTATATAATATATATATATATATAATATATATAAATATAGTATATATGTGTATATATTATATATAAATTATATATATATATATATACATTCAAACACGAAATCCCGCCAAACAGCGAATAAATACTCTATATACAGAAACAGATATAAGGAAAAGGGATAGGAACACATATAAAGGACGAACACAATAGAGGTGGGGAAGGCGGAATCGAACGGATCACAAGAGTAAAAATATTTCCTCAACCGGACATCGAACACCGGATCTTTCCACTTGCCGGCCGGATGCTCTTAACCACTTGAGCTATCGAGGATAGTCAATTTACCCTGAGATCCGTGGGTCTAATATGTCGCCAAGCGCCCCGATTCAGCCTTCCCCACCTCTGTTGTGTTCGTCCTTTATATGTGTTCCTATCCCTTTTCCTTATATCTGTTTCTGTATATATGAGTATTTATTCGCCGTTTGGCGGGATTTTGTGTTTGAATGTGTATTTGGCCAATGTGGCTCATCTCTTTCTTCTGGCTATGCGTGCCACGAAACGCACTGTTCCTTTCCTGTATGATGTTGTATGAATTCTAACCCACTGTCCTTTCCTTTCCTTGTGTATTGTCTATTTTCTCCTTTGGTGGGTGAAACTGCCCCCTGACGCCATCTCTTGGCTGAAAGAATCGGGGCGCTTGGCGACATATTAGACCCACGGATCTCAGGGTAAATTGACTATCCTCGATAGCTCAAGTGGTTAAGAGCATCCGCCCGGCAAGTGGAAAGATCCGGTGTTCGAGTCCCGGTTGAGGAAATATTTTTACTCTTGTGATCCGTTCGATTCCGCCTTCCCCACCTCTATTGTGTTCGTCCTTTATATGTGTTCCTATCCCTTTTCCTTATATCTGTTTCTGTATATATATATATATATATATATATATATATATATATATATATATATATATATATGTGTGTGTATATATACATATATTTATATATATTTAATGTCATCTTGCAGGCAAAGGGTAATATTTCCCAGTACAGGTCTTATACAGGTCAGGTGATTACCTCAGTCACTATACGAGGACCTGCAATGTCCTACACCAGCCATTTGTCGGGTCACATAGGCTTCTGGGCCTGAATCAATGGGTTTAAAGTTATTCAATAAACTTCCCTATGAAATCAAATATGTAACAAAAGTAAAGGGTAAAAAATATTAGAGTCAAAATTTGTCTGGTGTATATTCACCCCCTGCCAAGGTGGCGGTGGCTTCTAGGGTACTAAAATATCTAAAAAAAAACTTAGGTCGTAACCAGACTGATGGTTAGGTTCTACCAGACTTTCTGACTGTAAGGTGAAAAGTTCACCCATAGTTCACCCCAATAGTTCAATCCACAAATACAACTGTGTAGTTGTGCAAGAAGTGAAGCTGTGTAAACCATCCAGTTGACTCACTTGATATTTTGCCTGACAATAGAGGAGCCAATCACATTTGTATTAGAGATTGGGGTACTTTCATCAAAGAATTAGGGTGACAGTAACGGGATGATATTCAATGATAGGGAAACAAGAGTAAGAGGTTCTAAAGACACAGGAAGGCTTAGTTAACCATAAAATTTTTGAGGGCATAAATTAGAGCAGAGAGAAAAGGTCACTCATTTGAAAAAAATGAGGCAAGTAGTAGCAAAGACCATCGAGATAAAAAAATTGCATTGGACAAAGATAGTTTTACAAGGAGGATGAAATTGATGACAATGAACTTAAGCAATAATGTTAAGAAAACCCCGGTGAAATAATTGATATAGAAAATGGCTTTGCTGAGTTTGAAAACTTGGTTGTTTGAGGCAAAGAGGGTAAGCATATGTATATTGGAGGATTTTCAGATATGGGCGTGGAAAAGAACAAAGCAGGTAAAATGGACAGAAAGGAAAACGAACGAAGAAGGTCTAGGCATGCAAGGGGAAGATAAGGATTGCTTTTGGAAGAAATTGGAAGAAGGCAGGACGAGTGGATGCAAGAGTTACTGGGAGGAGGCATTGGAATGCTTAAGACAGTGATAAAAGAGTGGAGAATCCTAGGAAATGCAAGATATAGGAAGGAATAGGATAGATATTTTGGATGGAATTGAGGAAGATGAAAAGTACTCTGAGCTTAGGGACTTAATGTAATATGCATTGTGAGGTTCAATAAAACTTTCTGCACTGTTAATTAGGCATTAGGAGTACAGCATTATGCAATGGCAGGGTCCATCAAATACCTATCTTAAATCAGTTGACTATTGCCGTTAACTTAACCCTGGGAAGAGGGAATAGCATTGTCCCATCCAGCTCAGATGAAAGAGATGATAAAACCATAACATCATCATCAAGTATTTCAATCCTAAGATTGGTTTACTGCAGCCCTCCAATCTTCCCAATTTAGTGATAATTCCCCCACCCTCTGATAGGTTCCCTGTTTTACGTCCTTCTTTATTAGCCCTATGTACTTGTCCCTTGGCCTTCCTCGCGGGATCATACCTTCAATTTTTCCTTTTATTATGTTTCTAACTAATCCATTGTACCTCAAGGTATATCCAATACCTTGAGTCATAATGGATTGTTACAATGTAAATGTATATTTCCTCTAATTAATATGGTTTTCACAGGTTTTTTACACCCCCCTTCTCTTCGTGGGTGTTTTCCTGCGTGGGTTTTTACTAGGTCAGCTATGCCACGCTCTCCCTAGCTTTTCCCACAAACTTCATTTTTTGCTTAGACTTTCCTTATTTTATTGTTCTCTTTCTTCACTGTCATTTACCTTGAGTGTGTATGTGTAGGTGTATCCTTAATTTATATATGTATGTATATATATATATATATATATATATATATATATATATATATATATATATATATATACTTCTTTTTTCTTTTCTATGTGCAAATCTGTGCATAATGAATTTTGGTCAGTCTATATGTATTTATGTGAATGTATGAATGAAACTATAAGTTTTATACCTAATACAATATGTATACAACGATGGGTTAAATGAAAGAAAGGTCCTTTAGGTCTCAATTAGGTCCAAATAAAGTCCTTTATCTATCTATTTATCCATCCTTCTAGATCTTCTTTGCCGTAGAGCTCTCCATAGGGTCTTATCCCCTTCTGCTCTTCTATATACTTCAGCGTTCTTCACTTTGTCTATTCATTTACTAATCTTCATCATTCTCCTCCAGCACCATGTTTCAAATGCTTCTATTCTTCGCTGGTCTACTTTTCCAATGTTCCAAGTCTCAGGCACATAGAGTACCATGCTCCACACGAAAGCCTTGACGAATTGCTTCCTTGTTTCCAGCCTTAGTCCAGTTTGAACATAGTAATTGCCTCTTCTTCATGAACACCTTCTTTGCCTATGCTATTCTTTGTTTGATGTCGGTCGAATTTCTTCCATCCCATGTTATGCTACTGCCCAAGATAGATGAAGGATTCCCCTTGCTCTAGTTTCACCCCTCGGAAATTGTGATATCTGCATTCAGCTTCTCTCTTCTGCACACACAAGGATTTTAGCTTTCTTCTTGTTGATGTTCATATTACATTCCCCCAGTACTTGATCCATAGCACTTAGGAGTTGCTTGAAGGTCCTCTCGTGTTTCCGCCACTACTGCAGAAGTCGTCTGCACACCAGAGCATGTTGATTTCATCTCCATTCACCTTGACTCCTTTGATATCCAATTCTTGTGCTTCCTTTGTTGCCTCTTCTGGATATATGTTGAATAGTGCTGACAAGAGGTTGCATCCTTGTCAAACCCCTTTGTTTATTTTGGCTTCTATTTTCCTTCCAAAACCATAGCAGCAAACTGATTTTCCACATGAACAGAGCCCCCTTTTTCCTGATTTTTCTCACGAGTGATTGTGATTTTATTAAGAATTTTAATGTGCCTTACCTGTCATTATATCATGAGTCACTGGTATCATTGAAGTTGCTTCAACTACAATTCCTGATTTTGCTTTAAGGGTATAACGAAAAAAAAAATGTCACCATTTTAAAGAACACTGTTCTCTGTGAAAATTCCCTATTTCTATTTCTGTTCTATGATTTCTTTTACATCTACATGATACCATTGCAAGCCACCACCGAGAAGAAGCCTGGCTTGAAGAAGAAAAAAATCGTATTTCATCAGGATAACCTGCTATCACCTGCTCACGAAGGTATGTTAGTGGGGGGAATACTACGGAATTTGGGGTTACAATTTGCTCGAACATCCCCCCAAATATTCTCCTGATTTAGCACCCCCCTCAGACTTCAATCTGTTGCCAAAACTTGAAGAAATTTTTTTCTGGGAATTGCTTCGTGTCCAATGAAGAAGTTACAGAGGGCCTGAGATGGATATTTTCACAGTCTTCCATACACTCACACTTCCGGGAAGGAATATCGATAAAAAGAGATGTTTCAGGCATGATATGGTGGAATATCATGATTGATTAAATATAAAAATTGGCAATTTTCCAAAAAATTAAAATTATTTTGTGGAAAATTGCCAACTTTAATTAGGAATATTGTTGTTGCAGAAATGCTGGATCACTTGTGTTGAAGTCATAGGAGTTTATGTATAAAAATAAAATAATTTTTCAAATGAAAATCACAGTCTTTCATTGTCAGGCCGAGATACTTTCACTTTACCCTAGAAAATTACTTTTTATCCTCTGCTCCTATAGTTTACAAATATTCTGAACACTTCGTCTTTTGCGAAAGAAATTACATCTTAATTCTATAGGTTAAGAGTAGACTTCATCTATCAATTTTTTATTGACATGAACTCTGCTACCTCAGTAGGATTGGGTTAATGATACAATTTCAACATAATCCCTTAATGAGACCTGCTTTTTCCAGTTAATGCAAGAGATTTTTGGATACTTCTTATTCCAGACTTAAAAAAAATCGATCGAAACAAAAGATGGGTACAATGGCTCACAATTAAATTTCCGCATTTTGTCGACGGAAGTGTCACACAGCGATGCACCTGCGGCCGACTGACTGACTCTACCTAGCCGTGCGAAGAAATACCCTCCCCCCCACTTCGATCTCGTCAGGAAAGGGGACTCTTCGGCCACGTGAAGAAGGAAAGCCACAAGCGCGCGCCATTGTGATCCCGCGTCGCCAAGCAAAGACTCAACGGAAGAAAACAGTCAAAGTAAGGGAATCCCCTGGCGCGCGCTATTCGCTTCGTGTTTGTTGTCCACCAAAAGGTAATGTCTTCCTGCCTGAGGGCTCGTCCTTAGTTTTTGGGATTGATTGGGGAGGAGAATGGATTGATCAATCGTCTTCATTCGCAAGGGCGACTTCTCTGAGGGGCAAAGAGAGAGAGAGAGTGGGTGGAGGGAAGGGTGGTGTGGGGGGAGGGTGGATCACGTGACAAGGCCGTGTCTGTCTCTCTTTCTCTCTCCCTCCCTCCCCCACCCCCAACCCATTCCGTCCACCCTCCTCTCCAACCCACCCCCTCCCCTCCCCCTCCGCCCCCCTAGAGCCGCCTTCTAATTCTGGACCACCGCCATTAAAAGGGTGGCCCGTGCCAGACGACCCTCTCCGCCTTCGGGGGAATTCCTTCCTTCCCTCCTCCCGGCTGGAAAGACCGCTTTTCAGTCAGCCGAGTGTGTTGCCTCCGAGTGGATGTACTGAACCAACGGACACTGACACTGTTACGGGCACTGTTACACACCCCAAAACACACACACACACCACTGATTCTTATCAAACGCCTTCACACTCTCTCACCTGGTGGTCGGAGGGTCACCAGACTCTTCATTTGTCCGGGATTTCTTGGGATACGGCGTTGGCCGGAGGAGCTGGAAGTCTTCGCCTCGCCTCGACTTCGGCAGTCAGGTGAGCCACGCCTCTCCCCGAAGATTTACCCCGCCACCCCGCTCTCACATGAGTCATTCGACTTGTTGCTTTGAAAGAACAGACTCCCGGGCGTATCCTATTTCGCCCCGCCCCCCTTAATCACGATAAACCCCGCGAAAAAATGTGAACGCGACCGACGCTTGCGGATGACGGCTGCGGGGGTTCAACAAACGGTTGCCGTGGTTCTGTTTACAACACGTGTGCCGTTTCGTGCAAATTGCCCATTGTTGTGCAGCAGCCGACCGAGCGGCGTTCGGCTTCCATTCTTCCTCCGGAAAAAAATATGGCCCATGGCTTTCCAGCGCCATAACATCCTGTTCTGGTGGTGTGTCGTAATTAGATGTTTTTTTTTTAAACTGGAAGGAGTAATGTGAAGATTTAGTTTGATTGGTAAAGTTTAATTCGTGACATCGTGAGGGAACATAACGTTGCGCCCGTCGATCGGTTGGAACTTGTCACGATAGTGAACGTCACTAAGATTCATCCACGCCTTGGTTTGAAACCATTGAGAGGCATGACCTCGACTTCAGGATTACCCAGGATTCCCAAGGTGAATATTAATCACGGGCCAGATTGGATTCGGAACTATTTTTACGACTTCGCTTGATATAATCATGTGTTAGATTAAATACAGAAATACAGGAGCTTCAAGCAGAATCTTAAAGTGACACAGCATAGGTAAGAGATAAGGTAACATCTAAAAGGAAACCTTGCCAGCCGCCTCTAGGATGTGCGGCAGGGGGTGACTCAACACCAGGAATGCAACATCAAAAATTAAGTTTGGCTTAAATGTTAATCACCGATAGATGTGTAAAATATTTAAAATAATTGAGGTGATTTTCACTACAGGTACATGAACTTCGGAATCTAAGTGTGATATACTTACCTGCGCATGCGTGAAGAGTTGCAAATAACTACCAGCATAGTTATCAACCCGAAGGTTGGTGTGATAGATAGGTGATGGTTATCTAATACGGTCACCATGCTGGTAACTAGAAGAACAGTGAAATGCGGGTGACATGAAACATTCTAGGCTAATTCGTATTAAAAAAAGGAAATATTTGGCCTCCCAGAGTGGTCGTTTGTACAGTTATGCTGTTGGTTTATCGTTCGTGGGAAAAATGAAATTGTAGATCTATCGGTTCTACGCTTTGTCTCCATACTATCACTGTTGGGACTTTTCCTATAGAAGCATGATGGGGCTAATGATATATTTTTAATTTGAGAGATGGTTGAGGCATGATCAATGAAGAGACCTCAATTAAATTTATGTAACATACATGATAAAGAATCGGCCTAGTCTGTTTCCACAGCTGTCGTTTTGTCAGAGGCCGTTTATGGTACTGGGTCCAGAGATACACAGTGTCTGGAACAAAATGAATCAAGACTCAATCTGGAAAATCTTCGAAATGTATTGCAGGGACGTGTGGCAAGGTGTTCCGGGGCAACAATGAGAGGAAAGGGTGCAAGAAGTTTGAAATATGGAAGTGCTAACTACCTTCGTCCTAGTATCCGTCTCTCCAATCGTTGTGAACGAGAATTCTGCCCAGGAAAAAACTAACAAACATCCTTTTTGAAAAACTGCCCCCATTTTCATGCCTCTATTATCAAAATCGGCCAAATTAGAAAGGAAAATCGCATCGTTTCGTCAATGGAACCCTGAAAATGCTTGGCTGATATCTTCGTAAAATATGTATGTTATAATTTCTGCTTGAATACTTGACAAATTCCAAAGAAACTGCGGGAGATGCCGCAACAGTAACTTTTAACGGAGTCATCCGCTAATGTGCATTTCAATGCAACAATTTCAGAGCATAAAAATCATTCGCCTTGACTGGGACTCGAACCCAGATCCCTCAATATCCGGTCGAGTGCTTTAGCCACTTAAGCTACCGAGGCGTCCTCTTAAACTCTGAAATTTTGGGGCTTTTTTTGGGGCAGTCAAGGCGAATGATTTTTATGCTCTGAAATTGTTGCATTGAAATGCACATTAGCGGATGACTCCGTTAAAAGTTACTGTTGCGGCATCTCCCGCAGTTTCTTTGGAATTTGTCAAAGGGAAAACACCATAAGTGTTTAAAGTTGGCTTTAACCTCGTGGACAGTGGCGCCTCGCGCACGACTACGAATGCATGTGACATTGTATGTACGGTATTTCGTCATAACATCTACACACAGTCATCCGCCTCTTATTTTGCATGGTGAACAGAATTCAATAGGATGGAATAAATGTCTAATTTATCGAGAACAATTCATATATATATAAATATAAATAAATAAATAAATAAATAAATATATATATATATATATATATATATATATATATATATATATATATATATATATATATATATATATATATATTGGACAGCAACAAACAATATAGAAACACATAAAAAGATCACTCACACGTTATTTCTTGATCATTTAGACGGAATTCTGCTCCGTCTTCATCGGAAGATATAGAAGTAATGATTACTTCTATATCTTCCGTCGAAATGATCAAGAAATAACGTGTGAGTGATCTATTTATGTGTTTCTATATTGTTAGTTGCTGTCCAATTTATTATTCAACACTTCCGTGTTACGTCGACGAAATCATCTATATAAATAAATAAATAAATATATAAATAAATAAATAAATAAATAAATAAATAAATAAATATATATATATATATATATATATATATATATATATATATATATATATATATATACATACACACACACGTCAGATTACTTAGATATGGTGGAAGGATAGATAAAAAGAGAGATACCCTACGTCAGGAATTATCTTTCAATTTCAATAAATGCACCTAGAGGTCACAAACTGTAGCGTCCCATCCAACGGACGGCGCATTCCAAATGAAACCCGATGGCAGCGGTCTTCTTTGAGTGGGAAGCCAGCACACAAGCCACCACACTAATGCGATCCCCTTGGATGGCACCAAACAATGGTATCCTATGAAGGAGTAGGAATATTGGCAAGGGATCGCCATTTGGATTGGAGTCCTGCCACTAAGCAATCCTCTCATTGACATCCCCAGTTTGTGTGACCTTACTTCCTACCTTTGGCGGTCACCCCGCTCTCGTCCAAGAGTCGTATCGGATGCCGGAACGATAGTTGGCGGTCAGTGGGGCACTCGCGATGGGACGTAGCCAAACGAGAGGGCGCGACCATGGAATGGTTGAGGCGGTCTATTTTTTATACTAGGTTCGTTCGTGTGCATTCCGCCTGCTTGTGCAGCCAATCAGAACGCCGCCGCATGAGTCGCCCGCTTGGGTTTCCATGGATACGGTTCCGCACTCCGTTATTGCGTCGCCGTCATCCTAATGGCCCGCAGCTCTGCTGGGGGCGGAGGGGGTCCTCGAAAAAAGTCATACTCGCTCCCTTTGGTCTCGAAGGACGCGGGAATGAAGGTGCAGTCATGGGTTGGGTGCGGGAACTTCTTCAAAATCAAGGCGGGCCTAACTGGATCGAGGTTATCGATGGATGTCTCGCAGATCACGAGATTTCAGGAGAGATATCTGAACGAAGATGAAGGTGGATGAAATGTATAAGCGCTGCAATATGACAACGATAAAGCTGGAAATCAGCCCGCCTAGGTCCGAGAAAACATGTACGAAGACAATCATTATCTGACATAAGAAATTAATGTAAAAGGAAATTGCTAATATATATATATATATATATATATATATATATATATATATATATATATATATATATATATATATATATATATATATATATATATATATATATATATATATATATATACACACACACACACACACACACACACACACGAGGGTCATCCGGAAAGTAGCACCCGTTCGTGCCGCATGAAGTGCTGACGACGCGAGTAGCCGCTGGACGAGGTCAGATAGCTTCAGTGGCTTGTCTGCCTTCTCTGAGCCAAGTTGCGTGACGCTAGCATTGCCTGTGTTGTTTCTGTGATTGTTTACAATGTTTAAAAAAATTGAGAACGCCGCCAGTTGTGAAGTGAGGGCAGTGATTAAATTCCTCAATGCAAGAAACGTTCGCCCATGTGATATTCATCGCCAATTAAAGGAGGTGTATGGAGACAATGTAATGGACGAGTCGTCTGTTCGGCGGTGGTGTCGCAACTTCAACATGGGGAGGGGGAACACACACGACGATGAGCGTTCGGGGAGACCGTCTGTCATTACAGACCAACTGGTGAGCTCAGTTGACGAATTCGTGAGGAACGATCGGCGCGTCACAATTGATGACATCTGTGAGCATTTTCCCAATGTTTCTCGAACAATTGTTCATGAAATTGTTAAACACCATCTGCATTATGCAAAAATTTGTGCAAGATGGGTCCCTCGCGTATCTCAATGAGCTGGCGGCGAAGGACTATGCAGCAGGAATACAGAAACTTGTCACACGTTATGACAAATGCCTTAATTTGCTTGGAGATTATGTTGAGAAGTAGTTTAAAGTATCCTCTTTCAAATAAAATTTTTTATGTTTGTTAATATTTACTTTTGTGTCTTTATTTCACGAACGGATACTACTTTCCGGATGACCCTCGTGTGTGTGTGTATATATATATATAGTTATATATGGCGTATTGATCGGCAGCGGGATATTGAAGACTGCAATAGAGGGGATAATGTTAGGTAAACGGAGAAAGGGAAGGATCAGGATAAGGATGTTGGACGGGATGAAGGGAGGAAGAAAGTACTCAGAGATGAAGGGGGAACTGATATAGAGTAGGATGATGGATTTTGTATTTTGTTAGGAATCACAAAATATTTATTTGGTAGCTGTGCCCATCCAAAAACCTACCTTAACCGGCAGATTACCCAATAATAATAAAATTATATCTATATGAGATAGAGATAAGGCGGGTAAGGTAATAGTTGACACAGGAAAGATCCAAGAGAGATGGAAGGAGTATATAGAAGACCTGTATAGTAAAGAACTCAGACCAACAAAGTTAGACATTGAAAAAGAAAATGACGTAGAGGAAGACAGCTTAGGTCCAGGCATACTAGACAATGAGATAGAAAGGGCATTAAGGGAGATGAAACTAAATAAGGCCGTGGGGGTAGATAACATTCCCATGGAACTTTTAAAATGCTTAGGAAAATGTGGGAGGAAGAGGCTATATGGGCTGATCCGTAGTATTTATGAGGAGGTAATCTGGCCGGAAGACTTTGTGAGATCAGTTTTAGTTCCTATTCCGAAAAAGGTAAAGACAACGTCATGTGAGGACTATAGGACAATTAGTTTGATATCCCACGCAGCTAAAGTTGTTCTCAGGATCATAAACAAAAGGATAGACAGTAGGGCAAATGATTACTTAGGGGATGATCAGTTTGGGTTTAGGAAGGGGAGAGGTACGCGTAATGCCATTGCAGTAATGAGATTATTAATTGAGAGGAATATAGAGCATAACCAGGAGGTATTTGCCTGTTTCGTAGATTTCGAAAAAGCGTTTGATAGGGTGAATCGGGAAAAACTAATGAGTATATTGCAGAAAATAGGAATAGATTGGAGGGAAAGGAGGCTAATCCGCAACCTGTACATGTCTCAGACTGCTCAGGTGCGGGTGGGAAACGGGGAGTCAGGATGGGCAGTGTTAGGAAGGGGTGTAATGCAGGGTTGCCCATTATCACCGCTGCTGTTCAACCTGTATGCAGAGGAAATGATCAAAGAGGCATGGGAAGAACTCGAGGTAGGAATGAAAGTGGGCGGGGAATTCGTAAAATCAGTTAGGTTTGCTGATGATCAAGCTTTAGTTTGTCAGTCAGCCAAGGGGCTGCAAGCATTGCTTAGTGAATTGGAAATTCAGTTCGACAGGTATGGGATGAGGATCAATATTAATAAAACAAAGGTTATGCGATTTTCTAGAAAGAAAAAGGCCAAGCTTAACATTAAAATAGGAGGGCAAAAACTAGAGCAGGTAGAACAGTCTACGTATCTCGGTAGTGTTTTGGACCAACACGGCCAAAGTAGTAGGGACGTAAGGAGAAGAATTGCGCTAGGCAAAGAGGCTTTCACAAGGAGGAGGAAGTTGATGACAGGGACTTTGAGTAAGGATGTTAAGAAAAGACTCGTAAAAACTTTGATATGGAGCGTAGCTATGCACGTTGCGGAAACGTGGTCATTGAAGCAGGAAGATAGACGTAGATTGGAGGCTTTTGAAATGTGGGTGTGGAGAAGAATGGAGAAGGTGAAATGGACAGAGAAGAAAACAAATGAGGAAGTACTTGGTATGGTGGGCGAAGAGAGGGGTTTGTTGGGAGCAATCCTATGGAGGCAGGAAAAGTGGATGAAGGGGGTGTTGACCGGCAGTGGGATGTTGAAGACTGTGATAGAGGGTAGAATGTTGGGCAAAAGAGGAAAGGGAAGGAACAGGATAGGGATGTTGGACGGGATGAAGGGAGGAAGAAAGTACTCAGAGATGAAGAGGGACCTGATATAGAGTAGGATGATGGATTTTGTGTTTTGTTAGGAGTAATAAAATATTTGTTTGGTAGTTGTGTCCATCCAAAAACCTACCTTAACCGGTAGATTACCTTAAAAAAATATATATGTTGGGCTGTGTTTTGCTAAGAGAAGTAAAATGCTTCTTTGGTGGTTATGTGCCTCCAAAACCTAACTTAAACGGTAGATTTCCTAATAATAGCAATGCATACGCACATACATGTATATTATTATTAAATTCATTGTCAACAACAGACAAAGTACACATGTATAAGAAAAAAGAGGAAAAAAAGCACATATATATATACATATATATATATATATATATATATATATATATATATTTGTCCATTTATAACGCTACTTATAATTATGTATATATTTATATATGTATACATATGCGTGTATATGCGTATGTGTACATACATACACAAGTGTATTTATATATATATATATATATATATATATATATATATATATATATATATAGACATACACAAGTGTATTTATATATATATATATATATATATATATATATATATATATATATATATATATATATATATATACACACACATACACACACATACACGCATTCAAATCAGCGTACATACCTAAGAATGAGACATATGCCAAAGAAATACAATGTATGCAAGGAGAGGGAAGTTTGGAGGATATCATTAAAAAGAGACTCAAAATAAATTGAAATTGAGAGGCTTTCTCAAATCACCTTCCTCCTCTACCACAACAGGAAACCGATTTAGGAGCAAATGTCCACGTTTCCGGCAAAATAAATCCATTGACGTTTGTCTATATACTTTCAATTTGTGGAGTAACCATGGAAACCGTCGTTCGCGCTGAAAACGCATTCGAACCGGAAGTGGAAGATGTCGATGTGGCATTTCCTTTCAGGTTGCACATATATCGGCGGAAATATCTCGTATCAATGAAGAGAATGAGGGAGAAGGGTGGTGGTGTATCAGATCTCCAGGCTTTCGTCGCACACGCTTCATTTTGATTCGTCCGCAGCGCGTCGACGTGATAGAAAGGAGGGTGGGTGGAGAGGTGAAAAAATCATCGCTTCCTGTCGCCTCCCGAGCGGAACTGCACTCGGTGGAGCGGCGAATGCCTCGATGCCGAATTCCAGAGTAGCAGCAGGTGGCGAGGAGGAGGCTAAGATGCGAGGGGTGGGGGCATTCCGGCCGCCGGAAATAGACCCGCGCGGCGATTGAGACGAAGCGACAAGCGACGGGAGGGAGGGCGCGCGCATCCCCCGCTGATAATCGAACCAAAAAAAAAAATAACAAACACGATGCGGAGTGCGGCCCGACGCAAGCCATTCGGATGCCGTTTAAGTATTTTGCGCATCACGGCCGCGCATATACACGTGGTCTGTACGATAAATACGCGAACTGAGGCCATAAAAACTTTATTTTGCAAAATTTAGTCTACATCAATGATAATGTCCTCTTCAAAGTACTCTCCATTTGTAGGCAATGCACTTATTCCATCTTTTTCTTTTCCACTACTGTTTAAAGCACCCTTGGAAGTCCTCTTGGCAGTTGGGCTTTTTAGTTTTCTCGTCGTTTCTTATTTTATTGTGTCTTCCACATCATCCCAGTGATGTCCCCTCAATCACATTTATGCATTTTGGGAATTGGAGAAAGTCGCGGATGGCGAGATCTGGCGAATAATGAGGATGATTAAAGATGGTGATTGAATTTTTAGCCAGAAACTAGTGTTTCTACAACGGTGATCGAAGGGTTTTAAGAAAAAAAGATGTCACAATTTAAAGTAATTGGCATAGAGGGACATTATTTCCATAAAATCCGCTTATTTTTACATGTATTTCGTTAAAATATACATTTCCAGAAAAAAGTAAATTTTCACATTAATATTGTATTTTTTTTAGATTTACCCTCAACAAACTCGCTAATAAACTGAGAGGTAATTTTACGTAACATATGACAAATATTTCCCCCATTGAACACCAGCATTTCAATGGTTTCAACCACAAGAATCCGCTGCCTTACGGACAGTACACCAGATGCCTCAAATTATCGACATTCCATCGCAGACCAGTGTTGCAAGCCCATCAAGGTATATACGGAGGATATTCCCTCCGTGGTATTGCGGGCAGCCTTGCGAACAGGTTTAAAAGTCGCATTTCATCAGAATAGACCCTTCTACTCCTCACCTCCACGCCCCCATTAAACTAGGAAGAATGTGAAAATGTCGAGCAACAACAAGAGACAACGTATTTGATGTCGCGGCCGCGACGAATACTGAAATGGCGCACAATAATTGGGAAACGTCGAGACTCCTGTGACGTCCAAACCTCGGCGTTGTCGAGAAAAGACATTTTGGAGGCCTTGACGAATAACGTTCAGAGTATTGATATGTTCCTAATACCGCAAGGAAATAAGACGTACCAACGATGTAAATCGACTTAGTAGGACGTTGGAGATGAAGCAAATAATTCCAATGATAATCTCCGATATATCTATCGGTACTTCGAAACAATTGCACAAAATGGCGGCAAAACATCCATTTTTCGTCTGTGACAGGGCCAACTATTCTCCTTTGAGATTTTTACAGGTTTTAATATAAGAACCACCTCTTTACCTACTTCGTAATTCGTATGTCGTATTTCAAATGGTCTCTTTTTGTTCGAAGGTTAACAAAACTTGAGAAATAGGATGTCCCGAGGGATTCTGGTGTGGAAGTTTAAAATGCTATGTGCGGGAAGAGCTAAATTGGTAAGTTATCACTCAAAACTGGATTAGGTTGAGGTACCAGTTGTCAACTCACAGTTTAAGATTAGTTTTGATATTAAAAACATATTCACTTTCCATCATTCTCTTGCGAATAATAACCAAAGGCGGTCTAATGTGAAAAGTTGGTCACGACAACATTATTAAATCTCTAGAATTTTGGGTTTGACTTATTATTCTGAAATATTTTCAATGAGAACGAAGGATTATCAATCCACCGGAGTTCAAATATGATTTTGGGGAGATACGTCCGTAATCACAGACGTAGGTAATTGCAAGAAACATACCGCCACAACAGATCCTCTAATCGCAAACAGGATGGTTACCTTTTTGAGATAAAATATGAAAAATAATAAAATATTGGCAGTAAAAAATGATAAGAACTTCACCCAGAAGGATCCCCAATTTGTAGTCAAAATTTTAGGTGAAGCGACCGACTGCTGAGGTCATTTGTGCCATTAGGGGATGGACGGGAAAGGATGAAGGGTGGAAAGAAACCCGGCGTCGACATTTGCCTACTCTTTACGAAAGGCGCCAAGGTGTCCGCAGCTTAACATCCCATCCGACGGACGGCGTACTCACTCAAAGTGCCTTCCACAGCACCTCAAGTAGGGATCGAGATACCTCTGAAAAATATCTGCCGTCACCGGGATTCGAACCCGGGCCCTCTGGATGGGAAGCCATACGATAGCCACCGCACCAATCCCGATTTATTGCGAATTTGTACAAATCGAGATTCATCCAAAATACAAATGAATATCGTTTTCGTTATGAACCTGTGATATTTTACCGTTTTAGCATTCAGGATATTTTCCTGGTATGCAAAAAATGTAATTGAGTCATTTAATAAGTGCGGTGAAAAAGGGGAATGGAGGGCTATATTCAAATACTCCAGACAGCAGTTTTCAAAACATCTCGAGTGACCTATGATACTTGGCTCAGAACAGGACCGGACAAGCAGTCTCCCCACTCCCACCTCCATTCCCCCATGTCACGGAAAACCCTATCAGGTGAAAAGCATTTCCGTGAGAAATTAATGCTTCCAACGCCGTTGATGACATCTGCCGCGAGTTTTAGAAGGGAGGAAGGGGGATGGCGAACCTTCCTTTTTTTTAACGGAACATCCGTTAACTTCAAAATACTTCCAAATAAAATTGGAGTGGGAACTAAATTTCGCCCTTGGATCCGTTCCCAACGTGGGCTTTGAAAGCCGGCGGGGGTTTTTGGGAGGGGAGGGGATTGATGTGATGAAAATAAAGGTCTCCTCAGACTCGATAATATTTTTTACCAGTGCAAAATCAACACTCTTCAGTATTTTAAATCCCTGACATGGTTTAAGGCGGTTAATAGGTCGCGAACAAATGAAAGTTAGACAGCGGGAGGAAGAGATAGACCTATGAAAAACACATACCTCCGATACATGATGGGTCCAATTAAATTCGCGAGGACGGATGCCAAAAGCAGAGAGAAGTTTTTTTTAATTGCTTCTTTACGTCTTGACTGAAGCTGTAATAGTCTCTTATGTCACTCCACCAAATCATGCACTTCATGAGTTCTCTTGGTAGGAAAACCAAGGTAACATCCACCTGATCGCGAACATCACACTCAATAAACGATAAAAATGAGAGAAATATGGCTTTAAAAAAAGGCTAATGCCACTGCAGTAACTTTAGCGGGGTCTCGAGCCGACGTGTGAAAAAAATTAGAAAATTTTATCATGTAAAAAAATTCACCTTGACCGGAATTCGAACCGGGGTCCCACGATTTCCGTTATTGTTCACATAAATTTAAGATAATTTTTCCTAAGCCGATAATGGAGTCACTCTGGTTCGAATCCCGGTCAAGGCGAATTATTTTCACACTCTGAAGTTCTCGTATTTTAGGCAAGTGGCGGTGAGGGCAACGAAAATTTATTGATATCTTCTTTTCGAAGATATTCGTACCAAATTATCACGAATAATTTACGAAACTCGGTCATTCGGTCAATTTTAACTTCCAGGTACAAGTGGCTAGCCATAAATAAACGAGAAACTTTAGAACCTGAAAGTCATAAAATAATACCCGCTGCTAAAGCATTCACCGTCTAGCTATCCTGACGGTGGTGGATGTAACACCTCAAGGCACTCGTCATCGTGGCGGAACTATATGGTTGAATATAGATGTAAACAGATTTAGGCCTATTAACGTACTGGAAAAGCCTTTTAATTTATTATAAAATTTAAATGAGATGTAAAATTATACCTGCTAAATTTAGTTTTGAAAATTTATCCTTCTGTCGTCCATATCTATTAATACTGGAGTGTAATTGAACTTGTAGACTGAACATTTTTCTCGGAAATTAACGACAAAATAAATGATTGTGATAAGCAATAGAATACTCACTAGTTATATACCTTCTTATCGAAAACTTATCTCTTGCAGACCTAATTCATCTCCTGATTCCCCAATTACAAATCCCCTTTCCCTACTGAAATAAAAAAATGCACCTTTTCTATTTTACATCCTCCTGCTTTAGTGTTTAACTTAGATTTCTTACCTTAAGAGGATATTCTTTGATGCACACTCGAAAAATCCAAAGACAATCGGCAAGGATAATCTTAAAAGTATATTCTCCAAGTTTTTTTGAAATAACTAACGCTTAAATGTCAATAAACAACAACCTTTTTAAAATGACTGTATGCTTCTGTTTTTTTACATAACTTTAATTTAGATTTGTTTGGGAAATGGGTCAATTTTGTGTGTCCATGTCATTAGAGGTCGCCGCCATGTTCCCGTCCGCCGTCATCATCTTTAACTTCTTCGTCTTTGAAGCGCCTTCTGGCCATTATTATTTCAACTTAGGAAACAAGTGGTAGTCACCGGGGACCAAGTCCGGAATATACGAGGTCTGTCGAGATGGTGCGGGGGCTAACGTACTGGCTTCCCACCCTGAGGGCGCGGGTTCAAATCCCGGCGGTGTTGAATATTTTTCAGAGGTATCTCGATCCCTACTTGAGGTGCTTTGTGGAGGGCACTTTGAGTTAGTACGCCGTCCGTCGGATAGGACGTTAAGCCGCGGACCCCTTGGCGCCTTTCGTAAAGAGTAGGCTAATGCCGACGCCGGGTTTCTCTCCACCCTTCATCCTTTCCTGTCCTTCCCCTATGGCGCAAATGACCTTAGCTGTCGGTCGCCTCCCCTCAAAACTACTACTACTACTACGAGGTCTGTCCAATAAATACGCGAACTGAGGCCATAAAAACTTTATTTTTCCAAATTTAGTCTACATCTACATTGTGTCCCCTTCAAAGTACTCTCCATTCGTTCCTATGCTATATATTCCATCTTCTTCTTTTCCACCACTGTTTAAACCCACCCTTGGAAGGCTCTTGGCAGTTCGGCTTCTTGGTTTTCTCGTCGTTTCTTGCTTTATTGTGTCTTCCACATCTTCCCAGTGATGTCCCCTCATCACATTTTGGCATTTTTAGAATAGGAAATAGTCTCAGGGGGCGAGATCTGATGGGAATAAGGAGGATGATCAAGGATCAAGGTGATTGAATGTTTTGTCAGAAACTGGCGAACAATCAATGCTGAATGTGCAGGTGCATTGTGTCATGGTGAAGGATCCATACATCACGTTCGGTTAAAATAGTGTGCACTGTTGATTTTCCTAAATTCAGTTCATCAGTTATCATTCGGACAGTTTTTCGACGATCGCTAAGGACAAGGGACCGCACACGATCAATGTTGTCGTCAACACAGGTGGTTGAAGGTCGTCCCGGCATTGCATCATCCGTGGCGTCTTGTCGGCCATCCTTAAACCGCTCAATCCACTTGAAAACGGATGTTTTCTTCAGAGCCTTATCACCGTATCAACATTTCAGTAATTTCTTGATAACTTGTACCGAACGTCACCAAAAAACCTGATGGTGATTCGTTGCTTTGTGATTACATAAATTTCCATTTTCGACAAACGGTAAAAACAAGGACAATAGAAACCAACTTAACTGGCACCATACGCACAGCTCGACGATCCGCCAAGCACAGACGACTTATTGGGTCTTAGGCAACTTACCGCCGCTAGTGGGCGTCTTTGGTCCGCGTCTAGGCCACCACATTGCACCAGTTCGCGTATTGATTGGCCAGACCTCATACGTAGTAGTGGAAGGGTGCAAACTTTAGCAGGAGAACGAAGGTTTGACGACCGACGTGGTGGCGAACGTTTTCGTGGAGGTTAACGACGCCCTTAGTCAACATTCCTCTTCTCCGGTTCCGAATCGTCCGTCTGAGTTGATTGACTGTCTCTAAATACCTGTCAGCGTTTATTGTGGTCACAGTTACCAGAAAATCGACCAAAAACATTACCCCGTTTCGATCCGAAAGACACAGTCGCCATGTTTTGGCGGGAAGACTGTCTGTTGGAATTTTTTCGTGGTTTGGAATGTGGAGGAATGCTACAAGGTATAAATATATAGGACCCAACGCTTCCTCAATGATATGGCGGCGAACTTGACAGACGCAATATTGTCTCAGCACCTATTAAAAATTCATCCACCATAATGGCAATCATGTAGAAACATTATAGGATTATTCAAGATTTAAAATTAGGTATCAATTATTATTTTTTGAAATATTGTACACTGCTAATTTTGAGATTAATTGATATATATATATATATATATATATAATTAGGTAATCTACTGGTTAAGGTAGGTTTTTGGATGGACACAGCTACTAAGTAAATATATATATATATATATATATATATATACACATATTTATTTATTTATTTATATTAAATAATATACCAATCGCACTGAACTAAATGTGTTATTTGCATTATTATAAATCAGTCCTCTTGGATGGACTCTTCCAAAAACTGGCATATTCATATTCTATGGTTGCTATCATCTCTCTCCTTCTCCATCTCCCATGGAAATTTCAAAGATTGTGTTTCAATGGCGATATGGCGATTCGCATTTCATTCGTCCAGCATATTCGAAGCGAACTGGACCGCCTGAAGGCATCGGTTTATTTCAAACTGCACCTGCCGTCAGTGAGAGTAGGGGGAGAAAGCGGAGATAGAGAGAAAGAGAGGAGGGGCTCGCCGGGCCCCCCTCCAACTATCCGGATTGATTCCAACACTCTCCCTCCCCTATCTTCATCACCCCCTTAAGAAGGCCGCCGGGGCAGAGATAAATCGGTTCAAAGGGGTAAGGGGTTGAATATAAGCCATGCGGGATAAAGTTCTGCATTCATTTCAGGTTAAAAACCATCATTCATTAAGTCCCGGGACTTATTGAACGGGCTATTATTTTGGGATGCGCAAGGTATAATTTACATGGACTTCATTAAAAAGGGAAAATCTATCAATAATGACTATTAAATTGAGTTATTGGGGCTTTTTAAGGACGAAATTGCAAAAAAACGACCGCGAATGAAGAAGAAAAAAATCACCTTTCATCAAGACAATGCCACAAGTCAATGAAAACTGTGGCAAGTCAATGGCCAAATGGGGCAAACGAGTTGGGCTTCAATCTGCTTCCCCACCCACCATACGTACTCTCCAAATCTAGCCCCCATAGATCACTGGCTGTTTGCTAATCTCAAAAAGGTGCTCCAGGGAAAAAGATTTGGCTTTAATGAGGAAGTCATCGCTGCAACTGGAGCTTATTTTGAGAGGACAAGCAGACAAATCGTGTTACAAGCATCGGTATCGAAAAGTTAGAAAAAGCGTTGAAATGATTGTACATGTAGCTCCTGAAGGTGATTATGTTGATGAATAAAAATGAATTTTGCGAAACAAATGTTGTTTTCTGAGTTAGTCCCGGGACTTATCGAACGATGGGTTAGTATTGAGGATACATTTTTTGAGGATACATTCTTTCTTATGCCCAGAAAGAGGGTTCCATTCATCTTTTGTTGAAAGTCCTTATAGCTTAGTGCCAAAAAACAAACTTAAAACTACTCTGGAGTCTAAGAAACTAGGGGTTATATGCCGAGACAGTAACGGCGTAACGGCGGTTATTAAACGGCGAAAACATTCTGCTTTGTGTATCCCTACTCCAACTGTACAGGGAATACATAGCAATATAAAAATCAGTTTTGCTGAACTCCAAGCATATGCCCCCGTCATGCACGCCTTCTAAAGGAATAGTGCGATAGGTCGTATCATTACATCACCATTTTTCCTCTCTCACGTCAAGGGTCTCATAACTGATTTCGTGCCCTTGATTGCAAAGTCTTGAAGAGTGTAGAATACCTTCAATATGCAAGAGCAATAGAGTACTACTTTTATCTGGAAGTTATATTACTGACGAAAAAACAAAATGGCGTCTACTTACTGCAAACTCAAACTATTATTGTTGTTCAGAAATACAGAAACAAGATACTGCAAGTTCAATAATTCCGGTGGCCCATCATTAAATATTTTAATATATGCTAAATCAACTTGATGACCATCTGAGAAGTAAAAGAAACCTGTTTTTCACAATGATTATTGTTTAGAGTAAATATTTTGTCAGTTTATTCGAAGGTTAAGAACTTTCACTGTTGATTTGGTTTCTATGGGTTACACCAATGGGTGTTAACGATTTAGATAATAGGAAGATGGCGGAAACAATGGGGCCGAGGTTTGACTTTAATCTAATTTCGGATTTGGAGATAAAAATGTACTCGTAGGGGTCAAGTAAATTGGTCAGGGGGACTATTAAGGTAGCGTAAATAAGCGGAAAATACTGATTGGTTGGGTTCCAATTAAGTGTCTGACGATACTGGATTTTATTGGGTCTATTTTGTTTAAAATACGCTATATGGTTTTAAATCTGATGAGGAGTTGACTCTAGGTCTGACAGACAAATGTTTCGTCGCATGGGGAGGAGCTGTGAATTTGGTACGTATCAGTTTTTCTGAAGAGTGAGGGTATCATATCTAATAAGGGGAGACAGGGATTCTAAATTCGACTTCGCTCGAAGCATAAATCGATGCTTTACCTAGTTTAAAACTAGAGTAAAATGGTCGCTTGACTCAGACTTTTAACACGAATTTTAGTATCAAACCTCATAATTAACTTCATCAAGCGTCGAATACAGAGTTATTCAAGACTTCCAATGGATACAAAAGACATTCAGATAATTTCAGAATATTCAACTCTCAAAAATTAATACTATCGACACTCCATTACGAATAATAACGGCACTTATTGGAAAAAATACATCTTCATACATTAAATCTATTTCGATTGAGTTACAGTTTCTCCCATTCGTTGCTGTGACGACAAATACAAACATTTATAACTTCCACATAAACAAATACTCTAAAATGGCGAATTTTCATGGTTTAGCATTTTATATAAAAACGGAATGCTTCTCCAGATATGTGAAGGAGAACATTTTACCTTTTCAGGGTATGAACACTTGAGTTTTTAGCCGTAATCTACTCCTTGGATAGTCAGACTAAAAGAGCCTTCCGCTCTAAGGATAAAAATGGCCTGCGGTGCAGATTGTTAGAAGCTTACGGCCTTGGATTGGTTGTACGAGACGACGCTTGCATCAAACCGTTTTCCGCGTTCCCGTGTTATAAATGGTTCCCATAGCGCACACCAGCTGCTTCTACGGGCTCGGATATCCATCCGTTTGTTTCTGGGATAATTGAATAGGGAAGTAGGAGTTCGGTCGACTTACGCCTCCCACGATCACACTTAAGTATGAGAAAAAATGCGTTCATTCATGTGATATATATTATGTATACATAGGTACATGGACATGTTGTGTGTGTATATGTGAGTGTATGTATATATATATATATGTATATATATATATATATATATATATATATATATATATATATATATATATATATAAGCAGCATTCTGAAGACGACAGCCGAGCCGTCGAAACGTCATAACAACATATATGAGTGTCCTTTCTTTGTATGTCTATAGTCTAAAAATCTACATCTGTGTTTTTATATATTTGTGCGTTGCCGAAGAGCGTTCCATTTCGAAGATATATATATATATATATATATATATATATATATATATATATATATATATATATACGATTGTACGGAAAAACTCACACGAGCGGCACAATAATGGGCTGACACAATATAACACAAATAGAATAGAATAGCAACATTTAAAAGGACACTCACACGGATAATTGTTCGAGCTTTCGGCCCTCTCAGAGGCCTTCTTCTCTTGAAGAAGGCCTCTGAGAGGGCCGAAAGCTCGAACAATTATCCGTGTGAGTGTCCTTTTAAATGTTGCTATTCTATTCTATTTGTGTTATATTGTGTCAGCCCATTATTATATATATATATATATATATATATATATATATATATATATATGTATATGTATATATATATATATATATATATATATATATATATATATATATATAACTGAGTACCCTTCCTTCGAAATGGCGTTAATGTCTTTGGGGCGATTGTCTTAAACGACCGAATAGAATAAACGGTCATTGAAAATGGTCTCCATTGACCTCCATCGCTACGCGTGGAAATAGAATCTCGATCAGCCTCAGTTCTCAAGGACGAGCGCAAGTGTTATTCGCATTCGACTCTCGGTGCAGTAGTCATTGGAAAGGTGGTGAGAGGAAAGGCGATGGATGCCCCGTGGCTGAGGAAGTGCTCGTCCTTCTGGACACCAAATCATTCTCTGGACCCGTTGCAAACTGCATCCCATCCTTGTTCCAAAAACAAAAACCTCGCCCTTCCTGGGTCCAAAAAATCCTGAAGCTATGCCAAAAAGCTTCAAGAGTATGTGGTCACTTCCTAAGATGCTAAGTGTTTACTAAACATCTTACCAGACCAAGGGAAAAGATTTACAGGAGGCTTGGAGTTGATAAATGCACTCAATCTGTTAGTTTCATGGCATTCGATATGAAGTAAATAATTCGGTCACAATTAATCGGAAATTAAAAACAGTAAACAAAGGTGTATATGTAGTATTATATTGATGTACTATATTGAAATAATGAAAAATTATGCTAATTAAATTAATTATATTAATAACAAAAATAATTACGGAAGATGGCAAGACTGTTTAAGGAAGTAATTCTTTGATTTTCATCAAAATCAAGAATTTTAGAGTAAAAAAATAATATACTTTGACCGAGATTCGAACCGAGTACCTCTGATTCCCGGAAGAATCCTTTAAACAATTAAGCTACCAGTTAAAATTCCTCGTAAACTGTGAATTTCTAGCATTTTAAATACGAGAATGGCTTCTTTAAAGGGTATTATTTTGAAGGAATAAAATATTGTGACAAATTAATGTGAATGTACGATGTTACATTCATTACGTGCGCATTACATGCGCGATACATGCGTAGTTGCGCAAATTGCGCCACCGTCCGCAGGGCTGAAACTTTTAAGCATAGAAATTGTTTGCCTATACACAAATACAAAGAACCGTCGAAGATTACGTCGTGTTACTTAATCGGAATCATCCGCTTATTTTCATCGATAATGCCTTCATTTCAAAGTGTAAAAAAATTCTCATTTACCGGGATTCGAACCCAGATCCCTTTGTTTTCCGTATAAACAATTCCTGTTATGACGGCAAAATTATGGCCATTGGGTGATCCCCTAGATTCAACCGCTGACATGAGAAACAGCCAAGTAAATGGCTGGACTCGAACCCGTGACCTTTTGGTACGACCGCATTGGTCAATCAGACAGGAAATAAAGACACGGGGGGAAGTTTGTTGGTGTTCAGCTGAAAATACAACCGAGTTTCCCACATACTAATCTACCGTGGAATTACACGTGATATTTGCGAATTAGACGTTCCCATGGCGTATTAATATCTCTTGTGTCTATTTGTTTAGAATTAACATCCAAATCTGCGTGATCCTTCATGGAGGAATGTATGGCAGGGGGTGTTAGAAACCCCCATCCCTCAAGTGGATTCTGGCTAATGTTTTAGTGATTTAAACGTCGCGTTGGACCATTGAAGTTATTTACCATTGAAGAAACAAAAGGTATGGCAGGGGGTGCCGATACACCATTCATTATCATGTACATTCATTCTCATGTAATCACAGGTGAATGTTTTAGGGAATATTTCTACTTGAACGTTGAATTAAAATCTCCATCGTAGGTTTACCGTAGAGAGTGAATATTATTGTACTTACTAGGTACCTACATTACGCTCGAATATGCTTCAGATAAATTAAGAGTCAGACCACACTCGACCGTCGTCCATTGAACAGGTTTCGTGTTGAGTTAAACACTAATCAGCTATATGGAAAAACGCGCCATTAGTACGACGTTATTGGCTAGGGGATGATAATACGATAATTAACTAAGGATATAAAAAAAACGCAAACAATTAACGACAGCAAAAAAAGATCCAAGTGGCCATATTGTTTACAGAAGGAAGAGTTGTAAGAAGTATTACCATTGTCGCAAGGGGCGCTTCGAATGCGACACAAAGGGTATTGGGGAAAGTCAGATTAAATACGTCGAGTCTTACCAAAACAATCATGTATTATACGCGGGAACGGACAACATTAGCAGGACGGAACATTGCCTGGGGCGAGGTAAAGGCAGGGTGGACGCGGTCACGAAACTCGTAACCTGGGCAGAGCCCTCGTCCAATGGAGTTCCGACGAGGAATGCGGGAGCGGCGAACGCTGTCACAGGCACTGTAACACGGGCAAGGCCCTAATTTTTTTTTCTCAACATGGCTGACAGTGAAAATTGTGCTACGTGTCTGAAGCGAGTTGAATTGAATGCACAGCATATTATTTGCAGTAAGTGCTGCACTAAAGTACACAAAAAGTGCTCGAATCTGAGAGACAACACCTTTAAGGTACTCATTGCGGACTCTGACGCCGATTGGTTTTGTTCTCAGTGCAACCCAAAGTCAGCTGCCAACGTGGCTGAGTTAAGCATCGCGATGGTGGGTGAACTAAAAAATTTGGTGATGGAACTAAAGAAGGAAATTGAAGATCTGAAACAGAGACATTCGCAATCATCAGCAAGCCTCGGCGAGCCGGTTGCAATGGAGTCAATCGTTTCAGAAATCAATGATAGGAAAATTAGGGCCAGAAACGTTATACTGTTCGGTGTCGAGGAGTCACCTGACACGGATGTAAACAGCAATATTGACTTGGATAAGGTCAAGGAGATTATCAAGGAAGTGTCCACCAAGTCTTACAAAGTGTCTCGTGTTATTAGACTGGGAAACCCCAAGTTGATCAAAGGCAAGAGACCCTTGAAGGTAATTTTTGCTCATAAGCCTGACGCGTCCGATTTCTTTTTCGACTTCCTTAAAGCAAACATTTCGTCACAATCTACCAATGACCTATCCATCGCAAAGGATCGCACCTACATGGAACGGCAGTACTACAAGAAATTAAAAGATGAAATGATTGCAAGAATTGAGAAAGGTGAAAAAGATCTAGTGATTAAATATTTTAATGATGTTCCAAAAATTGTTAGTAAGGCACAGCGAAAAAACTAAATAAGGGGCAATTATCGTGCTACTACCAAAATGTGAGAGGAATCCGTTCTAAGTTTAAAGAATTACAACTAGGAGTGTATAATCTTGATCACGATGTTCTTGTATTCACTGAAACAAATTTGTGTTGTGATATTTCTGACGAAGAACTTGGGTTGCCAACTTACTCCATTTTTAGGATGGATCGTGATGCGAACACCAGCAATAAGAAATGTGGCGGGGAGTGTTAATAGCAGTGAGGAAAATATTTCCGTCATCTCGAGTTTCGTCTTATGTTAAAAATGTGGAACATGTTTTTGTAAAAATCAGCATTGGTAAATCCTTTGTTTTGGTTGGTGTAGCATACTTTCCCCCAAAATCATCTTGTGATGTGTACTTAGCCTTCAGTGAGTCAGTGGAAGAGATCGCGAGTGTACATTTTAATTCATCTTTAATGGTCATATTTGGTGATTTTAACCTGCCGGGCGCGAATTGGGATGATAATTCTTTCTCCTCTAATAGTGTGGTGCAACCTCCTGCTCAGGTTTTAAGTGACCTTTGTATGTTCCTACAGCTGAAGCAGATAAACAAAATATTCAACTCCAATAATGACCTTCTCGATCTCGTTTTCTCATCGTCCGAGGAACACGAAGTTTGCGAGCCTGTAGATGTTTTATTCCCAATCGAGTGTTATCATCCAGCTTTATGTTATACTTTGAATGTTTCTAGTGATTATGAATGTCTGGCACCTTCGCCTGAAATGTTAAACCTTAGGAACTGTGATATTGAGAGTTTATACAATGATTTATGTGGGGTAAGCTGGGATTTATTGTGGATGAGAGTTTTCGCCGGTTTATTGAACAATTAAACGAGCTCATTTTACAATGGACTCCAATGAAGAAGTTGAATCATCGTATTTATCCAGCTTGGTTTACCCCAGAGATCATTAGAATGGTGGATACTAAAAGGAAATTACATAAACAATATAAGATATCTAAATCTCGCGGTGCTTACTTGGAATTTAGCTATGTCAGAAGCGTTTGCAAGAGAGAGATCAAAAAGTGTCATTATAATTATATAATGAAGGTGCAAAAATCTATTCCACACAATATTAAGTTTTTTTGGAACTATGTAAACTCTGTAAGAAAGTCTAACAGCCTTCCAGCTAATATGCATTTTTTGACAACTGAGGGAAACAGCACCAAGAAAATTGTTAATTTATTTGCCAACTATTTTGCTGGAGTTTATAAACCCTTGTCTCACACTACACCTTCATACTCTTTTGACTGCCCTACCTCAATCTTACCTTCAATTACTCTGACGTCACAAGAGGTGTTTGATATACTTAATGCACTCGATGTGAACAAGGGCCCTGGACCAGATGGTATTTCACCGTCTGTTTTACGTTATTGCTGTGATATCCTTGTCGAACTCCTCACCTTTTTATTCAATTTTTCCTTGTGTCAGGGTATCTTTCCTGGTATACTAAAATTCAGTCATGTAGTTCCTATTTTTAAATCAGGTGTCAAAGAAGATGTAATGAATTATAGACCTATTTCTATACAATCATGCATCGCTAAAGTATTTGAGCGTCTTGTTCTGAACCATGTTAGTCCTATCTTTAAATCTGTTATTCTGAATGAGCAACATGGTTTTTATGCTGGTCGATCCACCACCACTAATTTGATTTCCTTTCAGAATTATGTTATAAAGGCATTTAATGTTGGTTTGCAAGTCGATGCCATATACATGGATTTTAGCAAGGCCTTTGATACAGTTAGTATTAATCATCTTATTAGTAAACTCTATGCTTATGGTATCTCTGGTAGATTGTTAAAATGGTTTGATTGCTACCTTCATGAGAGGAAGCAGGTTGTAAAAATAAAATCACACCTTTCAAACACATTTAATGTCACTTCTGGAGTTCCTCAGGGATCACATTTGGGTCCATTTCTGTTTAATATATTCATAAATGGCATTGTAAGTGCAATCCATCATGTACAGTTTCTCATATTTGCGGATGATTTAAAACTATACTTAAAAATTAAATCCTTAACTGATTGCCATGTATTGCAAAATAGCATAAATCAATTAACAAACTGGTGTTCTTACAATTTCTTGGAACTCAATATCAAAAAGTGTAGCTGTATGTCATTCTATAGAAATAATTCTCCTGTTTTATTCAAGTATTGCATCATGAATACACCTCTCGGCCGAACTATCGAGATCAAGGATCTGGGCATAATATTTACTCACTCAATGACTTTTGACAAACATATCGATACTACTGTTAAAAGAGCTAATAAAATGTTGGGGTTCATCACCCGATTCACCAGAGATATTTTTGATGTAACTTGCATCAAATCACTATTCACCATGCTTGTGTTACCAATTTTGGAATATGGCTGCATTGTGTGGTCACCATTTTATGAGTGTCATATTAATAGGCTTGAAAAGGTTCAAAGACGCTTTATCAGGCTATGCATGCGCAAACTTGGTGTTGACATGTACAATATTTCGTACCCGGATGCATACAGGGACCTGGGGATCTCAGTTTTATCTTCCCGGCGCATCATGGCAGATATGATGTTCCTACACAAATTGTTGAATAATAGCGTGTCCAGTCCTGAACTTTTGGAATTAGTCTCATTACAAACGCCTTCTTATGGTATCAGAAGCAAGTTATTATTTCACAGAGAATTTTATAGACGCAACTATATGTACCACAGCCCAATAGCTAGAATTCTGAGGGAAGGAAATGAACTTCCTCCTGAAATTGATTTCTTTGCTATGAATGCTATGCAGTTTAAGCGATGTTTGAGATACAATTTGTAATTGTGAAGAAATTTATTTTTCTTTTTATATATATATAGTATTCTTATATTTCAATGGGTAATTGCCCGTGTATGTGCAATACATGTATGTATGTATGTTGTGTTGTGCAATAAATAAATTCGCCGTAAAGTCAGCAAGAGGACACGCTGTCGTGACAAGTGCAACACAGCCGAAACCTCGCGACCTACCGGTCACTGCCAGATAACCAACTGACTACTTTATCGAGTGTACCATTCGTCCAGACATGCTGGACTTTTATTCTGTTTGCTTCATTCATAGCTTTAAACAGTGCCATTGTTTTTTTGGGACCATGGATTTATTTGATGTCATTTATTTGGCATGATTTGGTTTCTCAGCGGAATACTGCGGCCTCCTATTCTTGTCCCAGCTCGATTCCTTGTCATTAGCGGTCCACCACGCGACCAGGGCTTTTTATACCCAACTTTAGGAGCCAGGGAAGGAATACTATGTCGCTTACTTCCAACATTGTGACTTTGGTCACTTGGGAGACGCGAAGGAGCCAGGGAAGGAATACTATGTCGCATACTTGTGACAACATATTGGTATTTTAGGATGATAACAAGGAAATCGTATTATCTTTTCAATTCCTTCGTGAAAAAACATATTCGGTCCCGGGAAATTTCTATCTGTCACATGATACGAGGGGTTTTTTTTTTCAACCTGTGATGGACCATAAAAAAAGTATTTTATTATAAAAATTTAAATATGTACACTTATGTTCACTTTTTATTTATTTATACACCCGGAAAGCCACCGCTAGCAAAGAGGTGAGAACCCGCGAGATGGCGTCTATCTGGGTGCTCCAATCATTTTAACCTCCCGGACTGAATCAAGTCCACTGAATCCATCCAATAACCGCCTACAAATCCCCTTCCACGTTCTTCTCCATTTCCGATGAAGTTCTCCCTGAATTGTATTTTCCTCTTCTGCTATTCTATATACTTCCTGGTTCCTCACTCAGTCCATTTTTTCTTTAGCATTCTCCTCTTCACCACCATGTTTCAGAGATGACTTCAACTCTTCTCTGGTCAAATTTTCCAAAGTTACACGTTTCTGAGCCGTAGAGTGCCACGCCCCACACAAACGTTTTGACGACCTGCTTCCTTGTTTACAAGCTCAGACGTGTTCTTTGAGCTAAGAAGTCACTTCTTCTGCAACAAGAACGCCTTCTTAGCTTGAGATATTCTACCCTTAATGTCAGTCGAACTTCTTTCCATCTCATTCTCGTCGCAAATTCGATTCATGGACACTTTCTGAGATAAAACATTGACATCGAAATGCGGCATTCAATTTAGAACACCACAGCTGCCTTGGGTCCTCTGCATATGATATTGTTGCGTTTTTGGCGGGCGCCAAAGATGAAGAGGGGGAGAAGTGTGTGGGCGTCTGGCTGGGGTGCGAGGGTGGGGTAACAGCGTGGAAGGGGGGGAGGCGGAAAGGGGGAATAAATTATCCTCCGCCCCTGAAGGATTCCCTTTCCCTCCCGTCCTATCCCATTCCTCCCTCTCAAGGGGCTTAAAGGTGGGGGGAGGAAGGGGGGGTGGGGGGGGTGGTGGGAGAAGGCGACCCTCGCTACCGGGAGGCGTGTTAAAAATAAGGGCGCAGCTCCCGGGGGTGGGTGCGAGGGATGGCGGCGAGCCCCTCTCCCCTTCCCCGTTCGCCTCGTGGATTCGATCGGGATAAGAGAAGACCCCGGCTCGCCGCGTCGGGGCCAGGGTAATTGGGATACCAAGGATGAAATAATGTGTCAATTTGGCAATAGTAATTTCTCACCAGTAATATCTCGGATAGTAATATCTCGGTAGTGTTTTGGACCAACACGGTCAAAGTAGTAGGGACCTAAGGAGAAGAATTGCGCTAGGCAAAGAGGCTTTCACAAGGAGGAGGGAGTTGATGATAGGGACGTTGAGTAAGGATGTTAAGGAAAGACTCGTAAAAACTTTGAATTGGAGCGTAGCTCTGTACGGTGCGGAAACGTGGTCATTGAAGCAGGAGAATAGACGTAGAATGGAGTCTTTTGAGAGATGTGCGTGTAGTGAAGGATGGAGAAGGTAAAATGGACCGAAAGGAAAACAAATGAGAAAGTACTAGGTATGGTGGGCGAAGAGAGAGGTTTGTTGAGAGAAATCCTAAGGGGACAGGAAAAATGGAATGGATGGAAAATCTAGTTTTTGCCCTCATATTTTAATGTTTAGCTTAGCCTTTTTATTTCTAGTAAATGGCATAACCTTTGTTTTATTAATATTGATTTTCATCCTATATCCGTCAGACTGTTACCAATTCACTCAGCAATGCTTGACACCTCTTAGCTGACTGACAAACTGGAGCATGGTCATCAGCAAAACTAGGTATGGAGGGCGAAGAGAGGGGTTTGTTGGGAGAAATACTATGGAGGCAGGAAAAATGGATGAAGGGGGTATTGACCGGCAGTGGGATGTTGAAGACTGTAATAGAGGGGAGAATGTTAAGCAAACGAGGAAAGGGAAGGAACAGGATAGGGATGTTGGATGGGATGAAGGGAGGAAGAGATGCAGACTAGGGTGCAGGATTGTGTTTTCTTGGGAGTCACAAAATATCTATTTGGTAGTGTTGTATATCCAAAAACCTACCTTAACCGCTAGATTACCTAACATTAATACTGATTCATACAGATACTTTCCCAACAATCCCAACTCCAGGCTCCCAACAAGTTTCCTGCCAACATACCCGTCGCGCTTACTCTATTCTCGCAGAAAATTTTAAGAAACCTCGTAGCAGAATTTCTTGAACCTCATCCAATTCCGAAATAAAGGCTTTCTCGCATGGATCTCTTGACAGATAACACGTATTCAAAATTTAGTCCACCTGGAACGGAATAAGACTCTTTGTACTATTTAATCATAGGTTACTACAACGTTTTAAGCAAAAAAATAACTTCTTCGAGTCGCAAATTTCTATTTAAGAGTGTACCCAACCCAAGTATTGATTACAGTGTTATGGTTAAGTGATTGGAATGTTCTGAGGTAATTATCTTTTTATTTCATCTATTTTTATAGTTTTAGCCATGTTTAACTTTTTTTCTACTCCAATAATTTAGTGCTACTACATTTTCTGTTTTTTTTCAATTCTAACCACCATTCCTTACACAACTCCGATATCTCGTATTCTAAATTAATCCAGAATAACATGCAATCTGACGGTGATCACATTTCCCAGTAAATCACTGTTTTTTATGCAAATAATCCGAGGTTGCCGTTGCGAATGTGAGAAATTAGCAAAGTGGATGCCTTGTTAACTTAACTGGCCACAGCAATCGCCCATAAGTCGAGGGATCTGAGTTCGAATCTCGGTCAAGACAAAAAGGTTTGCACACTTTGAAATTGTCGCATTGTTATGTGAATCTACGGATGATTCTGTTTCGATTACCTGGTTCGAGGCACGACCTTAACCGCGTAGTTCTCCCCCCCCCCCGCCACACGCCCTTGCGGCGGCTTGGGGGGTATTATGTAGATGTTAATAGGAGGATACGCCTTTTTACCGACGATGCAGTGGTTTACCGTGATATCCGTGATCCTGAGGACACAGCAGCTTATTTAGACGACCTTAATGTTATACAATGCTGGTGAGACACTTGGCAATTAGACTTACACTTAAAAAAGTGCGTAGTGATGAATTTTTGGAAAAAGGGCAATTCCCACCAGTACGCCTACTGCACTGGGAACACCGAAATGGAATTTTTAGGCTCAATTGAATACCTAGGCGTTACCCTCACTCACGATCTCTCTCCCGGGTGAAACAGATACGGGGAATATGTGGACAAGCTAACACAAAATTGGGATTTATTAGAAGAGTACTGGGTAAATGTGATTAAAAATTAAAAGAGAAATGTTTTTGTCGTTGGTTAGGCCTCATTTTGAATATTCTGCAAGTATATGGGAACCTCACGAAGTTGGATTAATTTGCAGAATCGGATCGCGTGCAGCGTAGAGGAGCTAGATTTGTAAAACGTTTTCATGATAAACTTAGTAGCGTATCCAAAATTATAAGAGGAGCAGGGCTGGAAATTATAAAATGATTATGTATTAAATCTCTTGCATAAATTGGAAGGACGTCTCTTTAGCAGTGATGTTGAAAATGTTTCATCAGCCCCATTGCACTACGGTAGGAGAGTTCATGTCCATAAAATTCGAGATATTAAGTATTCAAAAGCTTGATTTCAAATGTCATTTTTTCCACGAACAGCGAGTGATGAGAATAATATAACATATATCTGACCACGATAATAGGAAAAGGTGTTTTGGGTTAAGGGTAGTCTGGTGTGAAATCATCCCCTGCCACACACCTTAGTGGTGGCTCGCGGAATGATAAATAAAATTAAAACTAAATCAGCGGCAGTTTCTTTGAATTTAGGTGATCATTGTGTATTTCAGGCACAGTGTATGACTTTCTTGATATCACACGCTCAGCAGTAAAAATGTTCATTTGAAGTATATTTATAAAGGATAACAAAAAACTTAGATGGTACATATAGACAATCCTTAAGATGTTAATCGGTTTTTCACGCCAAGATGAAAATAACACAGAATGATATCTCCGACGACAATCGGAATGTGATCATTCACGATCACAAGCAACCTAGGGCGAATGCCAAGAAATAATTCGGAAAATCATCTAGCGAACTCAAAAGGAGAAAAATTATGGAAATTCAAACGAGAATTCAATAGCATTTTCAGTCCTACATGTATTGCAGGGTTGCTCGGGGAAATAAATCAACAGTTATTTCACTCAAAGTCGATAGAGAAGAAAGAGTAACCAGCAGTTTGGTAAAAGTCAACTTATCAAATTCCTTCTCTCAAAGCGTGTTCACTAATGCCTCACCGAATGCCTACGATAGTTCAGTAATCGCGCGCCCACCATCCCATGCCCAAAATATAATTAAATGCCCAAATATAATTAAATGAATAAAAGCGTGTGAAACAGGATGTAATACCACCCAGTATATATACGTCCTTGGTAGATCAAAAGGCTCCCAGTGTTTGGAAAACGGCTAAAGTAACACCTATATTTAAAAATACAGACAGGGAGGAACCGAGCAATTACAGACCCATTTCACCCGCATTCATATCATGCAAATTAATGGAACATACAATCGCCATTTCGATAGCGAGACACCTCGATATTCAGGATTAATTGCAGAAAAGAATCTCCCCTCTAGCTGTGGTGCTCTCCTCTATGCCGACGATTGTAAAATATTTAAAAGAGTTGACACCGCGGCTGATTCCCTGGATTTACAAACCGCTCTTCAAGCGGTCGAAACATGGTGCGATAAATGGAGGTTGCGCGTGAATCCTGGGAAATCCGCTGCGATGTCCTTCTCGCTGAAGACGAACAATATAACCTCCACTTATACGTTAAATAATCAACCTATTCCCTCTGTCATTTCCCACTCCGATTTAGGCGTCACTTTTGACCACAAGTTAACTTTCCAGGACCATATTAAAACAATTGTAAACAAGCCTATGGCGGTTGTTGAAACCCTATACCGGCTAAACGAGGTCTCCGAACCGCGTGCTTTAAAATCCGTTTTCATTGGGTGTGTGCAACCCATCCTAGAACATTGCTCACCTATTTGGTCAACTGCTTCCCCTACCACACTTAAACTACTCAACCGTCCACTCAATTTCTTTTTAGCCATAGTACGACATCGCATACCTACCCTCAGACTCTCCTCACGTAGAGAGATATTACTTTCACTTGGATTATTACACCCCACCCACCGCCGATTGACATCCGATTTCAAATTTCTTCACTGCATCATGAATGGCTCTTTCAGATGCATTGATCTCCTATCTTTCTTTGCCCTCCGCATTCCAGCCCGTACGACCCGCAATGCACAAACTTTACACCAGCCCAAATTCCGACTCTCACTTTCGCAAAGATCCCTTTTTTACCGTTTACATTCCCTCTTCAATTCCCTCTCTAATACTTCTTCTTTTGACCTCTTTGATTCCCGCACAAGCTTCAACAGCCAACTGCAAAGCCTTTTCTGATACCCCCTCTAATATGTTGTTTTTTGTTTTTTTTATTAATCACCATTGTTATTTATGAGATTATTTTAATATTTGTTGTTATCATGTATGCTTAGTTTATTATTTATTATTTTTATATAACCCAATGTAAAGGCCTTAGTGCTGTTTTTGGCGTTAAATAAATAAATAAATAAATAAAGTTAGCAAGGTTAACCGAAAGGGTTGTTCCTGCGAGACACAACTTGCTTCCCTTTTTGTTCATGGTATTCTTAATTCGGGAGGGAGCAATGCTCCAGTGGACGCGGTTTTTCTAGATTTTCAGAAACCCTTCGACAAAGTACCTCATAGTAAAATACTCGCAAAGCTAGAAGAATATGGCATAGATAAAAATATACTGGGTTGAATTAAATCTTTTGGAAAGGCCGGGTACGAAGAGGAGTCATGGATGATGTCAACTCTAATTCAGTAAAAGTCACTTTGGGTGTTCCTCAGGGTAATGTTTTCGGACCCATATTATTCCGTCATCACCGTTACAACATTAACAAAGCGATTTATTGTAAAGTAAAATTATTTACCGACAACGCAATTGTTTTTTATTATATAATCCTAGTAATGAAGATAGAGAAGATTTAGCAGATGGCCGAAATGCCATGCAAAATTGGCGATAACACTATGTAAAGTAGAATTTATCTTTAAAAAAGCCTGGTGGCGAATTTTTTGAAGTGGATTTTTAGTTCCTTCCGAACGATTACTGCATTAAAAATACCGAAGTACATAGAAAGTATAGACTCGATTTAATACTTATAACAACATTGCCTGGTATTTCTTCATTTGCTTTCCTTTCCGTCCATAATACATGTTCCTTTTTCATATTTCTCCGCACACAAATTTCAAAATACTCCAATCTTCTACGCCTATCGTTTTTCTTGAGCGACCATGTTCCCGCGTTGTAAAAAAATCACGCATCGTATAAAAAATTTAACGAGCCTTCTCTTAACATCCTTAATCATCCTCCCTGTCATTAATTCTTATCTTCGTGTGAAAGCTTCTTTTCTTTACACAAAAACACTTCGTCTTATGTCCCTACTAGTTCGACAATCATGCTCCAAATACAGCCATGTCTTTTTTTTACCCGGAAACATCGTGATCATTGATTTATTTACACTGATTCTCATACCATGCATATCGCATTGATCTCATGATCGATACAATGAAAAACTCAAGTTTATGAGGAATTAATCCCCAGATTTAAAAATACCGTAAATTTAACACAAGTACACTAAAAAAACGTCTCAGAGTTGAGTTCGGTGACCGTATTTCGCATCAAGGAAGTTGAGATACGAGCCCAGAACCAGCGACGTCACACGAAGATAGACTGAAGCTCCTGTCACGTGACAATCAAGCACGCCGAAGGCGTTCCTGTTTATTCAATGCTTGAGGGGACGCAGGAAAAACAAGTGTCAAACGGTGGGCGCCATCGAAGGAACGGAGGGTTAGTTCATTTTTTAAATTAAGAAAAGAGGAAGCAGAGGATGGGAGGGGGGACTTGATCGACTTCCAGCTTCTCCTCGTCGCCAGGCAAAACCGATGGACCCGAGTATTTGAACCACTCTCTGTCGCCACGCTTAGAACCGCTTAGATTCTCAATCCAAAACGACCAAGGTGTATGTATATGTATATATATATATATATATATATATATATATATATATATATATATATATATATATACAGACCATAAACACAGTAATCAACCCGAAGGTCGGTTTGGTAGGTGATGGTAGAGTACACCCAGTACTAAGCCCGACGGCGTGTGAAATTCACACATCAGGGTAGGGGGGGCAGTTCCTTTCCCTGTGCTGGTTATGGTTTCCCAGGAAGATCTGGAACCCGAAAAATCACATAGCTTGGGTGGAGCTGCAGGTGCCCAGAGTGTCTTGCCCGGGAATCGAACCCGGGACCCTCATATATATATGGGTTGCGGTAGTCCAGAAGGTAGTGCGTTGCACTACTGACCGTAGGGTCCCGGGTTCCATATAGATGCCAGAGCTTCCTGGGAAACCACCATAACCGATGGTACAGGCACAGGGAAAGGAACTGGCCGCCCTACCCTGATATGTGAATTTCGCACGTCGTCGGGCTTAATACTGGGTGAAATACGCCATATTTTTTATTTTGAATTCGGTATTAGTTGCCATGGATGCAGCTGTAAGAAAATATAACGATGTAAATGTAAAGATTTAATTTGTAGAGGAACAGTTCTAATTATATGAATGAAACAAAAAAAACGGAATTTTTTGAAATTTTTTAAAGTTTAATTTCACATATTTCCATAATTTAAATGATTACGTATAGGAAATGTCTTTCCGGCAAGTCCCGCCATCTTGTTTGACTGGAACAGTTCCTATTGTTGCCTGCCATAAACTGAGAGTTGTTTCGCGGTCGACGTACCATATTTATTCTCGTAGTAGTAGTTTTGAGGGGAGGCGACCGACAGCTGAGGTCATTTGCGCCATAGGGGATGGATAGGAAAGGATGAAGGGCGGAGAGAAACCCGGCGTCGGCATTAGCCTACTCTTTACGAAAGGCGCCAAGGGGTCCGCAGTTTAACGTCCCATCCGACGGACGGCGTACTCACTCAAAGTGCCCTCCACAAAGCACCTCAAACAGAGATCGAGATACCTCTGAAAAATATTCAACACCGCCGGGATTTGAACCCGGGCCCTCTGGGTGGGAAGCCAGTGCGCTAGCCCCCGCACCATCTCGATCCCCATATTTATTCTCTTTAAGCTTTGGAAAGAACACGGCATGGGGACAAAATACTCTTCCATCGTCCATTGTTTGCGGAAATAGGGCTCCACCAAAGAGGTTCGATGTTTTTATTCTGCCTGGCAGCCTATTCCTCCATATTTAATTTTACGACAATGCCGTCCAGCCCAGGTTGTGATTGGTGGGCGGGAAAAAGTCGCGTGGAGGCGAACTACTTCGTGCGGCCGGTCCCGAATCCTCGCCAGATATCGCGGAGAGACTCTTTTTCGAGGTGAGGGGGAGACAAAAGGGGAGGAGTGGGAACCCCCTTCCTCCCACGCGATCCTCGTAATCTTTTGGATCCTCGCCCTAACCGACGGCACGGAGCGACTTGAGAGAGAGAGAGAGAAAGGGGGGGGAACATTAAGTCAGTCGTCCTGCGACAAGAGGACTTACACTCATCTCAAGATTTTTAAAATTTCTCCATCTCTTAAGAGAGAGAGATAGAGAACAAAACGTGAACTTTTTCCAACAAGAGTTTGCTCAGAGACCAAAGGGAAAAGTCGCAGAAGAGACTCATGGGAAGGCTGAACTCAAACCGATGTAGACATCAACGAGAAATCGCCCAAAGAAAAAAAAGAAAAGTCCAAGAGATGTTTACTCCATATTTCGTCGAAATAAATCCAAATCACAACCAGTTTCAAAGGCGAACTTGAAATTTTGCCTGTCGGAGGGAAAATTATGGCAAAAGTGGATTGGAATAGATGAAAAGGACATTAAAAAAACAGCCCTAAATAACTTAAATGTTTCATAAGGATACAGTATTGGTAGAAATTATTAGGATAGACGACCGACAGATAAGGTTATTCGCTCCATTAAGGATACGTGGGTAATTTGAAAGAGGCGTAAGGATTAGCCTAATCTAATAACTAAAGGCGCGAAATATATATATATATATATATATATATATATATACATATATATATATATATATACATACATATATATATATACATATATATATACATATATATATATATATATATATATATATATATATATATATATATATATATATATATATATATATATATGTATGTATATATATATATAAATACAAATATTTATACTTATGTATATATACATAAATATACATACATATAAACACATATATATACACACATATATGTATATACATACATATATACATACACATATATGTATGTATATATATATATATATATATATATATATATATATATATATATATATATATATATATATACATATATACATACATTGTAAGAATTAAGCCATCTCCCGAATTCAAACCAGAACCCTCTCGCTGGGAAGACAGATAATTACTCACAGTACCTACCCGATCCCCTCTCAGGACACAGTTTTGCGTGGTGGAAACGTTTGATGCCTGGAAAGTATACTAAAACAACATCCCCGCAATTTCCACATGCATGTGGAAATTTGAGCTATGTTGTTTCGGCAAACTTTCCTGGTGGCTCCTTAACTCTCTTCTTCAGAGTGAATCCTTGACACAGCCTGTTTCAAAGACTTTCCTGGCACCTTTACATTAAGGTATAAGTACACATACAAAACAGACACAAGTGCATTGCGTGTGAATGTGGCAAAGGAAGGACTCAAATCCTGCCAAGCTAGCTGAAAGAAGATCACAAGTCGCTTAATGAATACTACCAACTTTTCTTCTTCTTCATTTCAAAAGGGCAACAAAACAACTAGGGTGTGCGGCTAGAAGGGATTTCAAACCATACGCACGATCCCTTTTTATATGGTCACTCGAATTTTGATGAGCAAGGATTGGTAAAGTGAGAAAACTCTAAAAAGTCAGACTAAATAAATGAAAGGGCCTTTCATTTGGATCCCCAAGCGAGTGTGTGTTCTAGTTAATGGAACACGTTTATGCCAGGGTATATGATATCTCGTCAATACCAAATCGCTATTTAATTTTGAATTTAACTGTAACTTGGAGATTACGGACAAATGCGATATAATAAACAAACGAGCGACCGTGCCCGGCTTTGCCTGAGTATTGGTACAGCTGTTACTGACCTTAAATCGTATTACAGGCCTACGCGTGTTTATGCACGTGGACAGTTCCTTTATCACTGAATGGTGTGCCAGCACATGTGATTTTCAAATGCTTTGTACAAATGTGATTAGATTTGGTCAGGCAAAATGAACACTGAATTCCGAAAAAAATATAATAAATTTTTAATTTAATTTTAAAATAAATCAATATCGCCGAATCTTAAAGTGACGGTTGACAATATATAAAACGTCTGATCAGCTGTCGACATAGATCACAATAACCGTTTGAAAACGACACGAGAACTAGAGAAAGAATTCGTCAGTTAATACTTGTCGCTCCTCATTGAAGTGGATGATTTGAAAACTTACGTGATTCTGAGTGAAACATGTGCTGCCATCTGTAAATGAGAAAAGAATTATCGATTTTCGAACACACACAAACGCAATGTCGATTTTTTCGGACTCGAAAAATGTCCAGGAAGATACTTAAATCTGTGCTACTTTTTGCATTTTCAAACTATTCATGAAAATAATTATAAGTTCTTGGTGTGATGCGTTCCTGAACAAAAAAAAATATTTTCAGATTTTAACATAATTACGATAAAAAGAAGATCGCTCGTTATTGAATGTGAAAATTGTAATGAGTTCAATCAATCATTGTTTATCAGTGATTGAGCTATTTAAAGCTCGGCTTTGAAGTTAATTGGCGGTCATAAAACTGAGTTTTGGCCTTAAGCTGAGATAAAAAAGTAATACTTCAATTTAAAGACACATTGGAAAATCTGAGAGGAAGATGTTCCTTCTCTCCCTTGAAAAAGGTGGTTTGGCCACCGAAAATACGGGATTGTGTCTTTCTCTATGTTTTTGTTCGCTAGCGCTATCTTGGTTTACATTGTATATATATATGTATATGTATATATATATATATATATATATATATATATATATATATATATATATATATATATATATATATATATATATATATATATATATCGATGATATAGAAACACTCACACTAGCAGTATAATATTTGGACGGCACAATAGAACAGAAATAACTCTTACTTGAAGAAGGCCGAAAGCTCAAACAATTTACCATGTGAGTGCCCTTTTAAGTATTACTATTTTATTTGTGTTTTATTGTGCCGTCCCAATATTATATATGTATATATATATATATATATGATAACACAATTGTTTGTTTCGGGCATTGTAGTTTTGACGAATGGCCGTACATTGGTACTGATTTGGTCATCCGAATGGAAGGCGGAATAACGGAGATGGTAATGGATTTTCCAAGGACCTACAACAAACTGACTATTCTCTTACAATCTTTAATCAGTTTCGCAGGGTTGAGTCACCGTCCAACCGTTGCCAAATTTAAACGCAATGCACTTGTGATTGCGTGTTTCTACATATACTTTAATGTACACATGCCAACGACGTATTTGAAAATAGCCCTTTCGCAGATGTACTCGGACGATTATGGCTAAGAGGCCACCAGGAAGGTTTGACTCTACATTAAAACATGATATAAGAAAATGAGGATATTTTTCCCAGGATTTATCAATTAATGATTATTATTTCTTTATTCTTATCCCGTTCCCCATCCTGTTTTCCCAGTTTTCTTATTTCCTGAAAGTGAAAAGAGCACCTCCTAAACCTTTTTAAGCGAAAAACTTGCTGCTTGAAAAAGCTCAGTGAGAGAGAAAAATTTTCCTGAGCCCTATCGCTTAAAGAAGCCTCGATTGTTTTACCAAACAGAAGGTTCAACTTGAAATGTCCGAAACAAAAAATAAATATTGAAATAACTCGAATTACAAACAGAAGTTTCGTACTCACCACCGTATTTCTGTCGCCTAGGGCCCGATGCATGGGAGAAGAGGTTTTACGAAACATAATAGTTAAAGAACTAATCAGTTTAGTTCATACAATCAGGTGTATTTTTTTAACTTAAACATTTAAAAAAATTAAATTAGGTTATATCATTTTCAGTTTTACAATTAAATACATAAGCCAATTTTTATTCATATTTAATAAATTGGCCAATTATATTTCGAGTTCATATATATATATATATATATATATATATATATATATATATATATATATATATATAGTCTGAATTAAAGAAGGCTTCACAGAAGGCCGAAAGATTGAATTTCTGAAATTTGAGTGTCCTCTAACGTGTGATCTATGTTATTTTTGTGTTCTATTGCGCGGTCTAAATGCTATATTGCTCTCGTGAGTGCTACATGATTTATATTTATATGTATATGTATTTATATATATTTATATATATATATACACACATACATAAAAACGCAGATGTAGGTTTTTAACCATAGAAACACAAAGAAAGGACAGTAACATATGATGTTTTGACGTTTCGACGGCTCGACCGTCGTCTTCATAAAGGTAGATATATATATATATATATATGTGTGTGTGTGTGTGTGTGTGTGGTATATATATGTATATCTGGTATAAATATATATGTATGTATATAATCATATATACAATGTATATACGAGGGTCATCCGGAAAGTAGTACCCGTTCGTGCCGCATGAAGTGCTGACGACGCGAGTAGCCGCTGGACGAGGTCAGATAGCTTCAGTGGCTTGTCTGCCTTCTCTGAGCCAAGTTGCGTGACGCTAGCATTGCCTGTGTTGTTTCTGTGATTGTTTACAATGTTTAAAAAATTGAGAACGCCGCCAGTTGTGAAGTGAGGGCAGTGATTAAATTCCTCAATGCAAGAAACGTTCGCCCATGTGATATTCATCGCCAATTAAAGGAGGTGTATGGAGACAATGTAATGGACGAGTCGTCTGTTCGGCGGTGGTGTCGCAACTTCAACATGGGGAGGGGGAACACACACGACGATGAGCGTTCGGAGAGACCGTCTGTCATTACAGACCAACTGGTGAGCTCAGTTGACGAATTCGTGAGGAACGATCGGCGCGTCACAATTGATGACATCTGTGAGCATTTTCCCAATGTTTCTCGAACAATTGTTCATGAAATTGTTAAACACCATCTGCATTATGCAAAAATTTGTGCAAGATGGGTCCCTCGCGTATCTCAATGAGCTGGCGGCGAAGGACTATGCAGCAGGAATACAGAAACTTGTCACACGTTATGACAAATGCCTTAATTTGCTTGGAGATTATGTTGAGAAGTAGTTTAAAGTATCCTCTTTCAAATAAAATTTTTTATGTTTGTTAATATTTACTTTTGTGTCTTTATTTCACGAACGGGTACTACTTTCCGGATGACCCTCGTATATAATAATAAAAGGACATTTATTTATATTTTATTGAAGTGAACTTTAGTTGATTTCTGTCAGTCATTTGCGATCCACGTGCAATGTACCGAAACTCTTGCGGGAAAATATAGCTTGAACTAATTTCCTTTTCTTTCTCTCCCCCCCCCCCCACACTCATCCCTAACAGGTGGCAGTAGAGGAGTTCCTTGCAAGGAGACATGATTAAAGTGGACGAGTGCGATCCCTTGGGAGGTGAGTGAGACGCCGGCCATTTTATTTTATTTTTTCTCCCCTTCGAATTCCTCCCCTTTCTCACCAAATCCCTTTCCCCCTTCTTTCCTCACCGCGCATGCGTATCTGTGTGTGGGACGGGGGAGTGGGGGAGGGTGTGTTGACTCATCATCTGTGGAGCCCAGTCTGCGTCTGGCGTGGGCGGCGACGAGAGTTTTGGCGGGGTGAGAGAGTTTTGGTGGGGTGATGGTGCTAGGAAACAACCCCCTCGCACATCGGAGGTTCCTGTTACGAAAAAATCTGACGAGCACCCTCCGCCATCGAGTGCACTACCTCGTGGTCCCACACGGCACTTAAAAAGGCGCGGAGTAATGTCGCCGCGCGGGAAATGCCAAGTCAGGCGATCAAATAAAAATGACGGCCCGATAATGCGTCCCATTTGACGTGCACTCACCGTTAATTGCTAAGTTTGATTGCCGTCGGCATCAGTTATTTTCAAATTCCGCGCGGAAAAGCTCGCCAAGATTTTCCTGTCTCTGGAAATAAAAATCTCGGGCGAATTGAAGTTTTCTCGGCGAAAATACGTACTTTCTATTTTAGATTGATTTACAATGCTTCGTTCAGCCTTTAAAGTCACCGGCGAACATTTGGTAGAGATAAATTTCAATGTTTTTTTATTAGACTAGTCTCCAAGTTTCAAGGTTTTCACGGGTAAATATTTCTTTTTTTTTCCCCCCAAAAATTATGGGCAGTAATTTTCACTACCTCGTATCCTCAATTCGTGGTGAGACGGTGGGTAGAACGTTGGACTACTCCGGTAACTACCAGCATTCTAGCTGTGTGACCAGATATTTCTGGTCACAGTTATGTCCCTTATCGTTTTTCAATGAAATAACTGTTGACTTATTTCGCTCAAAATCCCTGAAATTAGACCAAAGTGCTTTTCAATTCTCGTTTGAGTTTCCAGTTTTTTTTTCTTTTGAATTGGTTCGATGTTTTTCTGAATTCCTTCTTGGCATTCGCCCTAGATAGGTTGTAATCGTGAATGATCATATTCCTACTGTCGCCAGAGATATCAATCCTATTGTTTTTCATCTTAGCGAGACATAGGTCTTTGAAGTATTTACGATTTTCTAATACACGCGGGGTACCAAGGTTGTCCTGAATGTAACCTCTGTTTGCGTGTAGTGAGCGAAGTATTGGGAGGGGAACCGAATACTTGCTGTATTTGCACACACACACACTAGGGCAGTACGCCTCGAGCTGCAGTGTTTGGAAGTTGGCGCCAATTGTCGTTTGTTTACAGTAGCGAATCAAAATGAACAATACAATCGGAAATCCCGCCAAATGTAATAGCAGTTAGTGATGAGGTTTTTACTGGCAATAAACTTCAAAGCTGCTGACATTCATCATTGGGAAATTTGTTCTTTGCACTGACTAAGTGAATAGTGACAGTTTTGTGCGTTAGTGGTGGTGTTAGTTTAAGAGTGAACGGACAAAAGACCATGAAGTCAAAGAACTAGTCATCCGTAAGTACCGATATCACAAGGCTAGGGCGGACACAGCGGTCTACGTCGCGAACATTGGTGCTCTGACCATTATAAAACTGAATACACCACTGCCTCACTCCGTCTTCACTCATTACTCTGTCTCTGTACACTCGACAAAATGAATTTCAATTGGCTTGTGTCAGTTTTTTGGCTATAAAAACCAAAGCACAGATCGCAACTCGCGGGATTTTCTATTGCTGCACACATTTGCAGTGAACAAAGTAGAAGAACTACAGTCTACTCACTACTACATCAGGAAACATACTTAGAGTGAGAACGTTTGGACAGCAAGATGGTATCTCTAGCTCTACCCACCGCCACGCTAGGTCGAAACGTAAGTTATTTTCTTGACATCCCTCGTATATAAAAATAAGAAAATTAATTTTTTTGGGGACACTAAGACAAGGCGAATACTCGCGCATTAAGGAAGTCTTTACGCATCCTGAGGAACGATGGAAATCAAAAACATTTACGACTAGACTAGACTAGGTAGGGGGTGTGTGGTAGGCGGAAGGTGGGTGAGAAATCCATCCGGACAGCAGCTGTGACTCAGCCCATACGTCGGGGGGTTGGCCAAAGGAAAAGGGGGGCAAGGGGAAGAGTAGGGGCGGAATTGGATCCCCCGTAAGAGTAGGCAAAGTGAAGGCCTTTTGGCACGAGGCCTCTTCACCCGCCACATCTCCGCTGGCTCTACGTTCGCACAAGTGGTCAAAAGAGTTAATTGGCGACACGCGAGGGTGAATTAATAAATTCTCCATCACGACAACGCGCAGTAGCTACCCTATTAAAAAGAGTTGTATTGATGCAAAGGAAAAAGGGATGGCGTCATTGCACACACAAACACGTCTTACGTATCTAAATCTTGCCCCGAAGGCCACCACGCGGAGGGTGTCAAGGTCACGAAGCGTTAGTGTGATAACTTTTCCCCGACAGTTAGTTTCCTAAATGGTGATTGGACTAGAGTTGTTTTCACCCAAACCATACCTTAATTGATTTGTTTACAATTTTCCTGACATGCTTCCACGGCAACAAAAACAACATTCATAATAGCATTCCGGATGAACGCGAAATACAAGATGGCGTTTAAAGAACAGAAATTTTTAAATTTTTGCTATTTCAATCATGTTTTTTGCAATTGTCATCCTGCAAATAATACAATCATTGGTTTTTTCGGTAGCAGTATCTCAGTGTTGCCTCCACGGAAACGGAACTACGTTCTCCGTTGCTGTTTTTTCAACAAATAAACTGATATAATTTGAATAAAAAATTTGTAGTAACATTGTTTGAACTACAATATAATTAGGCACATGTAACCATAATATTTTCGTGAGAGTTACATTTAATTCAGCACCGTAATTTAACCATAATTCCTCTGGAGCTATATCAGAGCGTGCATAGAAACTAGGATTTTCGATGCCGAAAAAAATCCACATGGCATAACTCTTATCATATGGGAGTGCATTTCTTACTTTTTGACGAGATCCTCTCGCCTGCCTCTTGATTTGAGAGTCTCCTTATAAGAAAACGCAATGTATTTCACCGTATCACTCATCTACTTGCCTCTCTGGGTGCATATTTAGTAATGCTAAGACTCTAAGAGAGAGAGAGAGAGAGAGAGAGAGAGAGGCGTGGGAATAGCTCCAGCGTCTTAAGCAACATCATTTGTATTCCATCCAGACGTTCGGGTGATTTAAATAAGATCCTTTTTCTTCCCTTGCCAAAGTGCAACATCTCATTTGAAACAAGCAAGTTGGAGCTGCTTGAGACTTGTGTTATTTCAACATTTCCCTTGTACTTATAACGAAATTATATCCACTTCCAACATGGCGTCTTGCGCAATCACCATTGCAAAGTATACGTAATAATATGAATAATAATAAAGGGCGCTGTACTTTTTAAACAAGAAGTTTGCCTACAACTCGCAGGAGTTAGACGAAAAACACATATATAAATGCTATAATCTTGATAATATCCCTAGCTAGCAAGTGTGACTTGTCATTACATAAATCGCTCAAAAAATATCTATAGATGTATGAAAATTCAGTGGGCTAGTGATATCGAGTATTTGGGATTTAGCTCAATACTACTCATTGAAATGCAATTTTCATTTTCGGTGGCGTTTCTATCGTTTTTTAGAAATGCCTCACGTGAAATACTATTTCATGAAAGTTATATATTATGCACCGTTTATTTATTCACAGAAAACCACCGCCAGGGTGTGTGGCAGGGGGGTGGATACACATCAGAATAATTCTACCCGAACATGACTACCGCGTTCGGACAATGTTATTATGGTACCCTATCGTTCGTGGAGAAAATTAAATCTTAAATGTATCTGTTGTACACTTAATATTGAAATTTTATTGACATGATGTCTCCTACCAGAGTACGATGTGGGTAGTTATACGGGTAGTTTATAAATCTAGCTCCCCTAGGCTGCACGCGATTCAATTTGGCAATCAATCCAACTTCGTGAGGATCCCATAAACTTGCAGCATATTCTAAATGAGGCCTAACCAAAGAAAGATAACATTTCCCTTTGATCTTTTCATCACATTTACCCAGAATTATTCCAATAAACCTTAATCTTATGTTAGCTTGTCCACATATTCCCCGTATCTGTTTCACCCGGGAGAGGTCATGCGCGGTATTACTACAAGAAACCTAATATTTCTCTGTAATGTCTTCACGTTATCTTATTTTTTCTGGCACGGGGTGTGTAGTGGCAAAGTATTTGTATTCACCCCCTGCCGCCGCCAGGGTGTGTGGCAGGGGGTGAATACACAACAGACTAATTTTGACCCGAATATGACCCTTCCACGGTCAAACAATATTATGATCCCCTATCGTTCGTGGAGAAAATTACATCTTAAATATATCTGTTCTACACTTCATGTCTCTAATTTAATTGACACGAGATCTCCTATCGTAGAACGATGGGGTTAATAATAAATTTTCAACATCACCGCCAAGGAGACGTCCTTCCAATCAATGTAAGAGATTTAATTTTTAATTTAACCTTCGCTCCGTGATTAATTCCGGTTGGGCTTGTAATTGTTGGTTGGTACTTGATTGTTGATAATTGTTGGTTGGTAATTGTTGGTAGGTAATTGTTGGATGGTATTTGTTTGTTGGTATTTTTAGTTGGTAATTGTTGTTTGGTATTTGTTGGTTGGTAATTGTTGGTTGATGTTTGTTGGTTGGTAATTGTTGGTTGGTAATTGTTGGTTGGAAATTGTTGGTTTGTAACTGTTCGTTGGTAATTGTCGTCTAGGCGAAACACTGTGCCCACTAGACCGCCACGTTTACAAAATATGGATAAAAAATATCGATATAGAAGTTACAAAGGGGGGAGGAAATCGATATTTTTACATTAAAATATCGATATATTTTTTATATATCGCTCAGTCCGTCCACCTTTCTTCCCAGGCGGATTTAGCTCCGGTGAGATTGACGTCTTGCAAATGCAATTCCGCTCCCTTTATTTCCGTCGAGGGCGCCGTGACAAGAGAGTGGTCATGAGCACGCCGCCCGGCGTCTCCGGGCGCGGATCCAACACCCGACGTCGCGACGGCCGGATTCACTGGCGTCCGGTCGGATCGCAGGCGATCCCATCATGCACCTGCCCCTCCCACTTCCCCCTTCTCCCCCCCAATACCCCTACCAACGCCGCGGCATCGCGCCTCATTTGTCCACCGATCTATCCTCTCTCTCCTCTCTCTCTTATTCGGCGGTGGCATTGGCCGCGAATGGAGCTTAGGGATATCTGCGTTACGAAAGTTCAAGGTCCTCACGAACGACCCCAAAGTGTACCCATACTCGAAGCACTCGGTTCTCGATAGAGAGTGTCTTCATCAGAGAGGAGGAACCTGGTGTTGTTCCATTGCGTACCAGAGGTCAAAATCATCTGGTGTAGGAGTGCTGAAAGGGATAATTGCTGCTTGAGGTGGTATAACATGTTGTCGACACTACAGAGAGACGAGAGTGCGGAGGAGGAATATTCAGACATGATAGGTAAGTGAAAACATCCAGATTTAATTCGAAGAACACAATTATCCGGGATGGAAAATTCCACATTCGTCAAGAATTCGTCGAGTCAGACTGGAGCAACTGTCTAGAATGTCGAATTACACGCGGTTTATTCTGTTTTAATATCCAGAAGGTTTATTATAGTCTAGACAGAGAAGCAACAGAATATTGAAGACAAAATACATTGCAGAAATCTGGAGAATCGCGATAAAGTTTGGAAAAGAATTGATAATCCGGATGAGGTTAACTTCAACAAAACTGCGAGTGATTTTTCGTGTACCATATCTCCCTTGGAAACCACAGATGGCACAGGGAATATGGAACTGGCCTCCCTTTATTCATTTGCAGATGAGCGAATTTCAAAAGCCGTTATAGGGCTTGGTACTATGTGAGTTCTATCCTCACCTATTAAGCAAACATTAGTTTTGGTAACATTGTTTGGTGTTTCAAGTGTGTTAGAATGATTGAAGAGCTAATTAATCAGTTATTGCAATACGCAGCTTGAGATTTAAGGGTATTTTGTGCCGTGCTAGTCAGGGTTTAAGAGTGCACAGTGATGTGTAGTGCCAGGGTTCATCAAAAACCTACCCTTAACTGGTAGAGTAATGCTCAATTACGGGAAGTTGTACATATGCAGAGGTAAAGAATGAGACATTGCATTTTTTTTATAGCGTCGGGCCCAAGGATATTTTGTGCTTCAAAAATGTTAATCAGAGCTGACATAAGTCTACGTCCTTGTAGAATTATAGGGCTTATTACGCGTATTTTACATTATTTTATATTCGAAATTTTGATGTTTTGGTACACTGAAGGCCACCGAATGGGTGAGTGGCAGGGGATGAATACACACCAGACTAAATTTTACCCGAACATGACCCTTCCACGGTCGAACAATGTTATTATGATCCCTTATTGCTCGCGGAAAAAAAGACATCTTAAATCTATCTGTTCTACACTTAATCTCTCTAATTTTATTAGCAAGATCTCTCCTAATGTAGTTAGATAGGAGTAATTAAACATTTTCTACACCATTGTTAAAGTGACATCCTTCCAGTTTATACAAGAGATTCAATCTGTAATTTAATCTTCGCTCCATTGAATGATTCACAGCCTAGCTGCTCTAATATTTTGGATTCGCTACTAAGTTTATCATAACAATGTTTTACAAATGTAGTTCCTCTACGCTGCACGCGATCCCATTCGGCAATCAATCCAACTTCGTGAGGATCCCAGAGGTATCTCGATCCCTACTTGAGGTGCTTTGTGGAGGGCACTTTGAGTGAGTACGGCGTCCGTCGGATGGGACGTTAAGCTGCGGACCCCTTGGCGCCTTTCGTAAAGAGTAGGCTAATGCCGACGCCGGGTTTCTCTCCACCCTTCATCCTTTCCTGTCCATCCCCTATGGCGCAAATGACCTTAGCTGTCGGTCGCCTCCCCTCAAAACTACTACTACGATAACATTTCTCTTTGACCTTTTCATCACATTTATCCAGGGAACTTACAATAAATCCCGATTTTTTGTTAGCTTGTCCACATATTCATAGTAAATAAAATCCCAGCAAGAGCTTTAGTGCCGTGTTAGGCAAAGATTTCATTGCATAATGTGATCAGTATAATCTCAATTGACTATGACTATTTTAAGCTAACCTCGTGAGTTACCCAAGGAAATTGAAGCCCTTTTTAAATGTGTTTTTTTAAAATAAATTTGACATCCATCTCATTAAAGGTACAATACTCTATTAAAACGAGTACGCTTTTGTTTATTTAGTATAGGGGGAGGATCGCATTCCGTCGCGGACACCCGAGTCCTTTGACCTGCCGCGCATATCACAGTTGGGAATTGATACCAATGGGAATAGCCTATCCAGTTTTTTTGTTAAGTTGTACTGTCGGCTCATTGGTACGAAAATAGTTTCCCTCATTCACCCTAGATCCAATTAAAAAAAAGATTCCCCCATTCACCCTAGATCCAATTTTAAAAAACTTTTTTCTAAAAGCTAAAAAAGAGAAGCTCAGCTGAAGAAGTCTACTTCTCTGAATATTCTGGGAACTTAGAAAACTTCCGAAAAGGCGATACAGTTCAAACAAGGTTGGTTTTTATTTTATGGCGAGCAGATGCTGAAGGCTGTGATAAATAGAGGGTAGAATGTTGGGTCAAGGAGTCAGGGGAAGAGGTAGAATTGCGTAAAATCCCTTCTCTATTCCCCCAAAACCCCTTCACGTCCTTGGCCTGAATTGAAGGGAGATAGACGGAAAATATGCGGATTTAAAAAAAACTGGTTTTCGTTCCAATGTTATTTGTTTTTAACGTATATTATGTGTTTTAGGGTAGTGTTTTCACTTAAGTGACGGGTTTAGTAGGGCTTACAAGTGATTCAGTGTGTAGTGTCTGGGCATATAAAAAAAAACCTACCTTTACCGGTAAATACCTTCAAAATGATTTAATGATAAGTGTATTTTATGCCTCCTAAACTGAATAAACAGCATTACTATAAATTTTAAACTTAAAAAATTCGCATAGTTGTAGATTATCTTCTCATTGGTCAGCCAATGTCGCTGGGTCACATTCCCTGCCTTTCACAGTCTCCTCGTGTGAGTAGAGTGTTTTGTGGTGCATGTTCATGTGGTGTTGGAGTTTCGCATTCTTGCTTGTTGTGTCCTGGCTTTTGCGTTGTTGGGTGGCTTTCGTGCTGCATCCTGGGGTGCAGTTGTTTGTATGAAGGGATTTTTGCATTAGTGTGTGCGCTGCTGTGGGTGTAATTTTCCATGTTGCTGTTTTGCATGTGGTATTGTTCCTTTTTACGGTTGGTGACCTAACACCCCCCGCCACACGCCCTTGCGGCAGCTTACGGGGTATTATGTAGATGTAGATGAACCAAATACTGGGCAATACTACGCTATCCCTCCTGGACCAACTACGGCAAAAGATACACGAAAAGAAAGACCAGGTTTGGTATGGAAGAAATTCATCTTGCATATAGACAATACAATCACACACACGCACACACACCCAAACAAGTGCCGTTGTCATGACAGAAATAAGCGAACTAAGATGCGCATTGTTGCCACACCCGGATTATTAGCCTGATTAGGCTCCGTCAGATTTTCGTTGCTTCCTCAAGATCAAACCGGTGGCGGCGGGGTAACGTCCTCGTCTGCCATTCCAAGGGTCGCGGGTTCGATTCCCGCCTGGGTGAGTTTTTCTCCACCTAGGGCTTCGGTGTTTGTAAATGTGACCATTGTTATCGTTGTTAATAGTTCGATGTAAAGGCCAAAATGTGCTATTTTCGGACTTATACTGAATAAATAAAATAAAATAAATAAATAAAATTTTCTTCGGTGGAAGGAGAGTTTCTCCAAAGAAAGAACTAATAGCTGAAGTAGACAAGTATATTGCAGGCATTAAGGAATCTAATTTTCAAGATGGAATCAAGACATTGGAACATTACTGGACCATGTGAATTATTTTCAAGTGAAAATACATTGAAAAATAGAAACAATTTCACTGAGATACATCGTTTTTTTTCTATTCCCTTCCGAGAAATTTTCTATATAGCCTCGCAAGGAAGTTGATGATGATAAGGAACTTGAGTAGAGATATATAAAAAGTGTACTACTGAATCGTATTGCTGATAACTTGGTCGTTGATTAAAGAGGGAAGTTGTTATTTCCGGACTTATGAATAGTGTGTGCGTGAGAAAATGGATAGACAACAGTGAACTGTCGAAAAGGAAAACTAAAATAGATTAGGCAGGAAAGGGAACACTTTCTCCGTCCTTTGAAGCCGTCGCTTTTTTTATCATCGAAGCTGTTGGGAGAAGACTTTGAAGAAGGTAGGAAAAGTTATACGCGGTCTGTCCATTAAATAAGCGAACTGAGGCCATAACAACTTTTTTTGTCAAAATTTAGTCTACTTCGACATTATTGTCCCCTTCAAAGTACTCTCCATTCGTAGGCTATGCTATATATTCCATCTTCTTCTTTTCCACTACTGTTAATAAAGCACCCTTGGAAGTCCTCTTGGCAGTTAGGCTTTTTAGTTTTCTCGTCGTTTCTTGTTTTATTGTGTCTTCCACATCTTCCCAGTGATGTCCCATCATCACATTTTTGCAATTTGGGAAAAGGAAGACATCATAGGGGGGGAGAGATTATGCGAATAAGGTGGATGATCTCAAGGATGGAATATTGAATTTTTTGCCAGAAACTGGCGAACAATCAATGCTGAATGTGCAGGTGCATTGTGTCATGGTGAAGGATCCATCCATCATGTTCGGTTAAAATAGTGTGCACAGTTGATTTTCCTAAATTCAGTTCATCAGCTATCATTAGGACAGTTTTTCGACGAACGGCAAGGACAAGGGACCGCACACGATCACTGTTGTCGTCAACACAGGTGGTTGAAGGTCAACCAGCCCTTGCATCATCCGTGGCGTCTTGTCGGCAATCTTCAAAATGCTTAATCCACTTGAATACACGGATGTTTTCTTCAGAGCATTATCACCATAAACAGCTGTCAACATTTCAGTAATTTCTTGATAAATTTTACCGCACTTCACCAAAAAACCTGATGTTGATTCGTTGCTCCGTGATTTCGTCAATTTCCATTTTCGAAAAACTGTAAAAAAAAGGACAACAGATACTAAAATAACTGGCACCATACGCACAGCTCGACGATCCGCCAAGCACAGGCGGCTCATTGGGTCTCAGGCAACTGGCGCCGCTAGTGGGCGGGGCTATAGTCCGCGTAATGGCCGCCAGATTGCACCAGTTCGCGTATTTATTGGGCAGACTAGGTACTAAGAGGTAAATGAATGCTGAAGACTGCGATGGAGGGGTGAAATGTTGGGAAGGTGAAGTAGAATAAGAGGAAATGAATAGGAATATAGGACGGGTGGAAGGGAGATTAAGCAGGCAGTCCCGGCACCACTGTCTACCCTTTCCTTCACTCATCTCTCTACATTTAAAAACTAGTTAGGCACATCCCTCCATGAATTTTGAGGGCAGCTGATGACCCTTTTGCGCACAAAAATCGAATAACAGCACGCACTTCAAAACTGGCTGGAGCAACGATTGTTGTGTCAATTGTTACATGCATTCACTGTCAGGCAAACGAACATTGAATTGAAACAATATCTTTTGGTGGCTTTGGTAACAATAAATATATAACATTGCATGCGAATAACATTGTTGCGATCCTCCATTATTTTAATATAATAAAGCGGTTCTTCATTTTCGAATTTGCTTCGCAGTTTAAGTGTGCAGAAATTATACAAAAATGTTTATTTTTAAGAGCAGTTTTAGGTATTTTAACATTATATCTGGAAGGGGTTTAGAAGCTTTGCAGGGATTAGTTTGTACCCTACAAAAACCCACCCTGATCGGTAGTTTACTATTTAAAAAAAAAGAAAAAGGTGTTTGTTTGGAATTCTCCACCCCTCCATTCCCCATCAGCATCGAACATTTCCTCTTTCCTCCCTTACGCACTGGAAGCGTACAATTTGGAAGGGTTTATTTTTTCTGGAAGCCTCCCCCGTGTCCTCTTCCCTTGATCTTCTTCGGCCATTTACCCTGTCAATAACTTTAAAAAAAAGTGGTGTCTGGGTTTAAAAAATAACCCGATCAAAAATTAATGCAAAACAAAAACTCAACTTAAGAATAAATTTCGAATGATTGACGGCTATGGTGAGAACGGTAAACTGTTAAAAAACCATTTAAAAAAAAAACATCGACCGTATTTTTTTCCTTGGCTTACCGCAAACACATGGGGTTCAGGAGGAGTCCTCGATAAGGGCCGACCACGTGGATCAGAGAACCCTTTCCATCCCCATTCTTCCATTCCCTCGTCCTAATGACCCTCCGACCCTGAACTTCCAAATCACGCAGTGGTAAGGTTGAAAATTCATCATTTTTTTCGGTAAATTATTTATCTATCTATCTACCCACAAACCAACGCTAGGGTGTGGGACAGGAGTTGATTGCACACTAGACCTTTCAACATAAAAAATTAGGTCTCTCTTAACTTTAAGTTTAAACCCATTTTCGTTTAATAATTCAAATAACGCGGATCATGTTATCTGCAGTTAAATGCACTCCACTATCTAAGTCAGAGTTAAGAGCTATAAGGGTCATAGATCGCAAAAACTGTTCCACTATCACGTCAAGGCTATAGACAATTCGAAGGGGTATGACCCATAATTTGGTAATTTATACTTCTGCCACCAATTCTCCAAAACAAATTCGTTTTATTATTTACGACCCTATTATATTTTCCATCGTATAATAATCTTATAAGTTTGTATTTAGGCCAGATTAACGCATATTAAAAGGAGATGTATAAAAAAGGTTAGAAATTAGGATTGTGAGAATGGTTCTAAGAATTTCCAAGACTTAAATATAAAATTATATCTTTGGTGGAAAATTCTTGTACTGCGAGGCAACAGACCACCACCGCTGAGGAGTGTGGCAGCGGTGATTACAATCTAAGAATGGGATATAAAAAAATAAAGCCTCAAAATATTTAGTTACAACATACTTCTGAAAAATATTTTCTTTTTTTTTGAACGATACGGGAACATGATCATTGAAGCATGATTATGGGTGCCGATTGGAACATTGTTGGATCATGATTAAAGGTGCCGATTGGAACATTGTTGGATCATGATTAAAGGTGCTGATTGGAACATTGTTGGATCGGGATTATAGGTGCCGATTGGAACATTGTTGGATCAGGATTATAGGTGCCGATTGGAACATTGTTGGATCAGGATTATAGGTGCCGATTGGAATATTATTGGATCAGGATTATAGGTGCCGATTGGAACATTGTTGGATCAGGATTATAGGTGCCGATTGGAACATTGTTGGATCGGGATTATAGGTGCCGATTGGAACATTGTTGGATCAGGATTACAGGTGCCGATTGGAACATTATTGGATCAGGATTATACGCGCAGCTTGGAACATTGTTGGATCAGGATTATAGGTGCCGATTGGAACATGGTTGGATCAGGATTACAGGTGCCGATTGGAACATTATTGGATCAGGATTATACGCGCAGCTTGGAATATTGTTGGATCAGGATTATAGGTGCCGATTGGAACATTCTTGAGGCAGGATAATAGGGGTGGATTGGATGCTTTTGGAATGTGTGTGTGTGTTGAGAAGAATGAAAAAGGTGAAATGGACAGAAGGGAAAACAAACGACATAATGCCTAGGAATGTCGGGGGAGAAGAGGAAATTGTTGGAATAAATCCAAAGAAAGGAGGATATAGATGGAATCAGAGCTCTCCGCAAATCGCATTTGTCTAAAGAATCTGCAAAGTCACTTGCTCACAGATACCACCGAGATAAAGAAACTGCGCATTTACGTATAAAGACGCAGAGTACCAATTAAATCAATATACAGCTTTAAGGACAAATCGTCAAGCGATGCCGGGATTATAGAATAGTAAAACGTACGATGGCTGTTACTGAAAGTAACTTAGGTTTGCGTGTAACGGGCGACGTAGTGGGGGAAGACCAATGTTGCTGTATTGACACACACACACACCATGGCAGTGCGCCTCGAGCTACGGTGGTTGGAAGTTCGCGCCAATTTCTGTTTGTTTACAATAGTGAGTCAAAATGAACAATACGTATGTAAATTCCGCCAAATGATAAATCCGTTTAGTGATAAGGTTTTTACTGGCAATAAACTTAAATGCCGCTGACATTCATCATTGGGAAATTTGTTCTTTGCACCGACTAAGTGATTTGTGACAGCGTTGTGCGTTAGTGGTAGTGTTAGTTTAAGAGTGGACGGACAAAAGACCATGATTTCCCAGTCCCGGCTGGCCTGAACTGAAGAAGTGCGCTATGTAAGGAGGCTTTCACAAGGAGGAGGGAGTTAATGTCAGGGACGTTGAGCAAGGATGTTAAGAAAAGACTCGTAAAAACTTTGATACGGAGCGTAGCTATGTACAGCGCGGAAACGTGGTCGTTGAACCAGGAGGATAGGCGTAGACTGGAGGCTTTTGAAATTTGGGTGTGGAGAAGCACGGAGAAGGTGAAATGGACAGAGAAGAAAACAAACGAGGAAGTACTTGGCATGGTTGGCGAAGAGATGGGTTTGTTGGGAGAAATCCTATGGAGGCAGGAAAAGTGGCTGAAGGGGGTATTGACCGTAATGTTGAAGACTGTAATAGAGGGGATAATGTTAGGCAAACGAGGAAAGGGAAGGAACAGGATAGGGACGTTGGACAGGATGCAGGGAGGAAGAAAGTACTCAAAGCTGAAGAGAGGGTATAATACCTTATAATAATATATAAAGGCACAATAGAACACAAAATAATTAGCTCCGTCTTCCTCAGAAGAAAATGTAGAACCCATATATATATATATATCTTGAAGAAGGCCCCTGAGAGGGCCGAAAGCTCGAACAATTTACCGTGTAAGTGTTCTTTTATATGTGTCTATTCTTTTCTATTTGTGTTATGTTGTGTCAGCCAATTATTGTGCCGCTCGTATGAGTTTTTCCGTACAATCGTTATATATATATATATATATATATATATATATATATACATATATATAGTTACATATTCATACATGTATATGCATACACATAGACATACATATATACGAGGGCGATTCAAAAAGTAAGGGTTTCTATTTCTATTTCCACTCATATGTTTTTCATGAAAAATCAAATTTATTCTCAACTTTGTGTACATCTTTGGAAAGTAAGCAACTTTGTAATACCGGCGTCGTACCTTTATCCCGCCGCGTCGAAAAGCCAACTTACGACTGCCTCTCCGATATAAGATCATCACCATTTAGTGGGAATGTACGGTGAGAAGTACGGCGACGCGGCGGGAGAAAGGTACGACGCCGGTATTACAAAGTTGCTTAAAGGATGCAAAGAGTGATTGATCGTCAAGGCGACTATGTAGGAAAATAGCTAAATGGTCAACCTTTCCGACTATGCACACAAAGTTGAGAATTAATTTGATTTTTTATGAAAAAATATAGGGGACCTTACCGTTCGAATCGCCCTCGCATATACTTATACAAACACATTTTTTATGATCCGATGAACGAGGAGCAAAATGTTTGCGCGATAACTTGACGAACGCGGAAAAGATTGCGGAGTTGCCTCCGAACTGACCAGTCAAACGAAATGCTCGGTCAGCCCCGAAATAACTCCTCTTAAACGAAAGCAGCGAGCGTCGCTTCGTTTCCCCTCTCCTTATCTCTCTCTCTCTCTCTGCGGAAAAGGGAGTCTACTCCCCACCCCAACACCCCTTTCATCACACCCCCTTCCTCCCTCCTCCCGCACTTATTTCCTCACAAAGCGAAAAGCGAGAGCAAGACAGATCGGCGGCTATTTCGAATCCGTGCCCCCGAGCTGCAAACAACCGATCTCGCCGAACGGAGAGGAATAAAAAAAGAAAGTAGGAAAAACATTCCTCAACCCTTGACATTTTGAATCCTTCCCGAAAGCCCCTAACAACCACTACGAGCAAATAATCGCGGTTCTTATTCCCTGGGGGTGGTTAACCCCCAGGGAAATTGAGAATTTATTTAGTTCACGACCAACGCATTCAAACTAGAAGGAATCGAATCGAAGGGTTCGTTTTCTTACGTTATCCATATTTTAACTTCAAATACGGCAACTCATATATATATATATATATATATATATATATATATATATATATATATATATATATATATATATATATATATATATATATGAGTATCTGGTATAGTCCAGGGGTAGAGCGTTGGACTACTGACCGGAGGGCCCGGGTTCCATTCCCGGGCAAGTCTCTCTGGGCACCCTCAGCTACACCCAAGATGTGTGATTTTTTCGGTATCAGGTCTAGAAACCATAACCGGCACACGCCGTCGTGCTTAGTACTGGGTGAACTATATTATCACCTACCAAATTGATCGTCGGGTTGATTACAGTGCTTTCGGTTAAAATATAAATAAATATATATATATATAAACGTATATATAGTATATAGATGTATGTGTATGTATATATATATATATATATATATATATATATGGACGTATGAGTTTACATACGTGTATATACATATGTATATATATATATGTATATATATATATGCATGAAGAAAGAAGAAGGCAGGTAAAAGTTACGGAGAAATAAAGTTCCCACAATTCTTATGATATGGTGAGGCGCGATCGCGAAGCCATTACACGCTTATGATGAGTCAAAACGAATCATTCGGGTATAACTTGTTTTTCCTTTTAAAATAACGAAAACAGCTAGTCACACGGAATGCATTGATAGAAATACCCCTTTTTAGAAGGGGAGAAAACATTATGACTGCGTAAGTGCTAGTGCAACGTGATTTTGGCACGTGCAGCATATTATCAAAATCACGATAAAACTCCATAAAAATTCGACGACCGCGATCCGAAAAGCAGCTCGGATAGCAAATAATGGCTTCTGGGGGAAGGGCAGCTGGGAATTTGCCAGGGGCGCCCACCTTCCCTTCTCCTTAAGGCGAAACGGAAGAGGATCGATGGAACAAATCCACGCGATAGGCAAACAACCCACAGGGAAGAGAGGAACGAGGTCCCAGTATATTAGGATGGTAAAAAATTGAGACGACCCATTCTGATACCTATACCCGATATAATACCCATTCCGACACGCAAAAAAACGTAATATAAAAGTTATTTCCCAGAATTGTCTAGATTATGTTTTTTCTGCCATATTATAAATATGTTTAAATAAATAAATTTACTGCTCGTATATTCTATTTATATATATGTGTGTGTGTTTATAAAAATAAAATATATATATAAATATATGTATATAAATAATATTTTTCTATACATTATATACAAATGTATATATATATATATACACATATATATTTATGTTTATATAATATATATAATGGGACGGCACAATAGAACACAAATAGAATAGCAGCATTTAAAAGGACACTCACACGGTAAATTGTTCGAGCTTTCGGCCCTCTCAGAGGCCTTCTTCAAATGAGACTCATTTGAAGAAGGCCGAAGCTCTGAGAAGGCCGAAAGCTCGAACAATTTATCATGTGAGTGTCCTTTTAAATGTTGCTATTCTATTTGTGTTCTATTGTGCCAGCCCCTTATTGTGCTGCTCGTGTGAGTTTTTCCGTACAATCGTTATATATATATATATATATATATATATATATATATATATATATATATATATATATATATACACACAGACACACACACACACACACACATATATATATATATATATATATATATATATATATATATATACACATGTGTATCCGCAGATGCCGATTTTGATAACAATTCAGTAGTTAAGTCCCATTAAAAAAATAATGCAGGGAAGATGGTTTAGGAAATGGAATGCAGAAGCATTAAATGGATTGATAATGGAAGAGTGTCGGCAGGCTTGGAAAAATCATGAGAGAGGGAATTGAGCCAAGTGCTATCGAAGAAAAATGGGAACGTATCAAGAAAGGGTTATCGAAAGCCGCAAAAGAAACTATTGGAACCGTTAACGCTCAAAGGACAAGGAAACCATGGATGACGGATGAGATGATTACAAAGATGGATGAGAGAAGAAAATGGAAGAATGTACACACGGAGTTAGGCAAAATGAAGTACAAAGAGTTAAACAATAAATTTAGCCGGGCAACAAATAAAGCAAAGGAAGCATGGTGGAAGACACAGCGCGAGGATATGGAAAGTTTGCAGAGGGAGGGTGAAATGGGTGCGCTGTACATACAAGAAGGTTAAAACATTATTGGCAAGTAAGAAGGGTACATATGTGCTATCAGTCGGAAACAACTTGAGAAATATGCTGAATAATTTTTTAAATAGATCGAAGGATATTCATCCATATCTCTTCCGAAATTAATGGGTAAATATCGATGCAAAGTTGTAATATCTAGGCGAACAGCATGTATCGACACATTGGTGTCATCACCGGTAGTAAATCGATCGAAATCGGTCGTTAATTTTTATACCCCTTACTTCTTTACTTGCGCTATAACGGATGACCTACCGTGCTATGCTAACGGCAATCATTCGGTTCTCATAAGGCTCTGTTTCATCGCGAGAATATGTTTTTCTTCGCCAGCGCACGCCTCCTTCTAATCTCACACTTGAAAGAGTTTAAGCAGAACCCCTTTGAAGAGAAATATGCCTCGCGGTTTTGATCGCGCGAGCTTTTTGAATTGGTCTGTTATTGCAAGCGAGGCGAAGAGGGGTGAAACCCTGAGACATTCCGAAAATTCTTGAGTGAGAATTCCAGCGAAGGGAAAGTGATGATGAAAGATGACCCGAGTCATTCATTTATATATGTATATATTATGTATATATATATATATATATATATATATATATATATATATATATATATATATATATATATATATATACACACACATATGTACAGGCACACACACATTTACACATAGTATATTTATGTATATATGTATATAGATGTATAAATAAACACACACACACACACACACACACACATATATATATATATATATATATATATATATATATATATATATATATATATATATATATATATATATATATATATATATATAAACACGTAGATTTAGATTTTTAAACCATAGAAACACAAAGAAAGGACACTCACAATATGTTGTTTTGACGGCTCGGCCGTCGTCTTCAGAACCTGGTTTAAAAATCTACATCTGTGTTTTTATGTATTTGTGCGTCGCCGAAGAGCGTTCCATTTCGAAGATATTTATATTAATATATATATATATATATATATATTTATATATATTTGTATATATACATATATTTACCTATAAATGTATAGGTATTTCTCTTGAAAAATATTGGAGGTGTGTGTGTGTGTATATACACACATACACTAGGCCTGTCCGGAAGGCATCCAGCAATGCAATATTTTGCAAGTATATTATTATATAAATCTCGTTGCAATTAGGCAATCGTTCTTGTGGCAACGTTCAAGTCCGGTCAACGTTCACTCATACAATACACATACATACGTAAGAAGAACAATGAGACAAATTTCTCCTATATACAATGACACTTAAAGATCACCAACCGCATATCTACCATCACCCATGGGCCAGGTTCACACCATACATACAACATCATTGTCCATCGTCGCATTTTCATTTTTCTTCTATTTTTGAAACTCTCCCGTTTCAGTTTTTCTAACATTTCTGTGACACTATCTGTTCTTTTGTGCCTTCCGAGTACATATCTTACAGCCTGTCTTTGAACTTTTTCTATCTTTTTAATATGTCCCACTTCATATGGATCCCATACTATGGACGAGTATTCTAGGATATGGATAACCAGTACCTTACATGTTTTTCTTTTGTGGTTACGCTACTTCCTTTTAAATTTCTCACTACCCAATAGCAGTACTTTAAATGCCTTCCGTGTCACATTATCTACTTGGAATCCATATTAAAGGTCTCTATATAACTAAACGCCTAAATATTTGTATTGACTGGTACATGGGATTCTTTCTCCAAAGAGGGTGTAAATATCCTTTTCTGCATTCTTTTTATTTGAAAAAGTTACATGCTTACTCTTACTCAGATTAACGCCCATATTATTATTTTTAACCCAGTCACCTAGGCGATCGATGTAATTTTGTAGTATTACGCGGTCATTTACATGCTCTATCCGTCTGTATATAATGCAGTCATTAGCAAACAGTTTTATTTGGGAATGTAAATTGTTTGGTAGATCGTTTACGTAAATTAGGAAGAGTAATGGCCCTAGAACACTGCCTTGTGGAACTCCTGCTAAAATGCCTTATTTGAAAATGTATCCCGTAATTATACTTTTTGAGTTCTGCCTCTAAGAAATATTTTTATCTATTACTTTACCCTCAAATTTAATGGTAACCAGCACGAACTTTCACGATAATCTATCGTGAGGCACTAGGTCGAAAGCTGCCGAAAAATCAAAGATTATCGCATCCACATCCTTTCCTTCATCTGTTGCGTAGCCGACATATTGGCTTAATCCCAAAAGCTGCGTTTCACGCGAGTATCCCATTTTATATCCGTGCTGGTGATTGAATAGCCACATATCTCTTGTCCACCTTACCCGAATGTAGTCAGTGATTCTTTTTTCCATTATTTTGCAAACAACTGAGGTTATGCTTACCGGTCTATGCATATTTTTATGCAAATTCACGAATTTTCTTGGAATTTCCTAACGAATTCTGAGGATTATCATGCAAAGACAATGGCACATATTTAAGACGGTGGAAACATGTGATGATTGAATGTAAAAAATTTATAGTCAGCAGATTCGCTATCGATTGCTCACGCAGTTTTTTTCAAATATCCTCTCGGAAAAAAATGATGCAGCGAAGACTTAAAGATAAAAAAAAGGTCTACGAATCAAATGAACTTGGCAAAGTTCACAAAAATTGTTTCAATTTTCCGATCAAGATTTCGACTTATGCATACGCCATTAATCATGAAATTTTCAACTGGGTCGAAGAATGAGTCTTTTTACGGGCTTTAGTGATTTACATTATATACGGTTTGGATTATACGAGGTCTGTCCAACAAATACGCGAACTAAGGCCATAAAAACTTTATTTTGCAAAGGTAGTCTACATCGATTTTGTCCCCTTCTTCAAAGTAGGAACTCTCTATTCGTAGGCTATGCTATGTATTCCATCTTCTTCTTTTCCACTACTGTTTAAAGCACCCTTGGAAGTCCTCTTGGCAGTTAGGCTTTTTAATGTTCTCGTCATTTCTTGCTTTATTGTGTCTTCCACAGCTTCACAGTAATATCCCCTCATCACATTTTTGCATTTTAGGGAATAGGAAAAAGCCGCAAGGGGGGGGGCGAGATCTGATGCGAATAAGGAGGATGATCAAGGATGGAATATTGAATTTTTGGCCAGAAACTGGCGAACAATCAATGCAGCTAGGGCACAAATGTGAACGTGCATTGCACTTTTGAGCGTGGATTTTTAAAACCCAATTGTTTGGTTAAAATAGTATGCACTGTTGATTATCCTAAATTCAGTTCATCAGCTATCAGTCGGACAGTTTTTCGGCGATCGGTAACGACAAGGGACCGCACACGATCAATGTTGTCGTCAATATAAGTGGAAAGTCGCCCGGCCTTGCATAATCCGTGGCATCTTGTCGGCCATCATTTAAACGCTTAATCCACTTGAAAACGGATGTTTTATTCAGAGCATTATCACCGTAAACAGCTGTCAACATTTCAGTAATTTCTTGATAACTTATACCGTAATTTCACCAAAAAACTTGATGTTGATACGTTGCTCCGCGATTTCTTCAACTTCCTTTTTCGACAAACAGTAAAAATAAGGACAATAAAACATGCACCATACGCACAGTTCGACAATCCGCCAAGTACAGATGGCTCATTGTTTTCTCCCTGGCAACTACCGCCGCTTGTGGGCGGGGCTATAGTCCGCATCACGACCGTCAGATCGCGTATTAATTGGGCAGACTACGTACACGAAAACTTTCTCGTGAATGTTGAGACAGGTATCCAAGACGTAAGTGTGGATTACAAGGCACGGTTAGTTAAAAAATAATAATTGTGGAAAACAGTATGAATGCGGATTAATATTAAATGGGTAAGAAAAATATTCGGAAAAATTAAGTTATAAATAGAGTTAACGAATGAGAGTGAAACATTTGAAAAAAAATAAGAAGTGGAAGATTTTTGAATAATGGGGGAAAAGGAATAATGATGAAAAAATGAAAAATAATCTTTCTTCTTATTTGGACACTTTCCATGAAAAATATAACCCAGGACGAGAGCTATGTGTTGACGAAGGTGCTTTCAAAAAATGAATGCCACAAAATTAAAACACTCCATCCAGGAAAATAAACAACTAGGTTTTAATAGTTTTAAGTGGGACATGTGGAAAGTTTCTCAAAGGTTGCGATATCCGAAGGAAGGTGGAGTTGGGAATAAAAATGGACACAGACATGAAGAAAACGCAGAAACTCTGGATGTTTAAGTGAATTCAATAAGCAGTAATGTAATTCGAGAAGATTACCGGATCGTGGGATTTTATTTTTCGACGCCCAGAAGGGCCAACTCACTTCGACCACGTGTTCTTGTTCCTTCGCCATTTTGACAAACTTCCTATGATTCTTTGATAGACATGTCAAGCGGTAAATATAAAATTTGTAACCAATAAATGTAAAATGATATAAACGTATATTAGATCCGGCATACACTTAGACTTCAGATGAGAAGGGATCAAGAAATCTATCATTATCGTATGGATGAAATTCGTATAACCCAATTAATTAATCTTGGCATTGGTGTCCATCCAAACCAAACCTTAACCAGTAGACTACCTTATAATAGTATATATATATATATATATATATATATATATATATATATATATATGTCTGTGAATATGTGTGTATACAAAAATAAATATATGTATAATACTTTATATTATATACTCGGGAGTCAACCCGATATATGTTATAAAATAAGCATATATATACCGATGAAGAAGTACTTAATGCAGAGAAGGGTGCTGGATTGAGTTTTGTTAGGAGTCATAAAATATTTATTTGATAGTTGTGTCCATCCAAAAACCTACCTTGACCGGTAGATTACCTTATTATAATACTAATCCGATGTATTTTACCGACGAACGAAAATTTGTTGCTCAATTATTGGACACCATACTTCTTTCTTCATGCATAGCAACGATACATATATATCACATAAGAACCGGTGTGTATTTAGAAAACGTATCCAGATGCAGAAATTTTGCCAATTTATAGGCATAACGTGTAACAAAAAATAGAGATAGTCAAAAAATGACGAGAACCATTGAAACAAAATATAAAAAAAAATTCAAAATGAAGATTCTCATTACTTTTCGAAGAAGTAACGTGGCAACGAATCCAACAAGCCTCGGGGCCATTGACCAGCCGGTTTTTACAGCGGAAAAATAGAGACATAATTTACAGAAACGATCTCTTTGGTCTTGAAATCATGGCGTTAAGTTGTGAAGTATTATTTTCAATATTTTTTATTACATAGTACCCTGATGGACATCACCGGAGTATGTGGCAGAGAGTGGTTACCTATTATTTTACTTTTGATACCAAATATTTTCCCTTCTAGTAAGATCGGACAACGTTATTATGATACCTTATCGTTCGTGGAAAAAATGACATCTTAAATCTATCTACTCTATATAAAATCTCTCTAATTTTTATTAGCATGATCTCTCCTGCCGTAGTGCGATGGGAGTAATAATAAATTTTCAACATCACTGCTAAAGAGACGTCCTTCCAATTTATGCAAGAGATTCAATCTGTAATTTGACCTTCGCTTCCCAGCCTAGCTGCTCTTAATTCTATGGATAGGCTACTAAGTTTATCATAACGGCGTTTTACAAATCTAGCTTCTCTACGCTGCACGCGATCCAATTCTACAAATTAATCCAACTTCGTGAGGACCCCGTATAAACTTGCAGCATATTCTAAATTAGGCCTAACCAGCGAAAGATAATATCGCTTTTTAAACTTTTTGCCACATTTTCCCAACACTATTATAAAAAAATACAATATTTTCACCAGCTTTCCCTCATATTCCTCGTAATATGTTCCTCGACATGGAAGATTTAGTTGAGGATAAACGGAAGCATGAACTTTGCGATTTTCATTGAATGAAATTACGAGATGACGGAAATTGCACCGTGGGACTAGCGATCCAACGACGGAGAAGTTGGTTTCCCAAAATTAGAGCAAAAGAATTCCTGCATCGTCCAAATGATGTCATTCCGTTTTTCGAATGAGATGGGGATAATAACTCCTTTGGGTTGGCCGGACGGATAGACGAATAAACGCAACTCAAGGGGAAATATTTGTGAGGAAGGCAAGGTTCCAGGGTGAGTTGGTTTCCGGTAAAAAACCATATATATATATATATATATATATATATATATATATATATATATATATATATATATATATATATATATATATATATATATATATATATTATATATATACATAAGCCTGAAGACGGCGTATGAAATTCACACATCAGGATAAGGGGGCCAGTTCCTTTCCCTGCGCCGGTATCGTTTCCCAGGAAGATCTTGTACCCGAAAAATCATATAGCTTGGGTGAAGCTGCAGGTGCCCAGCGAGGCTTGCCGGGAATCGAACTCGGGCCATATGGTCATTAGCCCAACGCTCTACCCCTGGTCTACCGCGACCCACATATACATATATAATTTACACTCCCACACTTACGTTTCATGAAACCTGGTCATACAAATTCATACATATGTAATCAATGTATATACATATACATACATACGCACATATACATTCTTCCCTGTATCCCTTCCGCATACACCCACGCCGCGTCTTCCGTTCTCAGGGAGCCCTAGCGCGCCAAAGGCTGCCTCTCTCCGATCTGCGCGTTGAGGGAGCGTTATGGGCGAAAATAGGCCACCCATACCCCACCCTTGTCCGTCCCTTCCCCTCAAACCCTCTAGGAATCCATCCACCAATTCCCCTCAGTCCCCCCCCCTCTCTAACCGCTCGTGCAACAGTGATTATGGTGGGGGGAACGGAAGTGGAGGGGAAGGGGTGGGTCTTGGATCCTTTGGACTGAGTCCACGCCATTCCATTCCACAGTCTTCGTCTTCTACGCCCCCCCCCACCCCCTCCTCCTTCATAGCCCCCTCTCTCCCCCGTAGCGACGCGTTTGTTTGTCGAGACGTTTGCGGCCGGAGAGAGGGCACTGCGATCGCGGCCAAATCCGTACCTCAAAGCCCTTCTCTTCCCCCCCCCCGAATGGTGCTGCCCTCTGTGAAAGGGGGTGGGTCGTGGGAGGATGGGGAATGTTTCAAGATCGCGGCGACATCTCTCCCATTTAATCGCCACGCCTCTTAACTTCTCTTGGACTAGAGCGTTTCGGCGGTCATTCACTCGACCTTCTTCCAAGGATGGACGGAACCAAATAGGACACACAATCGTCAATGCCATGTCAAATTGTTTTATATGCAAAAAAGGTCACCAAAAATATACTTTTTGGTTAATAAACACAGATATTGCACTTAAAAATTCTCACTGTGAGTGAAATAATGTCTGGTTTGCATTTACCCTTTGGTACACACCGTAACGGTGGCTTCCAGGGTACTGTTTTATTTATTTTTTGATATTTTAGTAATCTGCTAGCCACCGCTAGGGTTGTGTGACAGTGGTTTGGTTTGTGTCCACGAAGTTATGGGGGCCTTATTTTTCGTCAAATTTAAAAGTTTATCCTAAAAATAGAGCAATGGGGAACTGTAACCGTAACTTTTGCTTTTTTCTCTTTTTTATTTATTGCAGTACCCTACAAGCCACCTCAGTGCGTGTGGCAGTGGGTGAATACATTCGACTAATTTTGACCAAGATATGAGCATACAATTCAGTCGGACAGTGCTATCCTGATGTCTTATCGCTCGTGGAAAAAATGGCGTCTTACATTTATCTGTTCTACTTATTCTATTTAATCTCTCTAATTTTATTTACATCATCTCTCCTACCTTAGTACGATGGGGGTAATAATACATTTTCAACATCACTTCTAAGGAGACCTCCTTCCAATTTATGCATAATATTTAATCTGCAATTTAACCTTCGCTCCATGGAATGATTTCCAGCCTAGCTGCTCTAATATTTTGGATACGCTACTAAGTTCATCATGACAACGTTTTACGAATCTAGCTCTTCTACGCTGCACGCGATTCAATTTGGCAATTGATCTAACTCCATGAGGATCCCGTATATACTTGCAGCATATTCTAAATGAGGCCTAACCAGCGACAGATAACATTTCTCTTTGACCTTACCATCTCATTTACCCAGTACTCTTATGATAAATCCTAATTAGTTTTCGTCACTTAAATGTTTATACTATGAAATATTTTTATTTGTATAGTACTGATCCGAAGAATGTCCATTTTTAAAAGGTCTCTTAGCACGTAATATTTACATGAAATAACGAAAAGGAAAACCACAAACTTCCAATCTGTTAAAAAGATGGAATTCGTGAAAGGTATATTTGGAATATATATATATATATATATATACATATGTAGAAATATATATATAAGAGAAAATAAAAAGGTATACATGTAAATGTATATGAGAGGGAAAAAATTGTTTAGTCATATGTGCACATACACACACACACACATATTTAAAAAAATTTCTGCCCCTCTCTTCCTTGATAAAGGTGGCCACGACCACCGAAAATTCGCAAAATAGTGAGTCTCTTCTTTGTGTGTTTCTGTGTTTTTGTCTGTGTCCACTAGTGCTAAGTGTTATACATTATATATATATATATATATATATATATATATATATATATATATATATATATATATATATATATGTATATATATATTTATATATAAATTTTTTATACACACACACACACATATATATATATATATATATATATATATATATATATATATATATATATATATATATGTGCAGATTAAGCAAAACTAGCGTGGAAGACGCAGTGCGAGGGTAATGAAAGTTTGCAGAGGAAGGGTGAAGTGATTACGTAGAACAGTTTACGCATCTCGGAAGTGTTTTTTTTTACCAACACGGTCAATGTAGTAGGGACGTAAGGAGAAGAATTGCGCTAGGCAAAGAGGCTTTCACAAGGAGGGGGGAGTTGATGAGAGGGACGGTGACTATGGAGTGTAGCTATGCACGGCGCAGAAACGTGGTCATTGAAGAAGGAGGATAGACGTAGATTGGAGGCTTTTGAAATGTGGGTGTGGAGAAGAATGGAGAAGGTGAAATGGACAGAGAAGAAAACAAATGAGGAAGTACTTGGTATGGTGGGCGAAGAGAGGGGTTTGTTGGGAGAAATCCTATGGAGGCAGGAAAAGTGGCTGAAGGGGGTATTGACCGTAATGTTGAAGACTGTAATAGAGGGGATAATGTTAGGCAAACGAGGAAAGGGAAGGAACAGGATAGGGATGTTGGACGGGATGAAGGGAGGAAGAAAGTACTCAGAGATGAAGAGGGACCTGATGCAGAGTAGGATTATAGGTTATATTTTGTTAAGAGTCACAAATTATTTGGTTGTTGTGTCTATCATAAACCTACCCTAAACAGGTAGATTATCTAATAATAATGATAAAATATGTACCCTTCCACACACGCACGCAAGTATACCCTCACACCACATACTAAGATCGTGAACACTGGAAAATAGAAATGTATTCTTGGAATATCCTTGTTTTCACATTTGTACGTAAGACATTGGTTGAAATACACGTTTTTGAGTGATCAAGAAATCTTACGTGAAATTCAATTTCTTCACTTTCCTATCCATTACCCTGAAAATGCAATACCGCAATGACGACGTCTGTTTTTCAAATTGATTTTCTCTCTACGGTACGTCATCACTCTTTACCATTTCGACTTTCGAGTGAAATTGCGACTTTAATTTTAATTATTCAATTTTAAAGATAAACCGGGAAAATTATATCGGATCCTATTTTTTTTACGTAACCCGCGTAGTTACGACGCCAGAACGTCGCGTAAATTGCGTTGCGTCGCAACCGTACGGAATGCCTTCGCCCAAATGTGGCGAAACGTTAGATGCCGCGTAGAAGGAGAGGTGGGGGGAGTACCCTATACTCCTTTCCTCAACCCTCTCTCTCTCTGTATCCTATACCCTTTTAAAACTAGATCCAGGATTCCCTCGTCTTTCTTCCTGAAATTGAGGTCGTAAATCGCACCGGATTCCCACGACGATAAACAGAAAAGTATCCCGGCTAGAATTTTTTTTTTAACGACGCCCATCTTCGCCCGCGGCAACCACACTTCCAACGCCCTCTTGTTAGCCGTGAAGGAAAAAAAGGAACATCGCGAAGGAATCCCAACCCTCCCAAAAATAAAATAAAAATATATATATATCTCTCTTTCCCACTTCCTGCTGAATTTTAGTGCATTCCCTACAGGGTTTTAGGGTATCTGGGGCAAGGCAAGAAGGTTTAGAGGCACCATAACGATGGTAAAGTAGGGTACAAAAATCCTAGTTACACCATCATACATTCTACGCAGTCAACATGAAAAAATCCTCGTTACCTTAAATGATGGAAGTACATGGAGCAAACATTTTATTACTCATCTCTAGTGCCCTGTCTTTCAATACTCCGACAGAATCAAAAAGTGTAGATATTCATCAATGAATAACTAAGGTTCATATTTATTCAATTCACTTTTATTTAAATATTATAGTTGGACTACGGCATCTGGATGACTTTGGCGGCTATGCCTGTCCTCACTCAGCTTGCTTCGACTTCGCTAATGTAGAAAAAGTAATCTTACTAATATATAGATCTGAAAATTCCTTTGTTTTCTTGGGGGCACATGATGCCAAATATATATATATATATATATATATATATATATATATATATATATATATATATATATATATACATATATATATATTGTATATATAATATATAATATATATATGTAATATAATATATATAATATATAATGTATATATTGTATATATAATATATATTGTATATATAATATATATAATTGTATATATATATATACATATATATATATATATATATGTATATATATATATACATATAAAAAATGTATGTATGTATATATATATTTATATATATTTTTATGTATATATATATTTAAAAATGTATATATATGTATATTCTGAAGACGACGGCCGTGCCGTCGAAACGTCAAAACAACATATATATATATATATATATATATATATATATATATATATATATATATATATATATATATATATATATATATATTTATATAGATTGCTAGAGGTCTTTATTTGGGCGAAATATAGAGGTATTGAGGGTTTATAATTTTTTTCTATAAATAGTGTAAAAATACACAAATTGACTAGGGCTAGGTCCGATTCGGATGCTCTTTTCTGGAATTTTTTTGGATTCGAAAAAAAGTGATATGTAGAGAAAAAATGTTTTCCTAGTTGCATATAGACGGCAGTAAATTTTTCATTCAAAATTAAGATTTCAAGTTCCTCAGTTCAATGAGGTGCGACATTTAACCTGCCGAATTCTATCGTTATCTATTATATCATTCCAAATTTGGAAATATTGGAAATCGATAAAAATCGATTTTTTTAGAAGACTATTCTAATAAGAAGAACTTAAAGATGTTAGCGAATATCACGAGGATTACAAAAATATTATGAAGCAGTTGTCACCTTGAAAACAGAGCGGCAGCAAAATTGTTGAGCACTAGGAATTGTGTTCATTTATAATATATTTTCTAACTTAGTTTGGTCAAATCAATTTTCTACATTATTCGTGAGACTATACACTTTCACTGTATTCAGATATGCAGTGAAAGACATGTTTGAATTGGTTGACAAGAGAATAATCTTCTGCCCAGTATGTAGAATCCTCAGCTAAGACGACCTGGCCAGAAAAAGTAAAGAGACAGACACGTCTGGATTCGTTTTAAGGGAATGGGATGGTTCTTTTCACTTAGCATTTGCCTATTGTGTTTCTTATCCTAGAAAAATTCACTAATATTCAATAATTATATTCCCAAACAAAAACATATGAAATAATTAGTCATAAAACAAGATGGCATCTTTAGAGAACGGCATTTGCATTAATATAACATTTAATATTTGTTTTAAGTTTCCTCTCTTTGTATCAATGACTGCGACAGCTAATTTTTTAGCATACCAGATTAACAAGAATGTGTGTGTTATGGATAGCATTTCGCATTAATGAAACCTTTAATGAATTTGTTTACAATTCATTTCAGTCGAAATCATGGCAACGATAGAAATTGTTGCGGAAAAACCAGGTAAACAATATGGCGTATTTCATGAACAGTTATTTTTCATTTATGACATCATTAATGAATTTTGCTCTACTTTTCCTCCAAGTTTTAACCGTGGAAACGGTAGTTATTGTTATAAAATTCCAAGATAAACAACGAGGCGTGCGTTATGAACGGAATATTTCCGTTCACGAAGAAACTAAAACACATTTGATTATTACAGAATCTCACGCGAACCTTGCATAACGATTTCAAAACGTTTGTCACCTTGAAAACAAACAGAGCAGCAGCGAAATTGTTGGCTCCGGCAGTGAATTGTGAGCGAGCGAGTTCAGGATATATTTTTATGGCCATGAATCAGACACTTCTTCGTTCGTTCAGAAAATTAACACGACCCGGGAATAATGAGGGCATGGCGTTGTTTGAAACTAAAAAAATGAATGCAAGAACGACCAACACGAAGCAAGCACGAAGGGACATATTTGAAATAGCTGGGATATGTTTCAAATTACATTGAAATAAGGTCTCTTATTATCATTATAAAATGGCGTTGTTTACATAAATACACGTTTTTAAATTGTTGCGCTGTTTATTGAAGCAAACACAACTACTTAGTGGTTTTGTCAGTCAGGGTAATGAGCTTGAAAATTATTGTAGGCCTCGCAGATACCCAAAACAGATCAATAAATTATAAGAGCCTCAGATCGTTGATTAAATACATCGCTTTGTGAAACTCGGCGGCCAATCAAATCGAAATATCGTAATGCTACGATAAACATTTACTGAAAGAATCAATAATCACCATTTTGTTTCAAAAATAAACAAATGAGAAATATTTTCGAAACAATGAAAAATTGATGGCAAAAGCCTGAATAATAGAAATCCATGCCCATATAATTGTTATTATCTCTCAAAAGTTCCGATAAAACTTTGGTATCGATATTACGATTTTGATTCGCTTGAGGATTATGGAAAAAAAATACGCAATTGCGGTATCGTCTCGGATAAAAATCGGAGCATTGTCATAAAAAGTATGAAAATTCTCCGATGGCCAAAAAAGTTTTTGTTAAATGAATCAATAAACTTTTCATACTTTCTGGCTGGCATTTTTCGATTTAATACCTATTCCGTGCGTCACGTGATACGAAAATTTGAAACATTTGAAGATTACCGCCCGTTGCAAAGTATGAAAATTATCTGATGGCAAAAAATTTGGTTAAATAAACTTTTCATAATTTATGTCCGGTATTTTCCGATTTACTACCTACTCCGTGCGTCACCTGATATGAAAATCGAAAAATTTGAAGGTCACCGCACGTCACGAAGTATGAGAATCATCCGATAGCCAAAAAAAGATTTGAAAAATTAATAAATAAATTTTCCGTACTTTCTGGCCGGCAATTTTTTGATTTAATACCTACTCCGTGCGTCACCTGCTATGAAAATTGAAACATTTGAAGATCACCGCCCGTCACAAAGTTGGGTAATCAAGACGGGACTGTCCAGAGGGATCTCCAACCGTTATCCAAGGTCAATATCCCTTGAATTAACCCCTCTTTCTTCTTCTTTTAGACGCTTCGTCGAGCAGTATCTTCCGTCTCCTTCCCCATGAGACGCGGTGAGGACGCGGTGATTTTTTCGACATTTTTTAAAACTTTTTTTCCTCTCCCTCTCTCAAAGAACTCTCGGTCTCCTGACGTAGAACTGGGTCGAATGAGAAATAAATTCGTCCCCCCGTTATTTATGGCGCTAGGTCAGCCATACAGACAAGGCGACCCTTTGTTCCCTAATTGTCCCAGGCTGTCTCCAGCGTCCATGTAGCGATACTAATAATTACGCATAAAAAAGGTTATGAGTGAATAAAAAATATGCAATAACTAACGGAAATACGAGGTTATAATTGAGAGTTAGATTTAAATTTTCCGTCCATGATATATTTCATAATATGATACCCTAACATCAAAGAACTTCACAAACTAGAAGAAATTGGAATAGACCACAACGGCAGAAGAAAATCAATGAATCTCAACAAGAATCAGGTAACAACCGTGAAAATAAAAAACAAACGAATAGCAAAAAGAGCCAAAATGAAATAATAACAACAGATGAGGAAACCTGTCGACTTCTAGTATTTGTTGAAATAGTTGACACTACTATTCTATTAACTAACTATTATTAGGGAACTATTTCTAAATATAACGCCCAGCGCGGACACTTTCGTTAATAGCGGCGCTTAAATTGTACTCCGCAATTGCACCTTGCATCTGGGCCATTTTGAGGTAATGACTGTTTACTAGATTCCTATAGCTTTCAAGAACGCCAATGGCGACCTCCTGGGGAAGTACGTTATGGTGGGAAATGCAAATAGAATTTTATCCGGATTTAGGCGCCGCACCATTATATGTATATATATATATATATATATATATATATATATATATATATATATATATATATATGTAGTACATGACACAGTAACAAACAATATAGAAACACATAAAAAGATCACTCACACGTTATTTCTTGATCATTTCGACGGAATTCTGCTGCGTCTTCATCGGAAGATATATATAATAAATAAATATATATGTATGTATATATATATATATATATATATATATAATTTACATATATAATATAACGTACTGTATAACTCTCTCTCTCTATATATATATACATATATATATATATATATATATATATATATATATATATATATATATATATATATACTATATATATATAGTTATACAGTACATTCACCATTAATAATTCAATGGCGCTTATCCTGCCTTTAATTTAAGGCTTCAACATATTACATTTCGATTGAGTGATACTACATTACTATAGACCTACATCCCAGGTGCAGTAAGGGTGTTTTTGCTGAGTTCGCCTCACACTGTTCCAATTCCCAACGCAATTAAAAACACCAAGAACTCGTTTGAAAACTGTAATAAACCTACTTTTCTATCGCTTCGAATGTCAAAACTGTGGGATCCCTAAATAGTTCAGTTCAAGGTTTCGTGTCCGCTGAAGTCGGGAGGGAACTGGTTCAGTTGGCTAGAACTCGGGTCGCCTCAGTCTTCTGGGATATAAATAACTTTCGCATTGTATTTGCATGCATCAAATAGAAATCGTTTTACCTCGACCATTCGTTTTTACCAACTAGATAGCTTCGGTTTTAAATCCCGGAGTTTGCTGGATATCTTATGCGTAGGTATTGCGATATTTACTTGTGGTACAATGTGTGCGAAGATCACTTCAATTGTGGTAGGCCGTCCGTTGGATGGGACGTTAAATGTTGTGACCCTGGGCGCCATTCGTTTATATGAATAGACTAATGTAGGACGCGGGGTATCTCCTCTACCATTCATCCATTCCGCAAACATTAAAACTCCACCGCATTGCCCTCCTATATTCCCCTCTCTGAAATGATCTCAGCTGTCGGTAGACTACAAATATAGCTAGTATTTCCTACCAAATAATATTGATAACGCCTTGCGTGACTAACGTCACCGTTGATACGGAAGTTTGAAGTGTTTAGGAAGGTAGCATTTTCCATTATGTTTAAGAATGAATATACGTATTATGTCTAATTCGTACGAAATTGTTCCTAAATCATGTACCTTTTGACTTCTATTTCAATAGGGGTCATAGGTAGTCTAGTAGGCGAGCACACGGCTTCTGACCGGAAGCCTCGAGTTCAAAACCACATAGCGCCTCTAGGAACCCTAAACTTCACCCAAGATATGAGTAATTTTACGGAGAGCAGATCTTCCTAGGAAATCATAGGAGGCACAGGGTTTAGGAACTATCCCCATTTATTACCCTGTGCATGTGTGAAGTACTTAGTACTATGTATATCACCTCTAATGTTAAACACATTTTTCATCCCATATCTGTCGCACTGAATTTCCAATTCAATAAGCAGTGCTTGCAGTCCCTTGGCTGACTGACAAACTAAAGCTTGGTCATCAGCAAACCTAACTGATTTTACGAATTCCCCGCCCACCTTCATTCCTACCTCCAGTTCTTCCAATGCCTATTTGATCATTTCCTCTGCATACAGGTTGAACAGCAACGGTGATAATGGGCAACCCTGCCTTACACCTCTTCCTAACACTGCCCAACCGGACTCCCCGTTCCCCACTCGCACCTGAGCAGTCTGAGACATGTACAGGTTGCGGATACGTCAAATTCCAAATAGAATAATCTTATTTAATTCTCATGAAAAAATACTAAAGTCGTGTACTCAAAATTTTAATTAAAAACAAACCAATATAATTTGTTTAAATTTTGTATCGGTAACTTCGTTTTAATCGGTAAAGGCAGGAAAAATGGCCTCCATAGGATTGCTCCCAACAAACCCCTCTCTTTGCCCACCATACCAAGTACTTCCTCATTTGTTTTCTTCTCTGTCCATTTCACCTTCTCCATTCTTCTCCACACCCACATTTCAAAAGCCTCCAGTCTACGTCTATCCTCCTGCTTCAATGACCACGTTTCCGTGCCGTACATAGCTACGCTCCATATCAAAGTTTTTACGAGTCTTTTCTTAACATCCTTACTCAACGTCCCCGTCATCAACTCCCTCCTCCTAGTGAAAGCCTCTTTGCCTAGCGCAATTCTTCTCCTTACGTCCCTCATACTTTGACCATGTTGGTCCAAAACACTACCGAGATACGTAAACTGTTCTACCTGCTCTAGTTTTTGCCCTCCTATTTTAATGTTTAGCTTAGCCTTTTTCTTTCTGGAAAATGGCATCACCTTTGTGTCATTACGTATATACATAAGCACAGTAATCAACCCTAAGGTCGGTTTCGTAGGGTTCACCCAGTAATACGCTCGAGGAGGGCCAGCTCCTTTCCCTGTGCAAGTTATAGTTTCCCAGGAAGACCTGGTAACCGAAAAATCACATGGCTGGCTGGTCCGGGACCCGGGCCCTCCGGCCAGTAGTCCAACGCTCTCCCCCCTTGACTACCACGACCTACACACACACACATACATGTAAATATATATATATATATACATATATATATATATATATACATATATATATATATATATATATATATATATATATATATATATATATATATATATATATACATATATATATTTCATGAATTAATTTAGAATTATCAATTTGTTGGTTTAAAATAAAAATCCGAGGAAACAGTGGCTTAGAATATTTAACGTTTTCCTGGAAATATACTCAGCCGGCTACATTCTATCAGAGAAAAGACTAAATAGTCACACGACTATTTACAAATAATGGTTGCTATGGTAGCAATTCCATGCCAACCAAAAAAGGGGGATTGAATGAACGAATCAACCTGGTGGATCGATCGTTCTGTTTCCTATCCCACCTAAATATTTAGCTTCCGGCCTCCAATCATTTGGGTCAAGGGCCCACGCGGCTACACGGGCACCGTTCCACTCCTTCCAGGGTCTCCTTGCGACCCTGGTGAATCGGTCAAGCGAGTTCCGTATGGTGCCAAGAAAAACTTCCGAGCATCAAACGTGCCCTCGAAACAACCAGTCAACTTCGAATGAGGGCGGTGGGACCAGCGTTCAAATTGGATGCTAAGACTACAGTTCTTCCGCGCGTGCGCAGCTAAAAGTGGAAAAGAATCGGACCCAAAGTCTCCCCCCTCCAAGCATATGTCTCATAAATAGGGGTTCCTATCATCCTGGGATATAGATTCAGATATATGTCTGTTAAGGTAAATGTATTGGAAGAAATCACGGAAAATCACAAAACACACGTTACTCGTTCCTTCATAAAGTCACTTTTTCAAAAATATATATCCTGTGCATATATCCATGTGTGTGTGTATACATGTATATGTATGTATATATATATATTTATATATATATATATGTATATATGTGTATATATATATATATATGTATATATATATATTTATACATATTTATATATATGTATATATATATATATTATACATATTTATATATATATGTGTGTATATATATATATATATATATATTTATGGGTCAAGGTAGTCCAGGAGGTAGAGCGTTGGACTTCTGACTGGAGGGGCCTGGGTTCGATTCCCGGGCAAAGGGACTCTGGGCACCTGTAGCTCCACCTAAACTATGTGATTTTTCGGGTACCAGATCTTCATGGAAAACCATAACCGGCACAGGGAAAAGGGACTGCCCCCCCCCTACACTGATGTGTGAATTTCACAAGCCGTATAGGGCTTAGTACTGGGTGACCTCTACCACCACCTACTAAACCAACCTTCGGGGGGGCTACTAAACTACATATATGAATGTCCTTTCTTTGTGTTTTTGCGTTTTAATGTTTTAGCCTATGTTTTTATATATTTGTGTCGTCGACGAAGAGCGTTCTCTTTCGAAATATATATATTTTTATATATAATGCATATGGGAGGACCATGGGAGGGATAGATGTATGTGTGTGTATATATATTATATATATATATATATGCAAATTTTGATTTTTGGAACTACTCCCAATACTTTTACTACGGACCCTGTATCTAAATACATATTTAGGGATGTGCGAGGTGAGATCAAAGGATAGCGGGGATTACTGGAGTGATAGTTATAGAGGAATATACAGCGGAGAGGACGAGAGCCAACGATTGGTTGCCATAGTATTAAATGAATAGGTAGGAAGAAGCGTCGTCAACATAGAGCAGATAACACATAGATTATTACTAGTAGAAATAAAAGCGGAACCGACGAAATTGGTTATTATTCAGATATACATGCCACCGAGCAACCATAAGGAAGAAGGGGTCGATAGGATATACGATCAGTTAGAGGACATAATCGCGTGTGTTCCTGCGGGGAAACATTTTATTATGATGGAAGATTGGAAAGCGACGGTTGGCGATGGAGGAGATAGTGTCGAGGTCGGGGACTACGGTTTAGGCACGAGGAATGACCGCGGGGAGAAAGCAGTTGAGTTCTGCAGGAGACAGGGCTTAGTCATCACCAACACTTGGTTTAGACACCACAAAAGACGCAGGTATACATGTAAAATGCCAGGTGACTCAGAAAGGTATCAGCTAGATTATATCCTGGTTAGACACAGGTTTAGGAACAGTGTGATAAATTCGCACAGCTTCCCGGGAGCAAATGTGTTCTGCGGACGACTTCATCAGGTCGATAGTAGTTCCGCGTCCAGAAAAAGGGAAAGACTAAAGTCGGTGAGGACAACAGAACAATAAGCTTGATTTTCCATGCAGCTTAAGTTGTTCTCAGGATCATCAATAAAGGAATATACAGCAGAGCAAATTGTTACCAAAGGGGTGATCAGTTAAGGTTGAGGAAAGGGAGAGGGTCGCGTGATGCCATTTCAGTAATGAGATAATTAGCTCAGTTTGTCAGTCAGTCAAGGGGTTGACAGAAGTACTGAGGGAATCAGAAAGTCATTTCGATAGGTATGGGTTTGAATATATACGCATACATTCAAACACGAAAAACCGCCAAATGGCGAACACACATACATTCACATGGTTATAGTTACGCGGAAAAGGGATAGTAACAGATAGGGATAGAAATGGATAGTATAGAAGGGATAGTGTGGTAGGTAGTGTAGCGTATATGGGAGGGATATATGCATATATATATATATAACATATATACACACACATACATCTATCCCACCAATGGTCCTCCCATATGCATTATATATAAAAATATATATATTTTGAAAGAGAACGCTCTTCGTCGACGACACAAATATATAAAAACATAGGTAAAAACATTAAAACGCAAAATACAAAGAAAGGACATTCATATATGTAGTTTTGACGTTGCGCAGGCTCGGCCGTCATCTTCAGATTCATATGACGGCCGTACCTACGAAACATCAAAACTATACTTGTGAATGTGCTTTCTTTTTGTTTCTGTGTTTGAACGTCTTAATCAATGTTATAAATATATATATATATATATATATATATATATATATATATATATATATATATATATTTTTTTTTTTTTTTAAGGTAATCTACCGGTTAAGGTAGGAATTTGGATGGACACAACTGCCAAACAAACATTTTATTACTCCCAACAAAACAAAAAATCCACCATCCTACTCTACATCAGGTCCCTCTTCATCTCTGAGTACTTTCTTCCTCCCTTCATCCCGTCCAACATCCCTATCCTGTTCCTTCCCTTCCCTCGTTTGCCTAACATTATCCCCTCTATTACAATCTTCAACATCCCGCTGCCGGTCAATACCCCCTTCAGCCACTTTTCCTGCCTCCATAGGATTGCTCCCAACAAACCCCTCTCTTCGCCCACCATACCAAGTACTTCCTCGTTTGTTTTCTTCCCTGTCCATTTCACCTTCTCCATATATATATATATATATATATATATATATATATATATATATATATATATATACATACAAATATGTATGTGCACACACACATATATATATACATACATATATATATATATATATATATATATATATATATATATATATATATATATATATATATATATATACTAGCTGAATACCCGGCTTTGCACGGGTTAGGGAGACACAATAATATAAATATACTAAATAAATAAAAACAAAAAATTATAAAGTACAATAACACACTACTTCATACAAATTTAAGAATCTTTTTTATTTAACACCTGTTAATAAACTACATTTTTTGTTTCATATCCGGGAGAAAGAATATATAAATTTTTAGGCGAACCTACTCTGGAGCAAGCAACATAAAGTTGCCCGTGGCTAAAACATGGCGATCTTAGATCAACACCACAAAACTTTAAAGACTGTCCCTGTGATTTATTAATGGTAATTGAAAAAGCTACCCGGACTGGAAACTGTAATCTTTTAAAGTTGAAGGGAAGATCAGTTGGGATTAGAGGTATCCGTGGAATAAAAATTATTTCACCTTTTCCTTTTCCAGTTAAAATGACTTCCTGGATTATATTTTTCATTAATTTTGTCACACACAATCGTGTCCCATTGCAGAGTTTTGGTGGATCTAAATTTCGCAATAAAATGATTGGAGATCCTACTTTAAGTATAAGGCGATGTTGTGGCAATCCAGCTGGATCAAGTGAATTTAGGAATTCCGTTGGATAATTGACGGCTTCGTCAGCATCCACTACGGTATCAACCGATTTATATTCAATCACGTCTCCTGGCAGCATGGCTAGTATCTCCTTGTTAATTTCATTATCATCATCGTTCTTAGGAGCAAGAATGGCTCTTTCTCGCAACCATTCTAAATTTTTATAATTTTGATTAACGTTAGGATAGACTGCTTGTATCATATCGCGGACAGTTTTCACCGATACACATAAATCTGATGACAATTTTATCATACCAGATGCTTCAATAACTAATCTATCTTCTCCAATCTCCAAAAGTTTATTTGCAAAATTTTGAGCATTCCCATCTCTTAAGAGGATTCGCATGTTTTGTTTAAGGCTAATTTCTTGGACATGATTCCATAGAACAGAGTGTTTTAAACAGGCATAAATTTCATCGGCTGGAGTCGATTTTGGAATGACAGGCAGAGTTTGACGGAAGTCTCCACACAGGAGTACCAGAGCTCCTCCCATTAAACTGCAGTTTCCTCTAAGATCTTGAAGTGTTGCGTTGAGGGCCTCAAGAGATTTTTATGAGCCATCGTACACTCATTCCATACTATCAATTTACATTCCAGAAGAACTTGTGCCTGGCCGCTTGTTTTATTTATATGACATGTGGGATTTTCTTGTCGGGAAATATTAAGTGGCAACTTAAGGGCAGAGTGGGCTGTTCTTCCTCCTTCCATTAATGTCGCTGCAATACCTGAAGATGCAACGGCTAGAGCAATTTCTCCATGGACCCTGAAGTCAGCGAGAACTAAATTAATTAAAAATGTTTTTCCCGTGCCACCAGCAGCGTCAAGAAAAATGATACCTCCTTCTTGTTTATCTACTTGATCCATTATTGTTTCGTACGCGAATTTCTGTTCTTCATTAAGAAGTGGCTTTTTATCCGCGATGTATGCTTCTAAGTCTAAGACATTGTAGCTAGTTTCTCGTATATAATCTGGATAAAATACACCCTGTTGATCTTGTACAGGTGCAAAAAGACCGAGTTCCACTAAAGTCTTGTTAACCATGGTGATACACTTTTCCTCCAAAATAATCAAAGTTTTATTAAAAATGTCGGAGTTAAACGTAATATTCAATGTAGGATTTTCACTTCGAACTTTAGCCAGTATATCCTCACTCATTGATTCTTTATATTTTTCCCATATTGTTTTTGGGTTAGATGGATTACAGGAGGTTATTATGATGGCAAACAAAATTCGGATTTGTCCTGGAAGAGAAATCAAACTGGCCTCTCGCAATGAGTCATCCCAGTGTTGATCTCCTTCTAGCAACCCTAAAATCTGGCAAGCTTCTCTGAATGTCTCACATATTTCTCCGTTTACCGTTCTTAATTCTGCAAATGAGCGAGGTCCTCTAATGGTATGCAGAAGCATTCTTAAAAAATAACATTCGGCGTTGTTAGGATGGACTGTGTAGACTCGGCCCAATGCGTCACATGAATAAATATTATTCTCAGGATCAAAGTTGCCCATTTTTCTTCTACAAAAGACTTTCCTTGATGTATTCCACGTATAATATCTCGGCAATTCTGAATACAATAGTGTTCTTGCAAAAGTATCCTGCTGGCATAGTTGGGAAAATGCTGTTTCTATGACAGCAAAAAAGTAAACAAATTACATACATACAAACAAACACTCTCCTTTATATATATAGATATATATATATACTCATATATACAGAAACATATATAAGGAAAAGGGATAGGAACACGTATAAAGGACGAACACAAATATATATATATATATATATATATATATATGCTCCTATACCTTTTCCTCATATCTATTTTAATGCATGAATTTTTGTTCGCCATTTGGCGGGTTTTCGTCTTAGAATGTACACACATAAATAACGCTGGCCAATCGCCAAATCAATTTTTCAATTGACATGCGAAAACAAGATTTTACGTTTATTTGATTTTTTTTAAATTGCAATTTAAATTGTGGGAGAAGAAATAAGAATGAAAAATTGAGGAAACAGCTGACGAATGCTGACTGCCATCCAAGGCGAGCGTTACGAGAGAACAGTGAATAAAATAGAATGGGGATCATGGATTAAATTTATTCTTGGTGTTTGGGCAGTCTACACAAGATGGCACGTTTTCTTGGGTATCCAAATAAACATAAGCAACGAGTATACACTCCACGAAAAAAGATATATGATTGCAATCAACATGTGACAAAAGTCACGTGACAACAGATATCTTATAATGTAAGTTTTTAATCCGAATTGAAATGTGTTGAAATATTTTAGCAAACATGCATTAGTCTTAGTATAAATCTCATTCTTTAACCAAAGGATTATAGTCGAAATATACATATCCATGCCTAGTTTTGTATTTATTTACGGGCACTGCGAAGATTCTCATAAAATACACGTGCATATATATAATATGTATATATATATATATATATATATATATATATATATATATATATATATATAATATATAATTTAATTGTATGCATATTGTATATGTTTATACGTCCTCCTTTACTTAATATATAAAAAATACTATGAACAGCGTTCAAGACGTCTTCCGCGACCAACCCTAGTATCTTCAACAAATCAAGTCTCACTAAGGAAAACATGACTTTCTACCATTTTCTGTTCGAGGTTCTCTTCATTGGTTTATAGGATCCCTTCTTCAAAGTGCACGCGTTTCAAGATGGTTTCACGTGCCTAGAGTTTTAATTAGACTTGTAGAATATTAGTTCTCACCTTTTAATTAAGGTAATCAGGCCAATATCGTTCTCCGGTTTGACACCGAATTTCCAGCTTCCATTGAATTCCATTCTGTTGTTGTCACCGTCCATAAATCACTACTACACACACACGTACCTTTATCTATCCCAAGATGCCTATTTAAGAGTCAACTATATTGTCGACCTTTCAGATAAACCATGAGTTAATTAGTCTATCAAAATTTTTTTTCGCCATATGGCGTGGTAGTCAAGACGGTTTCCATGATAAACAAATGTTTGTTTGTTTATTGTGCTCAGCCAATTACTTTACACGAATATTTTTCTCGCAGTACTTTTGAAGATTTATTAATATGTTCGTTGCGTACGGTGACGACATGGCAAACTTAATATAATCGGATTTTGATGCTCACTTTTTTCCCTTGTAATACATCTTAAGCTCTACGGAAACATATATTCCATTTAATATTTTTCACTCGAACGAATTGTGTCCTGTGAGAATGCGATCTAATTTTCTTTGATAATCTAATCTAATATGCTACTGTCAATTGGAAAGCATATACAAATCCTAAATAATTAATAGTTTAGCATTTTGTTAATGGCGAAATACTAAATATCAATGAAGCAAAATATTTTTATTTTCAAAATTTATTATTTTCCAAAAACATATCTTTACTACTCAAATTTATTATACCTGTCGAGGTATCCATGCATACATCTCATGCAAATAAACACATATAGACCTTATGGTTCTTCTACCACAGTTGCAATTTGGTCTGTGATTTGAATACAAGCTTGCCGTTGGTAGATTAGTTTATAGCGAATTTTTATGCAATTTTTTTATGCATTATTAAAGTGATTCTGAAAAAAATTGGTAAATATTTTTGGAATAAATAGGAGTCGGTAAATTTTGTTCTTATCTGAATGCATCGCTTGCATGATGGCAAACCACATAGTACTTCTACCCAGAATGTACGGCTTTGGTGAATAATTTTACGGCATTTATGGGCCCATTCCGACATATTTTATCCACTGGTATAATATTAACGTTAAAATCATGTTTGCTACCAAGTCATAAAAGTAAATAAATAATAGTTAAGCCAAAAGTTTATAAACTGATTAATCAAAATCACAACAATACAAGCTCGAACATCTCCAAGATGGCGTCAGATATGAATGATTAAACTCGTTGCTCGTACATTGACGCTTTTCCGAGATATTTGTAATACAATTTAATTTCATTTGTTTCCGACCCCCGTCACTCTTTTTTATCCGTCGATTAAAAAGAAATAATAAAAATTATGATTCCTATCCATGCTCTCGGTCGAATATTTGATTCCTTCGCATTCCGATTTTCTTTTTTTTTTACCCCCACCCCTTACTCATCTCACCAAACACACTCGGGCGAGTATTTCTGGAACACTGAATGGTTTCCAGAGGGAACGAGGACGGCGTGGAACATGAACTGGAGGGAAGACAGCGGAAGCGGAAGATGCATTTAAGTTCGGGTATACACCACGCACAAACACAATCAAAACCTTAAAAAAGAGTAAAAAAAGAACGGTGTGCTTTTGTGAACTATCGCTAAGAGACCAAGGGAAAATGGAAGAAAGTCAATTATTATTTTTTGGTCCTCAGATCGTATTGTTTGGAATGGAATCAAATCTGTTAACCTCTGAAGGAATTTGAACAAACAAAAAAACACTTTTTAATCTCATTTATTCAAACGATGTAACGCTAAAAAAAATGCCAGTAATATGCTACTGGAGAAGTAAAATACTGCAAAGGTAAATTACCAGTTACTCTTACATCTGGAATCACACATATGACTATACTTTCATATGATCGAACAAATATAATGAAAATAATACGAACTAATATGGCCGCTGCAAGCCATTGCGCTACATGCCTAAAAATAATACAATTCAAATTCATTTTCAAGTTAAAAGCATTTATACTATTATAAATCCGCTGCATAACTACCATAGAACTTGGTTTGAAATGAAAATTTATCTATTTCAGGCATTTAAAGTTAGAATATACGATAAAATGGCGAGAAAACAGACGCCTTCGGCAACAATAAGTAAACGATTTGTTTATCTTGGATATTTCATAGCGTAAACAACAAAAGAACAATTGATTAAGAACAAAAAACACTTTTCAAAGATCCGCAAACAAATTAAAATGAAATAAAAGATAGGTCAGGCATTGCCATTCCAAAAAATTGCGCATTGATCCGCATGTCTATCCTGACTCGACTTCTGATTGGTCGCATTCCCTTCACGTCATTTCCTTGCGGGGCAGACTGGGCGAGGAAATATGTCACAAAGAGCGAACAATTCTTATGCGATTTTCTTCCATAATTTACCATCTTCGTATACCTGATAAACAAAACTCGTAATATTTGGCTACGCCACTTGTTAACTCATGTATTTACCCAGAGAAATGCAAAATTGAAAAAATAATATTCATTGCCACCACACGGGAATATAAATAAATACTAGTCGAAATGAAAATATTCAATAGAATTATTATTTCGTTTTGAAATCGTTAAAATGAGATAATATTCTGTTCAATCTTGTATTACCCTTTATAGAAAAAATTCAATGATTTAATAAAAAAGAAATAATTTTTTCAAAAACTTCATCGGGGCAATACTGCTAGTAACAAAAAGGCAATTGGCAGTTCAGCTTGTTAATTCAATTGCTTCATAGTAATGACATACATCAGAGCATCCGCCCGGTAAATTGAAATATCCGGTGTATAAGGCCCGGCCAAGGAAATATTTTAGCACTTGTGCTCTGCTCGATTCCGCCTTCCCCACTTCTCTTGTGTTCGTATCCCTTTTCCTTACATATATTTCCATGTCAATGAATATATATACACACACATATATATATATATATATATATATATATATATATATATATATATGTATATGTATATGTATGGGTCGCGGTAGTCCAGGGGGTATAGCGTTGGACTGCGCTAAAATGACTTTTGGGGTACCAGATCTTCCTGGGAAAGGAACTAACCCCCTTCCCTGATGTGTGAATTTCACACGCCGTATAGGGCTTAGTACTGGGTGAACTCTACCATCACCTACCAAACCGGCCTTCGGGTTGATTACTGTGTTTATGGTTTATGTTTATATCTATAAATATATGTTTCTATATATATATACATGCACACACATATATATGTGTATATATATATATACACATATATATGTATATATATATATATATATATATATATATATATATATATATATATATATATATATATATATATATATATATATATATATATATACACATGCATTAAAGGCGATTTTTTTCAAAAACAAAGGAAAGGCAAGTGCTGGCTTTCGTAATTGTTTCTCGAAATCTCCCTGGCACTCGCGACGAATGATTAATTAAGCGATTGCCGCTTCTTCACTCTCCGCCATTTCCCGGTGATTCATCGCGTGCCTGTCCGCCATAACTGATGTCCCGTCGGCGCAGTTCCAAGACCTCCTCCCACTCCTCCCATCTCTCTGCCGTCCTCTAGAAGGCGTCGAGATGGTCATAAATCCCTCCTCACCTTCAGCATCCATTCGACATATCCTTACCTAACTCGATATGGACTCAGCACTATTTCGACCCCGACATTTTACATCAACATCGATAGGACATGGGAATGGACGAAATTGAGATATTCCTCATCCAGCGCCCATGCTTATATTTGACGTTGGAAGAATGAACCATGCCTGATGACGTCGGCGTATGACGTAGTCGATTTTCGATGGCAAGACTTCCTTTCTCTTCCTAGAGAAAGGTGGTCTAGCCACCAAAAATTTGAAAAACTTATTTCATTTGTGTGTATTTGTCTGTATTCTCTGTGTATCTGGTTGGTTATTTACATCCGTTAGACTTTCAACCTGTTTGTAGAGGAAATGATTAAAGAGACATGGGAAGACCTGGAGGCAGGAATGAGGACCCTGATGTAGAGTAGGTTGCTGGATTGTGTTTTGTTAGGAGTCGCAAAATATTTATTTGGTAGTTGTGTCCATCCAAAAACATAATATACAGGGTTCGTCCGGAAAATAAGTGTACTGATTTTTTCCCGCCGCTCCAGGCGCGCCCAGCACCGCTCTGACGGGCTGCGATTGGAGGGGGGTATGTTGGCAAGCGACGCTGAAAAAGGCAGTCGGCTCTGAGCTGTGGTGTAGTGAGGAGCTCTGTTAACGCGAACCTCCACGCTCGACCCACGTCACGGAACGCGATGCCGAAGTTTTTGGAGCAGCGTTATTCCATCAAATTTGCGGTAAAGCTTGGGAAATCGTCTACCGAAACTGTCGGTATGATTAACCAGCCTTACGGGGAGTCAGCCATGTCCAGAAACATGATCTTTCGGTGGCACAAGATGTTCGTGGAGGGCAGAGAAGAGGTCGACGACGAACCACGGCCTGGACGCCCATCAACGACACTCACCGACGAAAATGTGCGAAAAGTTCGCGATGTACTGAACTCTGATCGTCGTCTTAGTGTTCGGATGATAGCAGAGCAGTGTAATGTGCCAAAAACAATAGCGCACGAGATTATTAGGGAGCAATTACAGATGCGAAAAATTTGTGCAAAGTTGGTGCCGAAAGTGCTCAGTGATGATCAAAGACTCAATCGTTTGGAAATCGCGACACAACTTGCGGATCACTGCAAAAATGATCCAAATTTTTTAGAGAACGTTGTTTCGGGTGACGAGACGTGGATCTTTGAGTACGACCCGGAGTCGAAGAGACAAAGTGCGGAGTGGCACACCCCATCATCACCCCGTCAAAAGAAAGCTCGCATGAGCAAATCTCGGATCAAGGCGATGCTCATTGTCTTTTTTGACAAAAGGGGAGTCGTCCACTACGAATTTGTACCTGAACGACAAACTGTAAATGCTGCATTTTACGTCCAAGTGCTCGACAGGCTTCGAAAACGAGTCGCCCGCGTCCGGCCAGCGATCAAAAACATCTGGCAGCTGCATCACGACGATGCGCCGTCTCACACCGCGCTTGTCGTGTCGGACTTCTTGGCCAAGCATGGCGTGGCCACGCTGCCGCACCCGCCCTACAGCCCGGACTTGGCACCACCGGACTTCTTTCTGTTCCCGAAGATAAAGAGGAGTTTGAAAGGAACGCGATACGGGACTTTGGACGCCGTCAAAGAGGCCGTGACGACGTGTCTTCGAGAGGTTCCCGATGATGCCTTCGCGGGAGCGTTCCAGGAATGGGAACGCCGCTGGAACAAGTGTATCGACTCACAAGGGTCCTATTTTGAGGAATATTAGCCTAAGATATGTAAAAGTGTAATAATTTTTTTTTTCCTGAGCTCAGTACACTTAATTTCCGGACGAACCGTGTATATATATATATATATATATATATATATATACATATATATATATATATGTATATACAGGTATACATATATATATATATATATATATATATATATATATATATATATATATATATAGGGCTTAGTATATAATATAGTTCCCATATATATATATATATATTTATTTTTAGATAAATATATAAAATCTAAGTCTCATCTGAGAAACTTAACCCGACCCACTCGTTCTGTTATTTCCTTCCTTTTGTGTAGAACTAGAGTTCACCCAATCAACGTAATTTCCATGCTTTAAAACTTGTAAATATAAAATGGTGAAATTCGTTGAAAACAGCGCGCTAAGAAGAATTGAAATATTTAGAACACCTCAGCACCACGTTGAAGGAGTTTCAGTTTATCCGTATTTTAACATAAATTTGGAGAGATTTACAGAAAGACGAATGCACGGCCGATAAAACTTTGGTCATGGCGAGAAATCGGATATTTCCGCTATCGTGCCAAGAGCTTGGGGCCCCCTCCGCTCTCGGCACTGGAAACAGTAGGTCAATGGTCTCTAAAGGGTCCAACCGTCAGCATTATGTCGCACTCGGTTAGGGTGAAGACAATCTCTCCGTCTTCTTCCCCACAGAGTGCGACGAATTTTCGCTAATAGTTTATTATTCCTAGCGGTGACAGAGTCTACGCAGGGAAGAATAAAATATTCGCGGAAATGGCCGGTTTCCGAATAATAAAAACTGGACAAATGTTTACTCAACGATATTTATACAAATTTGATATATTATAAGATTTTCAACGCAATGGAAGCTTGACTGCCGTATTCATACGATAAACAATGGTAGACTGATTACTCGACGATATTTATTCAAATTTTAAACATCATGAGGTCGTCGATGAAATATGAAACAGAAGGATGACGTCACCCAGTTAGCCTTTCTATTTACGTAAAAGAAACTAAAAAAAACTGCTTCCCGGAATATCATTATAAGGTAATCGTCCGGTCAAGGTAGGTTTTTGGATGGACATAATTACTAATTAAATAATTTGTGGCCCCTATCAAAACCCAGCATCCTACTCTACATCAGGTCCGTCTTCAGCTCTGAGTACTTTCTTCCTCCCTTCATCCCGTCCAATATCACTATCCTATTCCTTCCCTTTCCTCGTTTGCCTAACATTCTCCCCTCTATCACAGTCTTCAACATCCCGCTGCCGGTCAATACTCCTTCATCCACTTTTCCTGCCTCCATAGGATTTCTCCCAACAAACCCCTCTCTTCACCCACCATACCAAGTACTTCCTCATTTGCTTTCTTCTCTGTCCATTTCACCTTCCCCATTCTTCTCCACACCCACATTTCAAAAGCCTCCAATCTACGTCTATCCTCCTGCTTCAATGACCACGTTTCCGCGCCGTACATAGCTACGCTCCATATCAAAGTTTTTATGAGTCTTTTTGTAATATCCTTACCCAACGTCCCCGTCATCAACTCCCTCCTCCTTGTGAAAGCCTCTTTGCCAAGCGCAATTCTTCTCTTTATTTCCCTACTATTCTGACCGTGTTGGTCCATAACACTTCCGAGATACGTAAACTGTTCTACCTGCTCTAGTTTTTGCCCTCCTATTTTAATTTTAAGCTAAGCCTTTTTCTTTCTAGAGAATCGTATAACCTTTGTTTTATTAATATTGATGTGATGTAATATCAGGTATATAAACCATCAAATTAAATAAATATTCAGCAAAATTTGGAAATATATTTCAAATGAACATTTTTTCTATTGTTTATTATTTCCGCATTTTCACTAAATTCACGTATGTGATTGAAGCCATGATCGTGCCTAATACTGTCCTCTAAGACACAGTTAATAGGAAGATTATATACAGCCTGGGTGTCCGGGAAGGAGTGGAGGCTACCAAATCTATGAACACAGTCTCCTGGTTTATGTGTATTTTTGCTATGAAGGGGCATTCATTGTTTTTGGCGGATGGGGTGAGTTGAATGGGGTTCGTTCGATAGTCATTGGGGAAGATGAATGGGGCCTAGGCCTTCCTTCCTTATATCACCAACCATTGTTGTGGCGGATTGCAGGGGAGGGCAAAGCTTAGGGGTGCGGTTTGCCAAGGTCTCTTGCCATCTGTCATCGTCTGTGCGATAGTTTGGCGTTGAGGAAAGAAAGAAGGGTAAAGAGTATAAGGAGACCAGACTAAGGGTTCTCGGGCAGCCTGTGTATTTATTTCCGGGACGTCATATCTCTCGCTGAATGTCATACGAGTCATCTATATACCACGGGCTCCGGAGACGGTTATCCAAAGGGGAGGAAGGGGGGGAGAAAGAGGGGAAGAAAGGCTCCTCTCGTCTCTTTCTAATTCCATATGAGAAAGAGAGATGAAAAACAAACAAGAAATGACGAAACGTTGGAGAGCATGGATGGAACTCTTCCAACTATACTGAAGTTTCTTGTAAATAACCATCCACCGTTGTCAGATTTAGCGCATATAGCCATCCACTGTTGTCAAGTTTTTTAAAAATAGCCATGAATTGTTTTTATTATTTCGTTTAAATGTGGACACATTAATGTCACCTTTAGTTTAAATAGCAACGGTTGCCACGTTTCGGACAAAGAGTCATCCGTTGTTGTCAAGTTGTGTTGAAATGACCATCCACTGTTGTCACGTTTCTTTCGAATTCATATACACTGTTGTCACATTTAGTAGAAATAAAGCCATCCACTGTTGTCATGTTTCATTAAAACAACTATACACTGTTTTCGATTCTCGCGCAAATCTTCAGCCATTTTTGTTACATGTTTCGCATTAATATTCATACACTGTGGTCATAGCTGTTTCAAAAGACGCGCACTGTTGCCAAGTTTGCGTAACCAGCCATCTTATGGGGTCATTTTTCGCGCATTAAGTAGCATGGAACGTATAACACATGCGACTGGCTCGATTTTTGCTGCTTTTATCATTCAGAAATGAAAATCAGATTATGAGAATGTTATTCAGGAAGATCTTACTATCATGGTTCTTCGTAAATATTACGATTTAGACGATTAAAACATAGTAATTAAACAATATTTCAAATTTTCCCTCACTCAAAGCCATTAAACATTTGTAAAACTGATCATTGTCTAAAATATGATAATAGGGCTATTTTAACCACTTGCAAATACATGGTATTTAAATATTTCATAGCATTTCATTAAAAACATCATAATATTTCTTAAAATGTTCAAAATGTGTTGCCTATTTACATTATCATCAAACGAGGGTAATCCCAAAAGTACCCGACCCAACAAAGAAAACACGAAAAATTTGGAAAAAAATGCATTTATTTTTCGACATAATCTCCTTTCAGTTCTATACACTTTTCTCAAGCGATGTTCAATAAGTTAGATACCCTTTTAAATAATAAGAACTGTCTTGCTCTTCAAAATAGCCATTAACTGCCGACGGAGATCGAGACGGTGCGGTGGCTAACGTACTGGCTCCCATTCAGAGGGCCCGGGTTCAAATCCCGGCTGTGTTGAATATTTTTCAGAGGTATCTCGATCCCTACTTGGGGTGCTTTGTAGAGAGAGCTCTTTAAGTGAGTATGCCGTCCGTCGGATGGGACGTTAAACTGCGGACCCCTTGGCGCCTTTCTCAAAGAGTGGGCTAATTCCGACGCCGGGTTTCTCTCTCCACCCTTCATCCTTTCCTCTCCATCCTCTATGGCGCTGCCCCCTTAGCTGTCGGTCGCCTCCCCTCAAAACTACTACCACTTAACTGCCGACATCACTTCTTTACGGTCGGAAAATCTTTGACCACCGAGCCATTTTTTAAAGTTTACCGAAAGAAAATAATCCAAGAAGGCTATATCTGGCGAATAGGGCATGCATTACAGATTCAAAAATCTTAGCTGTTCTCTTTGTGGATGGACTGAAATCTCATTCTGTGAATTTTGGATACCGGAGTATAGAATTAATCCGTTTGGAATTCAGTTAAAGTGGATGGTAAGTGCTGAGATCGGGTTGAGATTTTGTGATCTTCAAGGTTCAATAAGCTAAGGTTATTTTCGTTGCGTTTGTGTGAAATCCTTATGACGTGACATGTATAGATGTTCGTAAATATATATATTACTCTACGGCAATAGAAGGTGAAAGCATTACCACCACAATAAAAGGCGAAGTGATAAAAAAGTAGAGCGCTTTAGACGTTTGGGAAGTGTCATCAGTGAAGACAACACGTCCTGTTCGAAGGAACTCAAATCAAGAATAGTGTCTATGACAAAAGATGGATTCAATAATTGGGAGAAACTACTGTTGCGGATCTTTGAGAAAGGAGCCGAGAAAGAAATTGGCAAGATTTTACATATGTTGGAGGGTGATGTTGTACGGAGTGAAGACATGGACTTTAAGTTAAGAGAATAGGTCTTCGAAATGTAGATATCTGCTACCATAAGGCGGAGGTCAACAAGAGCTTAACTACAACCTTACCATAGAGTGTAGGGTAGTAGTAACTTAAAAAATTAAACAATACCTATAAAAAAACCTAATATTTCTCTATATGGTCTTTATTTTATTTATATATTTGTGTATGTACCCTGCAAGCAAGCTAGGGTGTGTGGCAGGGGGTTGAATACACACCAGATTAATTTTTACCCGAATATGACCCTACCGCGGTTAAACAATGTTATTATGATCCCCTATCGTTCGTGGAAAAAATGGCATCTGAAACCTATCTTTTCTACCCTTACTCTCTCTTATTTTATTAAAATAATCTCTCCTAACGTAGTACAATGGGGGTAATAATATATTTTCAATATCACTGCTATAGAGGCGCCCTTCCAATTCATGCAAGAGCTTCAATCTGTAATTTAACCTGCGGTCCATTGACTTATTCTCAGCCTAGCTGCTCTAATATTTTGGATACACTACTAAGTTTATCATAACAAGATTTTACAAATCTAGCTCCTATACGCTGCCGAGCATTCCAAATCGGCAATTAATCCAACTGCGTGTGGATCCCATATATACCAGCAGCATATTCTAAATAAGGCCTAACCAGCGACAAATAACAGATGTCGCCTATATCTTGCAATTTTCCGTTGTTCATTTATCAATACTAGATGTTTTTAGACCTATAAACTCATAATCACTAATTATATGCACCACTTTAAGGAGAGCATAACGAGAAAATTATTATTTAAACAGTAATGTCAAAATACTTCGTGAGATTATGAATTTTTAAATTTAAAAACTGAGACCGATATAGTTTTCATTGGTTTTTCAAACAACTTATACTGATCAAAAAACAAAAACATGATACATTTAAAAATATCCTTTTCATCAGGTTTAGATAACAGATGTCAGAACTAACCTGAAGTACTGTCGGACGAATTTAGGAACACGCAAAGGATGGCTTCCCGCGTAGGGAATTAACTAGACTTCTAAACCGAACGCACTGCCATCTTTATTACAATAGACGTGATACATATACGATTATATTTAAAAATAAAGCAGTGTCAAGATTATTTTTCGAACGTATCGAATCGAAATACCAAATAAATCGATAGTTAAGTTTAACACGAATATATAGCCCTGGGTTTCACAAATTCACCATCGCAAAACCATTGAGGAGATTCAAGGAAAATGAGCGACAGTTGCAATACACACGGGAGACTGCATGCAAAGGATCGACTTTTATCGAACTAAGCACCAGATCGATACTTGATTGGAAAATTAATCTCGACTATTCTTTAAAGCGGAACGTTCTCAACGAAGGATATAGACACCAGAAATTAACATATTGGCTTCATAAGCAACGGATAAAATAGTTGAAAAATAAATGTAGACGAATCCAGAAAAAATGGTGACTGTTTATTTGATCAATCAGGAAGGCTGACGTTATGTGAGATTCTACGACCTAAAGGGGTAACGGTGATTACTACATCCACGTAACTACCAAGCCATCAAAAACAGACGAGCCGTAACTATGGACTACCCATTGCTGCGCTGGAATCAACATTAATCTTAATGAGGTTTCCTCGGGTCCTCCACCGGGTCGGGGGCTCTGCCTATTGGCCGACGTTTCGATACCCGACTCGTGCATCATCCTCAGGGTAGGTGATTGCCCCTCAGAATTTGGCCGTCTTATATGCATGAGCTCTCGGGTCAGGTGAATCGTGATTGGCCCGAAGAGGAGGAGCCTCCTGGTTGGTCGCCATGGTGTTGTCTTGTGTTCCTTCCTTTTCTAAACTTCATCAGCACTGTTTTATATGCAATGCTGGGGCAATAGCCGGAGTTCCTATTGAAAGTACGTCTCGCCATTCTTATTTTAATTGCTTCTTTAATTATTTGGTCCTAGTAACCAACGGCGCGGGGAAAAAACTTCGTCCCATCGAAGTTAATGGAATGATCCATCCCGATGCGATGGCTGATTTCTTAAACTGCCCCAGCGGTAGGTGTCTTTGGTATAACAGAAGGGTCTGGAGACGCTGAATGGGAGGTGAGGGTGGGGAAAGTGTTGCGAGGCGGTGAGTTGGGAGGGAAATTATTAGAAGTGAGAAAATAATATGGAAGGTGTTGGGATCGGAGGGGGGTTGTAAACATGTAAAGATTGGGGTAGATAATGTCTAATAGTAAAACTTGGGAAATTGCAGGAATCCAGAATCCAGATAAACGCCTGCCCTATTGTTTTGAGTTTGAGAGGCGGGTAATAGGGTGGGAGGGATGCTAAAATGAATAGACTATAGCAATTTTCAAAGGGAGGGTTGCGTTCGGAGACACCTCCGGATATATATTTGTATATATATATAAATATATAAACCATATATATATATATATATATATATATATATATATATATATATATATATATTCATTCACATGGCAATAGATGTAAGGAAAACGGATAGGAACACATATAAAGGACGAACACAATAGAGGTGGGAAAGGCGGAATCGAACACATCACAAGGGTAAAAATATTTCCTTGACCGGGACTTGAACACCGGATCTTTCCACTTGCAATGATTCATTCACGTGGATGAAGATGCAAGGAAAAGGGAAAGGAACTTATATTGAATACTAACACAGAAATGATGAGTAAGGTAATATCGAGCAGATCACAAGCGTAAAAAAATTACCGGTCAAATACGTAGCATACCATACAAACAGATATACATGTATATGTAATGGAAGTTTCTCAAGACCAATTCCTTTAAGTTTTGTTCATTTAATTTTTTTAAATATTCTGTTTATGACAAGATAATTCACGTACATCCTGTAAGGGAAGAACGTGTACTTTACCCATTTAGGGACGATGTCTTATTCTCCCCTAAGCATACCCCAGTATTTATATCTATCAATAATAATATGGCGCCGTAAAGATTCATTTTCTGCGTCGGAAGAAAACTCGGAGGTGTACCGTAAATTTCCTAAAAATCTTATTGCCATCTCAAGAACGGGATGACAAAAGGGAGAAAGGAAAGGAGAAGAGTTGAGAGGGGGTGGGAGCGTTGAGGGTTGTAAGATTCTGTCCCAGAGAGTAATGGGGGTGGTGAGAGAGAGAGAGAGAAAAAGCACAGACATTCGAAGTGGGTGACAAGAGAGGCGGGGGGGAAGGAGGGTTTTGGGGGTGGCGGTCGCTTTGGTAACCTGCCCGACACGCCCTTGGCGACAGTTGCTCGTGTCGCGCCCTTCTTCTGTTTTCTCTCTCGTCTATGCGACGGACACACACGCACGCACATAGACACTCACGCACACGCCAAACAATCGGTGCGACCCACGCATCGCCTTCTTCTTTCGCGAAATCCATCCATCCAAGGTGACCTTGGCGAGCCCTCCCCCCCCCTCCACCTTCCCCTTCAATCCATCCCTTGCCACTCGCGTGCCAATTATGACGCGTATACTTCCTAGCGACACAAACAGTAGACTAATTGCGAGCGATGCAGTAGGTAACCAGAATGTTCCATCTCCCGACACCAGAACCACCACCCACCCCCTTTAGTACCCAAAAGAGGGAAAACTAATTTGCTAAACACTCGTACTCCTAGAAAATGCTGTTCGCGAAACGCTTTTTATTTGAAAAGCTATAATAGTTCGGTAGAGCTAGCGTGTCTGTTTGTGGAGCCGAAGGTCGCTGGTTCGAGTCCCGTGACCGGCGGAAATTTTTCGGCTTACAAAAAAAATTTTTAACGGTTTTTCGGAACGAAGAAACCACACATTAACATAAATACCACAAAAATTATATTTCGGAACAAGACAACGACGAAAATGGTCAGCTATTAAAAAAAGCAACCCTGAACCCATAGTGAAAGGCAACAATTTCACGATTTGGCACTGGTGGCGCAGACCTAGTGGGTCGGCCCGGCATCAGTTACCATAGCTGCGGGCGAGAGTGAAGTTCACTGTATCCGCAGCCTAAAACTTTCAAGAACGCAAATAGCGACCTCTAGTGGAACTACGATATGGCGGTAAATTCAAATTGAAATTTGTCCTGATTTAAGCCCCGCAGTCTTACACGGAAAGACTGGAATAATATTCTTTTTTCTAATCGTTAAATTACATATAAAAAGTTTCGATTTTCGAGGAAGAGGGTCAGGCTGAGCTAAATTTTAAAACAGGAGGGCAAAACAAATTGAGAATTTGAAAATATTAACCTTAAATGGAAGTGTTGCGGAAATAGGAATTACGTAACCTTTGTAATTTTTATGCCTCTTTCTTGAAGGATTGCGTTAACGGAGTCATCTACGAAAGTGAAAACAGCTATGTTAGTTTTTCAACATGGCTGCACAGTTCATGGCAAGTTCCGCCATATAATTGATTAAGAAAACGATAGGAAACATTGTTTTCTTCGCTAAATTTAAAAACCGTCGAATGAACAGCTTTAAGAATCAACACAACAATCCGCACAGCTATTTATTTCGTGTCAATTGACGTCAATGCCGCAGTCTCCGAGGCAACCACTGTGATTTATATCGTCTTTCTTTTGTCCTCTTGTTTCGAAACAAAAGAGTTTGTCAATGGCTCTTGGCGCCAAACACCATTATTACCTACGCATTTAAACCCCTCTTCCATTCATTGTTGCGCTACTTACAGCAGGAGGCTTGAGACAATCGCGTACCCCTGAAAACCATTCATAATAGTAACCCTAAAAAAGACGCAGTAGCATTTATACGAAACGTTTATTGTCAAAATAATATTAAAATACACTTCGTTTTGGCCATAAGATTAGTCGAGATCCAGACTAATGTCCTTGAACATTGTCTTTAATCTTACAAATTATCTTACGAGTTATGTTCAGCGTCTATTGAAAAGAGTGCAAACAATGACTGGACACATATTAATATTTGAAAATAAAAATTTACACTCATGTTACAGGCATTTTGAAATTTCGGTGTCCATCTTTTATCATTGTTTTCTGATTACGTTTTCGTTAAGATTCGTTTTTCTTCAACTTATATCATCAAAGTTATTTTTCAATTACTTAATTATCCCATAAATTACTTTTTCGCCGAGTTACTTTCAAATTCAGCAGTCTTTTTCAATTGGGTTTCTTTTAATTGACGAATGAGAATGAACATACATCTGTCAATGTAAGGAAATAAGTACATAAAATACTACAAGATATGTCAAGATAAAGTGGGGTACTAGAACAAACTGAATAGAATACGGAAAACATCATTGAATTGCCTAGGACTTAATCTAGACTACCCATGGCTGGGCCAAAAATACCTTCAGGCAATATTAATTATAAGCGAGATTAATCTATTACCAACGCTTTCAAGTGCCGAAAATGGGGGTAAAATAAAATATACGAGTGTGAGGTGATTGCCAATGACTAAGAGGCCGGAACCTCCTGTTCAAACTCTCTTGGTTTTCAGAATGGAGAGCATCGTCATTCCTAAATAATTTTGGACTCGAAGCGAATACCATACGCGAGTCTACGGCGGAAATTTCGCGTTCCTCGAATTCACGAACTGAATCTCAAATGTCACGTATTTCCGTTCCGGGAACAAGTCACGAGGTTGGGGGAGTGGGGGACGGAAACCACTCCGTGTCGCGTGAGCACCCAATTGGTTGAGTCACCCCATCGGTCATCAGGGTCTACATCTACGCTATATTCCACCGACCCACGTCAAGGGGAGTGCGGCGGGGGGTGTTAGAGCAACAGTCATACATATATATTTTTATATATTACACACATATGTATATATACATATGTATGTATATGTATATATATATATATATATATATATATACTCAGTTATATAGAAACAGCTATAAGGCAAAGGAATAGGAACACACACAAAGGACGAACACAGGAGAGGTGGGGAAGGCGGAATTAAGCAGATAATATATGTAAAAATATTTTCTAGACCGGGAAATATTTTTACACTCATGATCTGCTCGATTCCGCCTTCCCCATTTCTCCTGTGTTTGTCCTTTATGTGTGTTCCTATCCATTTACCTTGTATCTGTTTCTATATAAATGAGTATTTGTTCGCCGTTTGGCGAGATTTCGTGTTTGAATGTGTGTAAATACATATATATATATATATATATATATATAATTATTATATATATATATAAATATATATTTGTGGGTCGCGGTAGTCCAGTGGGTAGAGCGTTGGACTACTGATCAGAGGGTCCCGGGTTCGCTCCCCGGGCAAGGCACTCTGGGCACCTGCAGCTCCACCCAAGCTGATGTGATTTTTCGGGTACCTGGATCTTCCTGGGAAACCATAACCGGCACAGGGAAAGGAACTGCCCCCCCTACCCTGATGTGTGAACATTCACACGCCATATAGGGCTAAGTACTGGGGGAACTCTACCATCACCTACTAAACCGACCTTCGGGTGGATTACTGTGTGTATGGTTTATATATATATGTACTTATATTTACTAAATGTATACAGATATATATTTTTATAACAACTAGTACTAGGAATATCTTCGTGACTTTGTTAATTCGGACAATATTCGATCCAGTAAAATATAATAATCTAGTAATTATATATTGTTTTAAAATATATTAAAATTATTGAATTGTCTAAGTATTCTATTTCATCTTCCTGAACGCCAAAGTACTACTAACTGAATGAATATTTACCAGTAAATGTCCTAAGGGTGTGTAGGACCTTATAGAAAATTGTTTTTTTTCTTCTGAATCGTACTAATTTTATTATTAGTGTCCAAAATGGGTTTTCTCACTCATTTTAACATTCCCAAATTTCCTTAATATTATACTTCTATGAAATCAGTCACCCATAACTACAGACCTAAACGATCCCGACTCCCCTTACCCTGTCTACTTACATGTAGTACTTGTATATAACTAATAATATTACAATGTAGAAGTTCTAAAATATTTTTTTACAATCTGTAAATGACAACCAAATGGTAGTTGCCACAAGTATTTTTCAAAAATATATTTTTCTAAGAAGATGAAACTTCCAAATAAGCCAAGAAAATGTCAAATTCAGAGGAAAAGTTTAAAGGCTAATTTCGCTCTAATAATTCTTTCAAGAAAACTCATCTAGAAGAAAACTGAAAGTAGCGAACGACCCCGTGTTTATAATCCATTAAAGACCTATCGTTCAAATCTCTGTTCACAGAGCTTTCTTCGGCATTATGTAGTCGCTGAATAAAATTAAACTGTTTAAACGGAAATGGAAATATCGGAGCAAAAGTTCAAATGTGGAACGGAAATGCATTGTTGTTCTGTCGGCCATCTTCAAAAATATTACGCCTGTTTGTTTACTCAACGACATCTCCAAGATAAACAAATAGTTTATCGATTGTTTTCGCCTGGTAATTATTCCGCCATTTCGTGGCAATCACGAAAATTCAATGCCTATAATCGTTTAATATCGTAACATTTTCACTGCCAACTGAGTTCCATATCCCTTGAAGTAAACTTATCATAATTGTAAATACATGGAATATGAAAATAGCTGCGAAAGTTGTTGAATTCACAGATGTAACCTCAATACTTATGGTAGATGAAGAAGAAAGTAGTCTCATCATACACTTTGTTGATCGTTTTAAGATCTCGTCAAATGTGAGATTAAAGTTTTTGATAAGAGTTGACTCCAGGATCGGGTAGCAGCCGAGAAGTCACCCAAAAGGGGGTAAAATAAATACCTCGGGGTTTGGGGACGGTTTTACTGATAAAATAATTTTTCAAGTGCATTAAAACGACTACAAATGATTTATACGACGCCAACCCGCGAATAACATGCAGTTTGGCTCTCGAATCAAAACGTTTTGACACCATTAGCTTACGGAATTAACCCTTTCACGGCAGCCAACTCGGCAAAATCTTCAAAGCGAGTCACGTATGCTGATGTTTATTCTGCAAGCGGATAAAGTCAGACAGTCGGTGTAGAGAAAAAAACACAATGTCTCCACGGTGTTAATGGTTACGTTTGGACGGAACAAGCACACGCTTCGATGGGACAATGCGTTTGTTCCACGCAAGGCCGAGTGGTGTTTTTCCTGACGGTTCAAAGAAACGGAACGCCGAAAATGGATGCGTTGCCATGGACAACGCCCTGCGCCAATACAAGTAAATAATCATCCCGCCTAAAACCGTGGTTATTAATTTTATATGATGGAGAAAAAAAATCAATTATTATCTCTATTAGAACAACGGACCCCTTTTTAAGTTTTATCATACATGTGTGTGTATATATATATATAATATTATATATATATATGTAAATAAATAAATAAATAAATATATATATATATATATATATAGAGTACATTACACAGTAACAAACAATATAGAAACACAAAAAAAGATATCCAACACGTTATTTCTTCATAATTTCAACGGAATTCCTCTCCGTCTTCATCGGAAGATAGAAAAGTCACTTATCTGTCTTCCGATGAAGACGGAGTGGGATTCCGTCGAAATTATCAAGAAATAACGTGTGAGTTATCTTTTTTTGTGTTTCTATATTGTTTGTTACTGTGTAATGTACTATATATATATATATATACTCATATATACAGAAACAGATATAAGGAAAAGGGATAGGAACACATATAAGGACAAACACAACAGAGGTGGGGAAGGCGGAATCGAACGGATCACAAGAGTAAAAATATTTCCTCAACCGGGACTGGAACACCGGATCTTTCCACTTGCCGGGCGGATGCTCTTAACCACTTGAGCTATCGAGGATAGTCAATTTACCCTGAGATCCGTGGGTCTAATATGTCGCCAAGCGCCCCGATTCTTTCAGCCAAGAGATGGCGTCAGGGGGCTGTTTCATCCACCAAAGGAGAAATAGACAATACACAAGGAAAGGAAAGGACAGTGGGTTAGAATT
>NW_027286963.1:1146846-1176846 GCF_022747635.1 Hetaerina americana | reverse complement strand
CCCAGAATCTATATTTTTGGTTATTTCTGTAAACGTTAAAGAATATTGGGAAAATTTCACAACAGGTGATATTAGTGGATAACACGATTTCAGTTCCAATTATATATATCTGCGATGGGTCGCCGTAGTCCAGTAGGTAGAGCGTTGGACTGCTGACCGGAGGGCCCGGGTTCTATTCCCGGACAAGCCTCTCTGAGCAACTGCAGCTCCACTCAAGCTACCTGTATGTGATTGTTTGGGTACCAGGTCTTCCTGGGAAACCATAACCGGCACAGGGAAATGAACTGGCCCCCTTACCCTGAGGTGTGAATTTTCACACGCCGTATAGGGCTTAGTACTGGGTGATCTCTACCATCACCTACCAAACCGACCTTCGGGTTGATAAGTGTGTTTATGGTTTATTAGGGTATCATGTTAGACAAAGACGCTTTCACAAGGAGGAGGGAGTTGATGACGGGGACGTTGAGTAAGGATGTTAAGAAAAGACTCGTAAAAACTTTGATATGGAGCGTAGCTATGTACGGCGCGGAAACGTGGTCATTGAAGCAGGAGGATAGACGTAGATTGGAGGCTTTTGAAATGTGGGTGTGGAGAAGAATGGAGAAGGTGAAATGGACAGAGAAGAAAACAAATGAGGAAGTACTTGGTATGGTGGGCGAAGAGAGGGGTTTGTTGGGAGAAATCCTATGGAGGCAGGAAAAGTGGATGAAGGGTGTATTGACTGGCAGTGGGATATTGAAGACTGTAATAGAGGGGAGAATGTTAGGCAAACTAGGAAAGGGAAGGAATGGGATGGGGATGTTGGACGGGATGAAGGGAGGAAGAAAGTACTCAGAGGTGAAGACAGACTTGTTATAGAGTACGATGTTGGATCATATGTGTCCATCCAAAACTTATCTTCACCGGCAGATTAGCTATAATGACATTAACACAGTTATCAACCTGAAGATCGGTTTGATAGATTGTGGTAAAGCTCATTCAATACTAAACCCTTTAGGGTGTATGACATTCAGATATGTACACAGGGGGACCAGGTCTTAAGCCTGTGTCACCTACCGTTTGCCAGTAAGTTATGGCACCCGAAATATTACACCGCTCGGGTGAAGCTGAGGGTAACCAGAGGCGTACCGGGTATTGAAACAGGGCCCTCAGGTCAGTTACCCAGCGCTCACATCCTTTTACCTGTCAGTAATTTCCCTTAAACGATCACAGGCAGTTTGCTTGCCCCTTTACATGAGTGCATTTCTTACGTGCTTGTTTTCTAAGCGTGCTGGACTGAGAATATTATGTCCCCACGTATCATCACATAAGACCCTGTATTAGTTAGTAATGTATATACCCTGTTCACATTTGGTATCAGAAAATATTACGGCCCCTTGAGTCCTCACCTAATATCGCCCTTTGTAGTGTTCGAAAAATGCAGGGTGAGCTCCAAAAGTAATGCAAATATTTTTTTTAAAGTAGTTTATTATGAAAAACGGGGTCCTTTTAGGGCTGATCTAATCCGAAGGAACATTAAGAAGTCTGCTGGGGAGGCGGCAGGACTATAGAGGGGGGTGGGGTAGCGTTTGCTCCTGGCGTTTGGCCAGGAACTCGCGGACTCGTAGCGCGTGGTGGCTAGGCGTGTTGTCGTGATGGAGTATCCACGTAGCGGAGATGTCTTCCTGGTCCTGATGACTTTTTTTCTAAGTCTTTCCTGCACATGCACGTAGTAGGTAGCGTTAACCGTCTGTCCTTGAGGAACAAACTCCTAATGGACCACTCCTTTACTGTCGAAAAAGATAATGAGCATGAGTTGTCACTTTTGATTTGCTTATTCTCGCCATTTTGGGCTTGGGGACCTGGTCGGTGTGCCACTCAGAGCTTCGGCGTTTTGTTTCTGGGTCTTATTCAAAAACCCAGGTTTCATCACCAGTGATGACTTGACTTGAAATTTCCGCTCAGTTGGTCTTTCGTTACATGGTCGGCGCGTAAAGGTTTGCAATAACTGACATCCTGCCACTTCCACATCTAGGAGAGCACTGAAACCTGTTACGTCGCAAAGCTTAGAGTCCCACCACCAATTCCAAGTGGCTTGATCCCACTCCGACCAACAGGAGCGGCGCAGAAAATCCAATTGCATAACTTTTGGAACTCATCCTGCTTATCGTAGTATTTCAAATTACTATATTAAAGTCGTAAGAGATATGCTATGGCGAAATTGTTTATTTATAAATTACGCTAGTAGATGGCGATAATGGTGATAGTCGTATGGCGCTGAATTGTGGCCAATTTGACAATCTCCAGCGTGGGTAGCAGGGAGTCACTGAGGTGTTCATCTTTAAGATGAATGCACAGAGCAAGCAAGAACGGACGAGATTAGGAGTTATGGCTACATGTGGAGAGGATGTAGGGGACTAAGACGATTTGGACGCGCCTTAAAGAAAAGCGAAAAACATGCAGGAAAGAGAGTGGAAAAGTTGGATTTTTTAGGAAAGACGAAGGCCCAAAATTAAGATAAAAGATCGGAAGACGGAAGAAAGGAAGCAATAGATGGCGAGTGATGAGGTGGAGAAGAACTAAAGATGTTATGGACGACATCATTTAAAAAAGTCTAAAGAAATGAACTTTATTAATTCGACTGAAGATGAGTTAAAGAATAATGAAGACGGGATATTATTCAATTTTGCTTCTTTGCCACCAAACGCATTCCATGATTTTAACCAACAAAACAATTGAGGGATTGATGGCGTCACAACCGACCTCAGAAACATTACCTCGTGGAAAACTTCGAATCAGAGACCGTAGGAGATGACTTAATTTGTATTTCTTTAATTTTAAATGCTTTTTCCAACAGCATTGAAGGAAAACAAATAAAAAATCCGTTGGATTTCTTTAGACGCAGAGAACACGAAATATTAATATCATAAACAATTGACTCAATTAGAACATTCTAGAAATAAATTGAATCAGAGAAGACTTACAGAGAGAGGACAACTTTAAGATTTCATTTCAGAATCAATGGCATCATTTCTATGACTTATCATTAATCTTCAACTGCGATCAATGCTATGCCAAACACTTCCAACATAACGCTTCAAATTTGGCGGGAAAAGCGAGAACAATGGAAAATTTCCGTGCCGTCGTCGTCATTTGTTCATTAATAAACAATGGTGTGTGTGTCAAGGGGGGGAGGGAAGGAAGGGGGGGGAGTAGGTTAGGAGAAGGACATGACATGACATTTCCCTGAATAACAGACAACAAACTGCGCATTGCTAATTTAAAATGGTGTCACAATTGTCAAACGTTTTGAAGTAAACAGATGTTTCGAAATAAGGACTATAGTTCGCCATTTAGTCACTTGGCAGAGCCGTTTTTCTCAAAAGCCAAAAGTAAGGAACGCTAATGAATACAACCGCGGAGATGTAGGTAAAAAATATAAATTAAAAGCAGAGGAAAACACGGAATAAGACGCAAAGATAATTACATACGGATATTCGTGGGATATTCAATAATAAAATACAAAAAAACCCATTACCTTTTTTGAAACAAATGGACAAAAAATTAAACGTGGATAACTTTGAGACTATGCCATTATTTTTCAAAAAAATATAAAAAACATTTTCATAAAGTTGCAGTTCAACCCGAAGGGAATCGAGAGGAGTTGAATTTGTAGTATCACGTGGTAAAATTCATGTCATATTTGCGGATATGATGGAGATGCCAAAAATAATACAAGAATGCTGCTCGTGAGACTGCCAGCTCATAGTATAAATGGCGAGTGACATTCAAACGGCAATTAACGCATCATCCTTCGACCCCATTTGACTCAAAAACAAATGCGAAGGTATTCATTAATTTCTGGTAGGTCTACGACAATACCAATCTAGTGACGTGACAGGACGTCCATATACACCAATTCTTACAAGTAAAATTCGACATCCATCTAAACTTTGACGTCAAAAGGTCGAGATTTATGGAAAGTTGAGAATCCTGAATATCCCTCTGAGGGAATCGAGACTAACAAGAAAAGGGATACCCAGAGAGAGAGAGTGATTCAGGGAAATTTTTTAAGTGACACTGTATACTGGAGTTCCCACAACCTCTTTTTTAGGATTCACAAACATCGGTTTTTTTTTCGATGATAGACATATAACACTTATGATCTGCTCGATTCCATCTTCCCTAACATCTCTGAGTTTGTCTTTGTACGGTTTGCTATCACTTTTCCTTATATATATCTATATATATATATATATATATATATATATATATATATATATATATATATATATATATATATTTGTGGGTCGCGGTAGTCCAGTGGGTAGAGCGTTGGACTACTGATCAGAGGGTCCCGGGTTCGCTCCCCGGGCAAGGCACTCTGGGCACCTGCAGCTCCACCCAAGCTGATGTGATTTTTCGGGTACCTGGATCTTCCTGGGAAACCATAACCGGCACAGGGAAAGGAACTGCCCCCCCTACCCTGATGTGTGAACATTCACACGCCATATAGGGCTAAGTACTGGGGGAACTCTACCATCACGTACTAAACTGACCTTCGGGTTGATTACGGTGTTTATGGTTTATGTTTATGGTGAAATATATAAATGTATATATAAATATGCACGAGGTCTGTCCAATAAATACACGAACTGAGGCCATAAAATCTTTAATTTGCAAATTTTAGTCTACATCGATCTCGTCTCCTTTTCAAAACGCTCTCCATTCGCTGCTATGCACTTATTCCTTTTCCTTCTTTTCCGCAACTGTTTAAAGCACCCTTGGAAGTCCTCTTGGCAGTTAGGCTTTTTAGTTTCGTTTCTTTCTTTACTGTGACCACATCTTCCCAGTCATGTCCCCTCATCACATTTTGTCAATATTTCAGGAATTTATTGATAAATTTTGCCGCACTTATCAAACACTTGATATGGTTTCGTTGCTCCGTAATTTCGTCAATTTCTATTTTCGAGAAATAGTAAAAACAAGGACAACAGAAACTAAACATAACTGGCACCATGCGCACAGCTCGACGATCCGCCAAGCACAGACAGCTCATGGGGCCTCAGGCAACTAGCGCCGCTATTGGGTGGGGTTATAGTCCGCGTTATAGCCGCCAGATTGCACCAGTTCGCGTATTTACAGTACAGGCTACGTATTATATCGCCAGGTATGGGACTGCACCTATATTCACTTTTGTGAACATTTTTCGTCATTCTTCGTCATCCAATGCATTGAGAATCTCTTTACCTTTGTTTTCTCATAATTGATTCCCCTCCTACAATCATCGCAGGTGAGAAAAGTCTCAACAGTCTCAAAAGTGTTCCCCCTGCAGTTATGCAACAACTCAAAAATTAGTAAGTATCGGGTGTTGCATAAAGAGCAGGATAGGGGGAAACACAGCGTTCCCGTAACGCAGCCACGGTAACAGTTCCAAAAACAAGTCACTTTTGTCTCTTTAAGGTACTCCATTTAAGTGTAAGATTTGGGTAATTCAGTGAGGAATACTCAGAAACTTCTCTGACGTATTACTTCCAGTCAGTTACTGCCACACTTTCCACTCATTGTTACAGAACTTTAACGCAGTATACATATTCCTACTCCAATTTTAAAGGAAATACACAGCAGTGTACATATTAATTTGGCTGAACTGTAAGACTTTGCCGTCATACTTAAGACACAGGGAAGTCCGACAAGTCCTATCATGACATTGGCATGTTGCCACCTGATCAATAAGCTTTTCATAACTCATTTCATCTCCGTGATTGCAGAGTCAAGAATTAAGTTAAATGCTTTCAATTAGCAGGAAAAATGCATATATCATGTCATTTCTCTGGAAGATAATAATCACACCAAAGATATAAAATGGCGTCCGTTTACAAAACAAGACTCAAAAGTTTCACTCCATTGTTGTTCAGAAATTCAGAAACACGATTCCGAAGATTCAATAATCCCGTTGGCATATTATCAAAATGTTTTAAAATAAACTAAATTTGCTTCATGATCATCTAAGAAGTCAATTAATCTTATTTTTCGCAATAGTTACTGCTTGAACTAAATAAATATTCAAGTCATTAGAACGTAAACAACATTCCATGTGTGTTTGGTTTCTATGGGATACACCAATGAGTTCAAACCGTTAGTACGATAGGAAAATGGAGGAAACAATGGGTTTTCCGAGTTTTCAATTTAATCTATTTTCGGATTTTGGATGAAAATATATATGTATAGGGGTCGACATGGCCAGGAGGACAATGTGTCTGTTTTATATGAGAATTTAATCGAGACGGGATATCTTATTACAATCACTTTTCTCATCCTTATCGGTAAACATTTCATAAATTATTTCATACCTTTGATTTACAAAGTCAGAAACAAATAGCGACCAATTTCTGCACAATATTCTGCAGTTCTAACTATTAAGCATAAATGTGTATGCATTTTTGGATCTATATAAAAAATTACACGCGTTCGGTTTATGAAACTCTCAAGAAAATACGCCAAGGATCCGATTTTTTAAAAAACTCTAAAAATGTCCTCAAAAAACGGTTGTAAATACAAAATGAATCATCACAAATTAAGTATACTCTTTCAGGTTGACGAGAAAATTTGATTGAAACATTCTAATTTCCGTCATTAAATTAAGACTGTGAAAATTAGTAAGGCATGTAAGTTAATATTTTTTTAAACTTGAGAGAAAAAAGGTCTCTCATCATGTAAAATTGTCCTTTTCCTCCCTAGAAATATTTTGGATGGTGTCCACAGACGGTCTGGAGGAACTGGAGCGCATGTGTGTCATACGAGAGAGAGAGAGGCAGGGGGGGGGTCAGATAGGGGAGGAGTGGGGGGGGGAGGAGGGGGGGAAAGGGAAGGAGAGTGTGGGTTATTGGCTAAGAGTAAAAAAAAAGGTTGAACATGAAATATTAGATAGAAAAGCGGAGTTATAATGTGGTCTAGGAAAACATTCTAGAACGAACCAGCTGCCTGGAGGTTTGTTTGAGCCCTTTTCCATCCAATTTCAGGAGTTTTAAGAATAAGTGTGAAGCAGCCACTGGGCGATAAAATTCATTGATGAACTAGGTGTGAACCTAGCCCATGGGTGATGGTAATGTTACGGTTGGTAATCTTTAAGTGTCAATTTATATAGAGCATTTTGTCTCATATATGTTTTTCTTATGTATATATGTATATCCACTGTAAGAGTGACCGTTGACCAGACTTGACCGTTGCCCCCAGGACGATAGCCTTATTGCAAAGATAAATTCATAAATAAATAAATTTTATACGCCTTAATCACTCGAGAACCTATAAAAAAATATAATTTCCGAAAATCTGCCCACAGCATTTCCCTATTTGAGATGTTACGTACTTAATTTCGTCAATATCCAGTAATCTTTTCGTCCAGTTTTAAAGTAAGTATAAAAATAAAATTGATTAATCATCACTAAAAGCTAAAACACTATTTTTAAAATGTTAAATATTAACGACATATAGCATAATACTGAATGATATGAAATACCCTCGCTTGGCCGAGTTGTTTATAAACAACCAACAGTTGCCAAGGAAACTATTTTAAGTGCTTGGGAAGAATCAAATTTACGTTCATTTCATCAATCAAAAACCGAATTATATTTTTAAATAGATGTTTCGAAAGGTATTCTTTAAAAAGAGCCCTTTGCTTAATTTGATAATTATAAATACAGAGGTTTCTTGGTTCGATAATAATCAACATGTCTTTGCATTTAAACTGAGAAGCGCAGCAACAATTGCCAAACGAGTTTGATGAAAGGCGCCATCTTTCCTTTAATGCGTAAAGTATTTAGAATATTTTTGGACAGCAAACACTAATATCTACGGAGGTAACATGAGAATAAGTGAGTAATGAAATCAGTGAAAAACCCTTACATATAATTTACCTTTTTTTTTAACTGAGTTAATTTTTCGTATTTCAAATGCTATTGAAAATGAATACACATAAGAGTCAGTGTTAACGATTTTTAAGGTCCAATTACGAAAAAACGTTCGTAAAACTGGGCGATTATTAAAAAATAGGATGGATAAAAATTTCCGTGGAGATGTTTTGGAGAAATCTTGAAAACATCCGGGATTATTCGAATGAATGACCAAACCAGTATTAAATCTTCTCAGGACCAAACTCCATACACTTCCTTGCGCTACGATGTGACCCAAGTCGCCGACAGCATTCATTAAGGTACCAACTTAAATTAAAAGAAACTGGCCAATGGACGCGTAATGATTTTTTAAACAGTTTTTCATATTTTACATTATGCTTTGGGAATACCGGAAATTAAATGGACAGACTGTGCTATATGGACAAACTGTATGGGAGAGCAAAAGAAGAAAGGAATATACGGAGATACTTATAAGGCAAAGATGAACATTAAATGGAATAGTGACACACTTAGCGACAAAATGGTTATACTTAGAATCATGATAGAAAGGGAAGAAAATTGAAGGGAAGATCCAATAATTGAAGACAAAGAGTCAAGTACAAAGGAAAAATTTAGAAGGACATATAAATAGAAAGAAAGTGTTAATACTAAAAGCTGTGTGTGTACATATATATATATATATATATATATATATATATATATATATATATATATATATATATATATATATATATATATATGAACAATTATGGTGTTCACTAATTCTTGAGACGATTGAATTGCATTACAATATAATAAAAATATTAAAAATCAACCAAAACACAACTCACTTTGATATTTCGGTGGCCTCAGCCACCTTCATCAGGGTACAAGGAGTCAAGGAGGTTAATTGTTTTATTTTTCCTATAAATATGTATATATATATATATATATATATATATATACACCCACACACATTTAGATATATGTGTATATATATATATATATATATAATTAAGGCTTAATCTAATTGAATACAGAACAATATGTATTGGCAAAATTCAACCTTACGATGATCTGAGGATAATTTTTCCTAGCATCCCTTCCGTGAGATGTTCTTAGACCTACATAGCAAGCGTTCAACCTTTACCCTTTAAGCAATCGAGATCAAGAATGCCTCGTTATGGCTTATCCAGGCCACCTGGGGGGCAGCACAAGGAACGGTAGGTGGAAAGGAGGAGTTACAAGCGTTTTCGGACCTGCATTCTTCCCCGCCTCCTCGAAAAACTGCTGGGCTCCGTCCAAATTGAACCGCCGCGAAGGGTGAAATGTGGAGTTCGCACCGTTTCCCAACTAACAACCCTACACCACCACCACTACCCTCCCACCCCCCCTAATCCCCACCCCGCACTGTGGAATTTTACCGTTCTCTGGAATCGCCGCCAAGAGAGAGAGAGAGAGAGAGAGAGAGCACCCCAAAGGCATTGCACCCCTCTTTCCAAATTCCCTCCTACCCACCCACCACCCCATCCGTCCCCGCAATAAACGTTCCCCTCGTCACTCAACAAAGCCGGGAACTCTGGGGAGGCAGTAAAACACTCCTTAGAGGCACAGCTGCTCTTATCATTCCCAACTTCCCCCACCACGACGCTCTCTACAAAGGAATGAGAAATTAAGGGGGTACAGCACGTCGAATTAAACTCGAATGGTATTATTTAAATACTCTTTGTGGTGGTAACACGAGAAATGATAACTCTCCACCAATAACAAACAATAATAGTCTAGACGAAATGGGAACGGGTCATCAGAAAATTATGCCGGTATGTACACAAGAGGGTGAATAAAGTGAAAAATCAGTAGAAAGTTCACTATTCAAATTTCAAAGCGGATATATAGTAATTCGCATTACATGATCTTCTCTGTAGGCGTGCAAAGTGTTCGTATTGTGAACGTAAAATCATAAAGAATTCTTAATAAAATAAATTTCTTATATTAAAAATACGAGGGCGGTTTAAATGAAATTCTTGAAACTGCACTAAAATTTCAAAATGGCGCCCAATTGTTCCAATTATTTTTCGGCAATAGTGGTAACCATGGTTACACGAGCGCCCTACAGTAAGCAACATGATGCCAGAAAGCAACAATAATGTAAGCATGACAGCTGTGCATTTGTAACATGCACAACAAAGAAACAGCATACTCTCATTTAATTGTCGAGTAGTTAAGAGGAGAAACAATCAGATTCAACAATGTGTAAAAGTTGCGATTCGTCCCTCTCGCTCGAACAAGTTCACACGTGAATAAGGCAGTTCCTAAACAGCATTACTTCTTTTAAGAAATTCTCCTTGAACAGACCATGCACATCAAGTAAATGACACCGTTGCCCATAGTAGCCATAAAAGCCATGGTATTTCTAAAGGAATCGTGAACTTTCAAAATCGTTGGAACATTCCTCGTATTACACACCACGGAGAGTGCATACGAGAATAATATATCTGAGACACCCTTTTAAAATTTGAACGCACTTAAAACACCAAAAAAATAAAGGAGACGAGATGATATTTAAATTCGTTCCCAACGCGATGCCGAAATGCATGCAACGTTACCAAGAGACGAAAGCCAAAGGAAACAACAGCTTGGAGCCAGTTGGCATGGAAACGTCAACAAAATGAATAAACAGGGAAAGAACCCGAGTAAGATGGAGGGAGAGAGAGAGGTAGGGTTTTCGGAGCGGTGGAGCAAAGTCAGAGATGTTATATGCAGTCCGTAACTTCCCACCGATGATGATGAATTGTCCTCGCTCCTGCACAAGACGCGGTCGCCCACCCACGAAGCCGGCAAAAGGGGGCGTGGCATTTGAAGCGGCCGGGGTCACGCCAAGTTTCCGTGGAGATGAATGTATTCTTCATTGGACCAATGTATGTTAAACTAAGTTCCTATTTTCGTTACTATAGGTTACAGTAATCCTTTTATTGTCCCTCTGTCCACACGAAATCCAACAAAAAACAACAAAGCCTCGTGTTGTATACTACCGCAGGCGTAGAGACATTAAATGAGGTAGTAATTGAAAACATAGATTTGGCATTCACGAGTGAATACCTAAACCTGTTGCCAGTTCACGAATTGTTTTTTTTCAATAATTAGTCGCTAATACTGGATAGCTACTTAAAAAATGATTTAAAAAATAAAGTACGTCAGAATTAAAACAATTTGAGGTACAAAAAGCATTATCTGAATTTCCTAATATCATCGACATATATACAAGAGTAGGCTGAAGATTAATGCACACACGCTAGTAGACCACAAACTAAATGACATTTAGATGCATTCCTGGTGGCATGTGGAAGTAACATTGCCCCTCAACACGCATACGCAGGTTTGAGATTGTTCCATTCATCCAGTGTATTTTGCGAATTGGAAGTATAGAGACGTGTTCTAGTGCTATGTCAACGCGAGTTGAACAGCGTGCTGTAATTGAATTTTAAAAATTCGATAACAGCACGCTGTAAAACTCGAGTTGACATAGCATTAGAACACGTCTCCATACTCCCGCTTCTCAAAATACACTGGATGAATGTAACGGCCTCAAACCTGTGCATGCGTGTTGAGGGGGGAATGTTACTTCCACATGCCACCATAAATGCTTCTGAAGATAATTTTATTTGTGGTAAACAAGCATGTGTGCATTAGTTTTCAGCCTACCCTCGCACGTATAAAGTTGAAGTTATAAAAATGTGCTCATTTCACATAATAGTTATGAAAGCGTCAATAAAACAGCAACTCATTGTTTTTTTTTAAAGGATGTTCATTCTTTATTTGGAGAAAAAACTGTCGACAACGCATTGTTTTTTTAAAAAATGGCGCCTTAGAACTAGTCCAAGATATGTTTTAAAAAGTACTTTTTCGGCAATTAATTAGTTTCTCTTCAGGACATTAAAAAAAAATACAAATGATGAAAAGCAATGAATGTAACACGTATTTCGTAAACAGTTATGTGATCTAATTGTATATATTTTTTAAAATCACTTTAATTTAGTTATAATTAACTGTTTAAACATACTATTTAAAATTTATTTTTGACCAATTAAGAAACGCCATTTTGTGAAAAAATACAATTTCCGCTTTATTTTCCAGGAAAAATAAACTTGATATCATTGAAACAAAGACGGATGGGTGCTTACATGTTGGCACTATTACAACTTATATAATTACGCACACGAATTCAGTTTTTCTTGAGGACGATAAGAATAATAAATCATAAATTCTTCTGGTGGTAGTCACCCACTGCCACATAATACTATATAAAAGATACGATTTTTCATGTAAATTTCTATGAAATATGGTACGGGAAGACCCTGTTTTATCATGGTCATTTGATAAGATACACTTTGGGCTACATGTAATGGGAATATCGATGCAACCTCCTTGACAGCAAACTTTATTCCACCTCATGAAGTTCCCCCTACGATAAGGGAAACGTTGAGTATTGAAAAAAAACTGAAAATGTGTGATGCAGCAATTTCATAGTGATAACGATGTCCATTACATTTTTATGAATGAAACCTTGATATATGCTTGATTTAGGTCTGTAAATTCTATTGGGGTGTCCTATTCAAAATTCTACGAGGGTCATCCGGAAAGTAGTACCCGTTCGTGAAATAAAGACACAAAAGTAAATATTAACAAACATAAAAAATTTTATTTGAAAGAGGATACTTTAAACTACTTCTCAACATAATCTCCAAGCAAATTAAGGCATTTGTCATAACGTGTGACAAGTTTCTGTATTCCTGCTGCATAGTCCTTCGCCGCCAGCTCATTGAGATACGCGAGGGACCCATCTTGCACAAATTTTTGCATAATGCAGATGGTGTTTAACAATTTCATGAACAATTGTTCGAGAAACATTGGGAAAATGCTCACAGATGTCATCAATTGTGACGCGCCGATCGTTCCTCACGAATTCGTCAACTGAGCTCACCAGTTGGTCTGTAATGACAGACGGTCTCCCCGAACGCTCATCGTCGTGTGTGTTCCCCCTCCCCATGTTGAAGTTGCGACACCACCGCCGAACAGACGACTCGTCTATTACATTGTCTCCATACACCTCCTTTAATTGGCGATGAATATCACATGGGCGAACGTTTCTTGCATTAAGGAATTTAATCACTGCCCTCACTTCACAACTGGCGGCGTTCTCAATTTTTTTAAACATTGTAAACAATCACAGAAACAACACAGGCAATGCTAGCGTCACGCAACTTGGCTCAGAGAAGGCAGACAAGCCACCGAAGCTATCTGACCTCGTCCAGCGGCTACTCGCGTCGTCAGCACTTCATGCGGCACGAACGGGTACTACTTTCCGGATGACCCTCGTATTATTTCTTAAATATGTCCCAATAGAGTAATCATCATTAGATTACGTTAGGACAAGTGGGTTTGAGGATTGTTGACCTTTCATGTAGCGATGACAGAGCCACTAAACTTGAACTTAACCAATATTTAAATATCCTGACCAAATTTGTTCTATTTTATAAATTGGATCAATGACCTGAAGCTATTTCTACATATTTCAATCCTAATACATGTCACTGCGTTCTCTAACGGTAGATATGACGTTTTCCTTGGATGAACTAGTTAAATTTTAATTGACTCTTCCATTTTAAACTTCGTCATTTTCCATTGCAAATATTTAAAAACAAAAGGATGAATGTATATTTGTGTGAATTCCAAACATTATTCAATAGTTTCAAGTAATTTTAGACTAGGTTCGGGGAAATCTGACTTATACTTGTGATAAAGGACGAATTATCTAATTTGTTTACTAATGCGCGCGGTTCTGTGACGTCATTGTAATGGCGATGGCTTACTGTCCACCGCCTGGATTGTTGCAAGAGTCGCGAGCGCTTTTCGCTTAGCTAAGCGCTTGCTCGGCGGAAAGCAACCATTGTCGTTGGATGTGAATCATTGGACGACAGCACTCCGCGCGTGTGGCTTCGAGCTTTCCCTTTCCCGCGAGGAATTTCCTAGAAATAAGGGGAACGTGGAGATGGCGTTGACTTTGCTTGGCATGGAAGACCCTTTTCGGGAACCCTAGGGGAGTCAGTGAGACGACGTTCGCCGCTTCGGATTTCAACGCGATCGGACGAGCCAATTAGGGCGACGACATTCTCTGGCGAAGGCAGACGCCATTGAGGGAGACGGGACGACACATCTGCCGACCTGGTCCCTTCACCGCCGTCGAGACAGAAAGAGAGAGAGGAGGAAATACGGGAATTCTCGACTCGAGTTCAGAATGAACGAGCAATGATGCCAGGTGTAGTAGTATTCACGCTCTACCCTTTCATTCGAACGTGAAAACGAACGACGGAGTCTCTTGTGAATTTTGCGGTAATTATGGCGGACGAGACTCGGAATATGCACGAGGTTTTTGTTTAAAATAAAGTAAATAATACAGGAAGAAATCTCAAAATCTCAGGTGGGAAGATCGTGGAATATTTGCCATTATTATTGTTGTTGCATATTTCCCTGCAAGCCACCGCTAGGGTGTGTGGCAGGGGTTGATAACACACCAGACTACTTTTGACTTAGAATACTTTCCCCAATAGCACAGTCGGATAATGTCATTCTGATCCCTCATCGTTTGTGGGAAAAAATTACATCTTATCTCTATCTGTTCTACATTTAATCCCTTAAATTTTATTTACATGACCTCTCCTACCATGAGGCAATGTAGTTAATAATAAATTTTCAACAACATCGCTAAAGAGATATCCTTCCAATTTACACAATATATTTAATCTGTAATTTTTTAACCTTTGCTCCATTTTTTCTGAAAATTAAACAATTTTCAAAATGAAATTTTGGACGATTTTCTGAATGCAGACCGATATACAAGTCAGTCTGCTGTTACACATTTAAAAAATAGTATGTAATAATTCCTAAAGACTTGAGAGTCCATTAAAGGGGTTTCGGTTCCTGGAGAAACTCACTCCGGGTTCCCATGCATTCTTCGACTTGCATCTAATCCCCATCCCTTACCGTCCTACAGGGGGAAATTCGGCACAGTATACCGCTGCAGTGAGAAGTCCACAGGTCTACAGCTGGCGGCTAAGTACGTAGCAACCCCCAGAAGGGAAGATCGACGGAGCGTGGAGAGAGAAGTTGACATTATGAAGAAGCTGCAGCATCCAAGGCTCATCCAGCTGTATGACGCATTCGATGCCAACGGCAAGGCCTTCTGGGTCATCCTTGAACTGTTGAGTACCATGCTCAATAACCTTATCACCCTCTCGATAATTTTCCCTTATCACCCTCTCAATGCCCTCCCAAACAAGATCCAAGCCAAGGACAGTAGACTCGGCCTTAGCCTTAAGACTTATATGGACCACTTCAAAGATTTTTTCAACATAAAATCGATCAAAATTCATAGATTATACATGTATTTTAACTGTGTCTTCATAAATTTGTCTACAGTGTTCACAATCACCTGAGGTAGGTATGCTTTCAAATATTATGGCCACAAACGCTGGAAATGCAATCATCTGATGGAATTCCTCAAAATAACAGCCAAACAATTTTCATTTGTAAACTGAAACTTATTGTTTTGGGGTTAGCCAGCTACTGCACACTCTGTGACCTACAAGAAACATGGACAGATACCACAGAAAAAGGAATGTAGCTCTCACATACAAATCCCTATTCCCATATCCTGCGGGGATTAGGTTTCTGCAGTGGTTAGTTTGCTGGCTACGTCACCCCAAGGGCATGGGTTGGAACCTAGCTGTAGCAGCTAGGGCAGGATTTTATTGATGTCATCCTGATTCCCCACATTGGGTACATTGTGCAGAGAGTACTTCAAGTTCAGTAAATATAGGTTAACTACAGGTTAAGGTAGGTTTTGGATGGACAAAAGCTACCAACAATTCTCTAATCTCGCTTAAAAAAACACAACACAACATCCTACTCTACATCAGGTCCCTCTTCATCTCTGAGTACTTTCTTCCTCCCTTCATCCCGTCCAACATCCCTATCCTGTTCCTTCCCTTTCCTCGTTTGCCTAACATTCTCCCCTCAATTACAGTCTTCAACATTACGGTCAATACCCCCTTCATCCACTTTTCCTGCATCCATAGGATTTCTCCCAACAAACCCCTCTCTTTGCCCACCATACCAGGTACTTCCTCGTTTGTTTTCTTCTCTGTCCATTTCACCTTCTCCATTCTTCTCCACACCCACATTTCAAAAGCCTCCAGTCTACGTCTATCCTCCTGCTTCAATGACCACATTTCCGCGCCGTACATAGCTACGCTCCATATCAAAGTTTTTACGAGTCTTTTCTTAACATCCTTACTCAACGTCCCTGTTATCAACTCCCTCCTCCTTGTGAAAGCCTCTTTGCCTAGCGCAATTCTTCTCCTTATGTCCCTACTACTTTGACCGTGTTGGTCCAAAACACTACCGAGATAAGTAAACTGTTCTACCTGCTCTAGTTTTTGCCCTCCTATTTTAATGTCAAGCTTGGCCTTTTTCTTTCTAGAAAATCGCATAACCTTTGTTTTATTAATATTGATTCTCATCCCCTACCTGTCGCACTGAATTTCCAATTCACTAAGCAATGCTTGCAGCCCCTTGGCTGACTGACAAACTAAAGCTTGGTCATCAGCAAACCTAACTGATTTTACGAATTCCCCGCCCACTTTCATTCCTACCTCGAGTTCTTCCCATGCCTCTTTGATCATTTCCTCTGCATACAGGTTGAACAGCAGCGGTGATAATGGGCAAAGACTAATGCCGATGCTGGGTTTCTCTCTCCTCCCCATTCCCTGAAAATCCTCCCACAAATTATCCAGACATTCTTAATTACACAAATAAGCTCAGCTTTTTAGTTTCCTCTCCTTATAACTACACAATCAATCATTTTCTGAATTTTCATATCAATATCCCAACTTTTCCCAGTCTCAGTCGAGGGCCTGTGCAATGACTGAACTGATTAGAGTAGCCTATATCTGTTGTGGGAAAAGAAATTTGGTGTCAGAGCAGGACTACATGCTTCTACAACACACTAAAATCATGTGCTATTAAACATAACCTTTAAAAATTCCACAGGTTACTCAGTCAAGCATGACTCAGGTTTCTAAACAGTAAACATCAATATATGGGGAAGTATCTCTATTTCAAATGTACCAGATGATGACCCATTGCTTCAAATCCTCGGCCATGTTTTGCAGAAGTATAGTTGTGGAATTATTTAGGCACAAACAACTTTCTTTTGCGGTGAAAAGATTTCAACCAACATTCCAACATTCTTTCTCAGGTAGGCAAAAATTTATTTCAGGCCTGTTCGATTTCAAAGAGTCACAAACAGAGTCAGAAATCGATGAGACAATGTGGGGTTAAAATTGATTGGTCGTATCCTTGGAGGGACACAGCACAACTTAAAGAAAATCTGAGAATAGATTTGCACATTATGTGAAATAGTTCCACCTTCCCTAAATGATGGACAGTATGACTTTTTAAGATCTTTCTAAATGAATCCAAAATTGGGATAATAAATTAGGTGATTTAAATCTTAAGATTGGCTACATGGGTTGCCAATGCCCAATAATTGAATGCATGGTTGTTAATTCAACAGTCAAATTGACAGTCAACAGCAACTGACAACCAGTCTCCTATTTCTTACACCCATTTGACCATATACCGAGGTATTTTTCAAAAACTTAAATCCTATCATAAAAAAAGCTAGCATTTAACTTCATTGACATGCATATAACTTAATGAAGAGTAAAACTTCCATTACTGTCATATCATTCACTCCATTCTCCACACAATTTATTCTACCACAACTTTATAGGTGAAATTTCAATCAAATCAAGTACCACATTAATATTTATTTTGAATATTAAACTATTCTGATGACCCTGGGAAAACTTGAGTGTTGGTTACCACATCATAATTCTCCTTTGGTCCAGTATCTGACGCTTGATCTTGGACACACTCATTACCATAACTGACTTTTATTTATTATAAGCTTGGCTTTGTTCCTCATTGAAATTAAATATTACCATTCATCTTATCTCTCACTTATCACAGAATCGAGGGCGGGGAGCTGTTTGAGAGGGTCATAGATGACGATTTCATCCTCACAGAGAAGGCCTGCACTGTTTTCATGAGGCAGATCTGCGAAGGGATTGAGTTCGTTCATCGCCAAAGCATCTTACACTTAGACATGAAGGTAAGTGCAATTTTCAATCATAACTCCGTGATATAAAGAGTTTGTAGAGATATGCTGCTCACGTGAATTAATTACGCTCCCTGCAAAGTTTCACAAAGTCCTAAACCGACATGAAAAGGATTTTTCGAGTAAACTTTCTCCAATAAAAAATAAATAAGAAATGCCCACATCATGATAAATATCGACTTTGCATTCACGGCTACTTCAGAACAATTTTTATTCAATAAAAGGTCTATGAAGGACATATCTTCTGTCGCTTATTTATAATCTGCACCACATTGGTCATGTGTGCAACGTACTAATTGACAAGGTCTACTATTGGGGTGGGTCAGGCTAACACCATGTGCCTGATGTACTATAAAACTATAAAAAAAAATATATATATAGGCACTGTTCACAAAATTGAACTCATCAAAGTCAACCGATCTACTCTCAAGAATAGATGAAGAAAGGTATTAATACCAACCTTATAACATCTTTAAGTGGTTTCCTATTTAATGACCTCTCATATTGTCCACTGCTAAGCCAAAACTTTTGCATCTTGGTAGAAATCATTAAAATTCTGGATTCGTACACCGCATATTGGTCATCTCATTTCGGCATCTAAGGTAAAGAAGAAATTTGAAACATAATAATAGAAGTAAAAAGCACAGTTTTTCTCCCAATCCTAAAATAATCAAGTGAGTTACAGTGGAAACCATTTAAAACTAAATGTATGGGGGACAACCAAAATATGGTATTTGATGATGAATGAATTTTGCGCTTAATTAATACATTATATGGAAATGCATGTATACCCTGGTTAGGAACTTAACTTAAACATTAAAATTCAAAGAAAGGATACTCACAAATATGGCTGATGTTTCAATGGCCAAGCCGTCGTCCTCAGATTCAGATGGTGGCGGCTTGACTGCCAAAATCTCAACCATATTTGTGAGTGTCCTTCCATTGTTTCTATGTTTAGTTTAGTTTTTAAACAGAGTTTATGCATTTATAATCTTGTATGCATATAATCTTATTTTATACATATATATGTATGCATATGTCATATATGTATGTGTGTGTGTGTATATATGTATACCTGTATATATATACATATATATATGTATATATATATATATACATATAAATATTTTTACATATATGTGTGGGTCGCAGTAGACCAGTGGGTAGAGCATTGGACTGCCGACCAGAGAGGTCCGGGTTCGATTCCCGGGCAAGGCACTCTGGGCACCTGCAGCTCCACCCAAGCTATGTGATTTTTCGGGTACCAGATCTTCCTGGGAAACCATAACCGGCACAGGGAAAGGAACTGGCCCCCCTACCCTGATGTGTGAATTTCATATGCCGTCAGGCTTAGTACTGGTTGAACTCTACCATCACCTACCAAACCAACCTTCGGGTTGACTCATGTGTTTACCATTTATATATATATATATATATATATATATATATATATATATATATATATATATATATATATATATATATATATATATATACACACACACACACACACACACATAAGTACTCGTATCAAGCCATCTATATCTGTTCGCCAAAAGTTTATTTAACCATTTTCATGAAGCAGATGTCACTATATCATTTTCACAACCCTTCATATATTCATATGTCATTCATAAATTTACCATGAAACAATTCAATCAAAATTGAGCTATACTTCTATGCATATAATTTATAAAATATCATTAAATAAAAGTTATTACATTATTTTCAACTTGTTTAATGATACTTTACCACAAAAGATACTCTTAAGTGTTGTTGATATGAAATATCAAGGCTAAATTTTAAACCAATATCAATACTTGAGATAATGACATGGCAATTGTCTACCATTTTTCAGTTTTTAATTTAATGTTTAAATGATTTTCTCCAGTGTTAAGCAATACGTATATACCTTTATATTATTTAATCATAACTTTTAGGGTAATGCTTTCTTTTGATCATTTCAACACCTTGTTCCAAGCATATTTTTTTTTTATCTCACAGTAAATTGAAACTTTTTTGAAATTTCCAGATGACAACATCTTAAAAAAAAGTGTTATGTCTTCTGAAAAAGGACATAGTTTTATAGGAAAAAAGGAAATAAAAGCAATGTAATATGACAGCAGACGTTTTCTTCTTTCAGCCTGAAAATATCCTATGTCTCACAAAGACCGGAAATCGCATAAAAATAATAGATTTCGGTCTGGCAAGAAAATTTGACCCGACAAAGAAACTGCAAGTGTTATTTGGAACCCCAGAATTTGTGGCACCGGAGGTGGTAAACTTTGACCAAATTGGATACGGCACAGACATGTGGTCAGTTGGAGTCATCTGCTATGTCCTGTGAGTATGCTCAAATTTCATTTTATGACGACAATATGTCTGGTCCACAACTGATACAGCTATTTTTTTGTTACATTAATCTAAAATATGTTTACTTAAAGATGTGCATTGAGGCCTGCTTGATAAAAAAGTAGTGAACATGTCTCCATCCATACGCAAACACAGTGGAAATTGACCTAAAAATGTATTTTGGACTTAATCTGCCAGGACACTTAATCTGCAATCTCTTTCCAAAAAAAAAAACCTTCACTTTTGCAAGTTTTTTGTCACTTTTGGAGGTCAAAGAACATCTTGAATGTTCGATGTCTTCAACATCTTCTCTACCCTCTCAAAACAACTTGCTCTGCTCAAAAATACTCGATCTACCCATGGCACCATCACCATAAGCTACCTTGAACATGCCATGAGTCTCTCTCCTGGTTTTGCCCAGTTTCACGTAAAATTATGACGTAGCACTGTTTCAAAAGCCAGTTCATGATAGAGTGCTGCGACGTCACGTTATAGAGGTTTCGCAAACAAATGATCTGCACTCTGCAAAGGTTGGTAGCCAACTGCCACTGACCTCCAGCCTTTCTTGAGACTCCCCTCCCTCGTAAACGCAGTCAGAGAAACTGCTGCCCATCCGTCCGTCTATCCAGGAAAAAATAAGTCCTACCATCTTTGGGACTTTGCTTATATTAATTGAATTGATTAAACTTTAAATGCATTATTAACAATATAACGTTGACAGTAAAAATATTTATAACACATCACATTAACATCTTAACAAGGCAAACAAAATGCAACACTTCAACATGACATCCCTCGTCAATGATATCTCTGTTTTTTCTTATGCAAAAAAAAATTGAATTGAATAATTTTCACAAAAAGATACAGATAAAAGTCAAGTAGGCCTGAACTAATCTCTGTAAAATCATAGCTCTATGAATTTCGGTTGGATGCAAAAATTACTAACGATGCCATGAAAATGAATGAATTTTTTTCCATTTAATATTTCCACAGCTTGTCCGGTTTGTCACCATTCATGGGAGAGACTGATGTGGAGACAATGGCCAATGTTACCATTGCAAAATATGATTTTGAAGATGAAGCCTTCAGTGAAATCACTGAAGATGCTAAGGATTTCATAAAAAAACTTCTCGTAAAAGACAAAGAGTAAGTAGTTCATCTCATACAAACATATTCACACATTTTGATGTACACATTCATTCAGAATTTGGCTTAAATTATGTGGTAAAGGTGGATTATATTGGTATGGGGATGGGGATATATATTATCGGTACCCTCTTGATTCTGCCTTTGGCAAATTGGAATATTCATTATGGATTGGGCTTCCCTCAATGATGTCACAAAGGTACACTTAAGAAAGGTAAACTTCTTTTTATTACCACGGAACATCCCCTATATGTCATACTTTTTCACAATACTAAACCCTACTCCAATTCCTTCTCCCATCCCGGATAATATCATGTGACATACAACCCCATTTACTCCTCTAGGGAGATTAAATTTTTTTAAAATTGAATCAATCTTACCAACATCAAAATATCTCTCCTTCCATATGCACTCATGCCGAAAAAATTTATCCCGTCAAAATTTTGGGTTGTTTCTATGTGATCTCAATTTTTCTGCTATCCCTTCCAGTCCAATGTACTTTAAAGGTGTGGTTTATCAGCTTACCTCGAAGGAGAGAACCATATTTGATAACATTGGCAATTGGCAAAATTACCCGGATGGCATCAAACAGATGCAGGAACATTCTTTTCATTCCATTACACAAAAGGTTCCCATATGATATAATAAACTACAAATATAAATTTGGGAATAATTCATCATCTTAATTGTTATTGCTAAAATTAAATTAATGGATCTGGTTCCTAATAAAAGTTCCTGCTTCTATCACGATGTCCATCCCTCTATTACATATATCCTAAGCTATTTCAATGATATAACTTATTCATTTTGAAGTAGTTATTATGTATTACTTTTGGTACAAATGATTCCTATCCTTCATTCAGAGTTAAGTTTGTCATCATCTGCTATGACAAAGATCACGGTAAAGTATCTATCATGCAAAATAGGCTTAAAAGAAAATATCATTGCCAAGTAAATATATTTTTTTCTGGAAATGACATGAGCAGTGGCAATAATCACTGCAGATGTGAGCAGTTTGAAGCAACGTTGATATGTCCTGTGAATTTTAACAGTGGTGGCAACGGCTTGAAAGAAATCATTACAACTTTTTGCAAATTTATGGGTTTATTTGGTGGCTACCCCCCCTTTAAGTTCGACAAGCTTAAAACAACTGAAATTAATATGAAAAAATAATCAGTCACCACGGAAGATGAAAAACTTCTTCAGTATTCCTTCGAGCATCAACTGTGAGTAATTCCAATTGCCTTGACGGCAAGAAGATAAGTGAAAGAGAGTCAAGGATGGATATTGATGGATTTCGTGGTGTGAAAATCCATTTGGAAAACAAATCCTGACTTTGCAAGGACCAAGTTGATAGGAGAGATCCCCCAACACACAGTTGAAAATTGAATCCGTACTATTAGATGCACAGTTGCGTCTAACAATTAACATCACTTATTTGATGCATTCCTCAAACTGCCGAACGGGAAGAAAATTTCAGAATTTCAAGATGATTTGGAAAGAAGCTTCCAGTCAACCTCTTCTCATCATTGGACGTTGAATCTCCTTGTTGCCTAGGTCCCACATTTTGTCATGACCTATGACAAAGACCCATTTTAACATCAATGTAAATAGCTCAAGTTTTATGCTTTTTTGTTCTAACAGTAGTGGAATAGATTTTTGGTAGCGTAGAAAAAACAGTGATTAACCTGTGTGCAGTTAGTTTTTTTTTTTAAATACTGTGGTGTAAATACTAGTGTGAGGTTTATTGACGAAACCATAAGGCAAAGTGAAAATATTCTTGACAAATCGTATCTAAAAAAACAAATTATTTAGACACCAACCCTTAAAAACAAATGGTCTTCGTTTTGCATTACTTGTTTACAATGAGGTCATTCTTAACAAGATATCATGCACAAACATATGAACATGACATCATACATCCAACGTTCTTTGGTAACATTTCCACATGTGTTCTTGACTATTTGCATTAGAGAGTCTTTGAAAGCAAAGTTTTTAATTATCGTGCCACCAAATGCTGAATTACATAATAGTATATCATAAGATATAGGGGAATATTATTGACCAATGGATGAAATAAAAGAAAAAAGGTCTCTGTAATAACTGTTTAATATGCTTCATTCCACCTTCATCCAAATTAACAGTTTAATTAAAACTGAAAGGTAAAACAGGCCTCCAAATTTGACAGAAAGACCCCAATTTCATCTGTTTATTCCCATTGAAAACAATTCAAAATTCCTAACATTAATTTAAGAATAGTCCATGTTAATACTCACCACCGCTCATCCTTAATCATCCTCATCTTCATCTATGAGTACTTTCTTCCTCCCTTCATCCCGTCCAACATCCCTATCCTGTCCCTTCCCTTTCCTCTTTTGCCTAACATTATTCTCCCCTCTATTACACTTCAAAATCCTGCTACTGGTCAATACCCCCTTCATCCACTTTTCCTACATCAATAGGATTTCTCCTAACAAACCCCTCTCTTCGCCCACCATACCAAGTACTTCCTCATTTGTTTTCTGCTCTGTCCATTTCACCTTCATTCTTCTCCACACCCACATTTCAAAAGCCTCCAGTCTACGTCTATCCTCCTGCTTCAATGACCACGTTTCCGCGCTGTACATAGCTACGCTCCATATCAACGTCTAACCAGCTTCTTCTTGGCATCCCTACTCAACACCACTGTCATCAATTTTCTCCTCCTTGTGATGTAATAATTACAAAAACCATAAAAGTTGAATAAATGATAAAAATTCTGGAATGGGGCAAGTTAGTATGCTGATTTTTACCCCCATCTGGGTTAAAATCAGCCTAGAGTTGCCTGCGTCATGATTGACTTTGGCCTGCGAAAGTCCTCACCTTTGCATGTTTAAAAACCTTGGGAGTAATTTTCAGAGCATTACTTTGAAATTAAATCTGTCTTTTATACCATCGAATAAGGCATTCCACAGATATTGACAAAAATACGCATGAAAAAGGAACAAATATTTCGATGTAACTCCAGGAGACAACAGTAATTTCACCATGTTGAGACAGTTATTTATCAACACCTATAGAAACAGGTTTGGTTTTGACAATAGGAATGAGTTGTGTACACCAAACATGGTGGTTTGTCACTATGAAAACGAATAAAACTAGGCACTAAGTGTGGATTATCTGAGGTCTATACATATGATTGAATTTTATCCCATAAACTGGCAAACAATCAATGCTGAATGAGCAGGTGCACTGTCATGGTGAAGGATCCATCCATCATGTTCGGTTAAAATAGTGTGCACTGTTGATTTTCCTAAATTCAGTTAATTGGCTGCCATTTGGACAGTTGTTCGACGGTCGGTAAGGACAAGGGACCCCACACGATCAATGTTGTAGTCAACACAGGAGATTGAAGGTCAACCAGGCCTTGCATCATCCATGGGGTCTTGTCGGCCATCTTTAAAATGCTCAATCCACTTTAAAACGGATATTTTATTCAGGGTATTACCAGAATAAACAGCTGTCAACATTTCAGTAATTTCTTGCTAACTTTTACCGCACTTCCCTGAACAACTTGATGCTCTTTTGTTGCTGCATGATTTCGTCAATTTCCATTTTCGACAAACAGTAAAAACAAGGACAATAGAAGCTAACATAACTGGCACCATACGCCAAGCACAAGGCGGCTCATTGGGTCTCAGGCAACTAGCACCACTGGTGGGCAGGGCTAATAGTCCGCGTCATGGTCGCCGATTTGCACCAGTTCGCATATTTATTGGCCAGACCTCGTATTTCATTTATATTTACTGTCATTTACAACAGGGTTTTTTTAAATTGAATTTTCAAAATTGTTTCCAAAAGGAACAAATGGACAAATAAACCAGTGGAATGATGAAATATATATTTGCAATTTACTCAATGTTGGTGTCACACTTTGAGTGGGTAGACAAACAAAATTGTTTTTTACCCAGTGCCAATTACTTACCCCTTTAAACTCCATATGCTTTTATTGTTCATTTCAGTTAAAGTATTGGTGCGCAATAAATTAATCACTTTCAATCTCACTCTCGGAATGAATGCTGTGTTTTTTCATCATGACACTCCATTCATAACATTTGTTGAGTAATGACCATCCATTAGGGCACCCAAAAAAGAAAAAAAACTGACAATGTTAATTATCAATAACATAAAACTTTATCATCACAGCGACTATTACTTGATGATGTAGAACATACTACAACATATAGGTATGTGTATCTCAAAATTAAAGTCTAATCAATTATCAGAATAATAATAATAATAGTTTTTATTTGCCTGAGGATCTGGGTACATACATGTTCCAAGATACACGGCACATCAGTGATCATAACATAACATACATACAAAACATAGTTACATGGTCAGAAATTCATCAATGGAGTAGAATAAATGTAACCTGAAAAACTCCCTCATTTTAAATTTAAAATTGGACATTTTTTCAAAATTCTTGATAACCTGAGGAAGGTTATTATACAATGTGAATCCCATGTTCTGGGGGGGGGGGGGGGGGGGGGGGGAAAGACTGGACTTGCAAGTTCTTATGTAGTTCACATGTAGATGACTACAGGTCCTAGTATAACGGTTGTGGATGCTGTTGTTAGTGGCATATAATGAAATATGGCGTTTAGCATAAACAATAGCACTTAGCATATACATACAGGGAAGAGGGAGAATACAAAGTTTTTTTGAAGAGGGGACGACATGGAGCTCTAAGGGGTGCATTGCATATTAGTCTTAGTGTCCTCTTTTGGATTTTTAAATACAACATGACCACAGGGCAATGGGCCCCAAAAAAAATATTAAAAATTACATGGGCGTAGAACTCACCATAATAGATTGACATAAGTACTTCATAATTGACAGTTAGCCTGATTGAACATACCAAATAGCACACACTGAACAGGGTTTTCAGCGTAAACTAGAAATATGGCTATCCTAGATTAGTCTACTATCCATGGTAACACCCAGGAAGGAGGCTTTATCATTCCTTGGAATAATCACATTGTCAAAAGACACTGAAATAAATGTTAGAGGCTTATTTTTGTTTACAAAGTATATTAAATTTGTTTTATCCTTATTAATATGAAGAAAATTACGATCACACCACTCTTGCAAAAGGTGGACAAAACAAACATCTTAATCATTTAGGGAGAAATTCTTCCACACACAGTGGAATCGATGCTCAAGAAAATCACTGCTTATTCTTTTTTGGAACAAATTGAAAATTTTGATTTAATTAATTATCCCTGGTAGGTGGTTATGCAACTTGGTTATCATGGTCATAGAAAGAGTCACCAAAAGTGTAAAGTCTTGTGAGATTTAAGATCAATATGTTTAGGACTGTATCATTGTACACCTAATCGTGGATGTCCATATGCTGTAGAGATAAATTTATAGAGAAGAAGTACATGTTCACTGAACGGTAAATGTACACATATAGATTTCATATCAGATAAAGTGTTTTTTTTTAGGTATAGGCATGCATATTTCACACACATAATCGCTTATTAAATCTTCTTTGATGATGAGATGTATCTTCTAAGCTTATATATGATCAGAGTCTCAAGCTACATACCATGAATACCCATCCATTGAAAGAACAATAATCTATTTATCTTAGTGTATTCATTGAATTTGTTTCTCTTGGAAATTTTATATCATAGTATGGATAAAATCATTCGGAAATTGCTGGAAAATTAACAAATCAACTACCAGTTTGCCTAATCCACAGTCCATGAAACTCTTTAAGAGATTTTTAGGACTTCAGTATATTCCAGCATATTCTAGTAAATACCTAATCAATGAATATCGGGCAACCTAAGGTAAAATATGCCGTAAAATCTGACATCATTTGAGTAAATAATAATGATAATAATAATATTTTGGAGTAGGGCTAGTCATCATTGACCACCTGAGATAAAATTAGCTTACAGCGGTGTGTATCATGGGATGACTTTAGCCCATATAAGTCCTTACTTTTGAATATAAGAAGACCCTGGAGTAATTTTTGGGCCATCTTTTTAAATAAAAGTGTGTCTTATATACCATCATAGTAAGATATTCCAGAGATATAGGCATACATAAGGAAAAAGAAGAGGTGTTTCAATGTACCCAAGGGAGAAAAGAGTAATTTCACCAGGGCAGGACAGTTATTCATTAGCACCAACAGACACCAATTAAATTCTCTTTCATAAAGTAAGAAGACAACCAGCCATGTGGTTATGTCGCTGAATCCTAAAAATGTAATCATTTAGGTGAGAAAGGTAGCATGTACAACACACTAAACAGAAACTCTGATCAATCCTTGTACACTGATAAACCTTCGCAAATACTTGGAATTGATGGACCACAAAACAATCCATTCATCTTTGGAGGATGTAATTCTGTTGAATATGACACCTGGATAGAAAAACCATCCACACATGAAGGTAATAATCTTGAATTCTGAAGAAAACCTGAATAAAATACATCAATGCTCTAAAGAAACGATTGAATGAAGGAAGAATACTAAGAAACTTGAACATATCATACGGCCATTCAAGTTGGTAAAATGGGAAATGGACCTCAAATGCCTCTTAGTGCCAAATCTTAAAACTAACACACACTAACAATAACAGCAATGTAACCAATGTAAACCAAAGATAACATCCCAGATCAGTTTCTGTGCGCAGTAGCAATAGTACATGTACAAGCTTGTCGCATTTGTTTATATGTACCTAGTCTACACATCAGCATTCGAGTGCATGATTGGTGAGACTTTAACATGAGAGCTACTTGGGATTTGCTGTATATACATTGGTGCCAGAGATCCAAGATCTGGAGGACAGCAGGTCAGTTTAAGTGATACAATTAAGTACACACCACAATAATGGCAAAGCAGGCCTACACAACCTCTGCCCTATTTACATCAAACTGGTAAGTGATGTAAATACTGGCTAAAGAGAAAGAACCCTTAAATAAATACACACATAAACAACAAAAGGACGCTAATGAGTATATTTGATGTTTCGATGAACAGGCTAGAAAGAAGACCAATAATATTCATGATATAATTTCTTCATCTCATGCCATCTTTTACATAGAGATTAGTATAAATATAAACACGAATGTATGCAGAATTACAATACATTCACTGCAATATATGTAGTATCATTAAGATACCGACAGGGTAATACGATTTGCACAGTAGGAAATTTTTAAGAGTTGAATATCAATGATGTGATGCTTCTAACCTCTTTTATAGACTGAGAAAGGTTAATAAAAATCTCAAACCCATCTCTTTTGGTCCATTGACAAATTATTTCCCTCAAGTTGAATAAGAATTCGTAGTACAATGTTTTGAGCATGAGTTACTGCTGTCTCAGATTAGCACTATTACCATAGTTAAAAGATATTAATGCTAGATACTGAACATTGAGGAACTCAAATATTGGTTGATAAAAAGGGAAAATATTGGACCTTTTTTTGCACATTAAATATTCTTAGTGCTGGGAATATCATAAGAAAACTGCAAATTATAGTCATGCATAGTCTCAAAACTTATATAGAGGTTTATAATCAGTACCTATTCCAAATGTCAGTCATTTTATCTCTGAATGAATAATGACTATATATGGCAAAGCTTTAATTCTATTCCTTAATATCAATTTGCTATTAATTTTTAACGTAGTTTGTGTCATTTATGTAAATATTGGTCCAATGAAACAGGGAACGGAACTCCCAATAGGTCATACATTAGACAGGAAATAGTCTAAAAGATCTCTTTATTATGACTTAGGAGCAAACAAAATAGTAAAATACAAACAAATATCACGTAATATCAATGGATTCATATACAATCATGATCAAAAGCTTAGGATGTGTTTTTAGAAGATAATTCCAATTCATTCCACTCTTTTTTTTACAGCATAACTAGAGGAACTGTGATGAAATATAAAAGTTTGAATCAATTTTCCAAAACCAAGAATTGTTCATCCATTTTTTCGACTATTACAAAACTGAACTAGCATACAAAATCTTGTACAGCAATGATAAAAACTGAGCTGGATACATTAAAACACATGCCAAAGATGCCTACAAGCACATATGCATATATTCCAGGGCAATTTTATATTATGGAATTTTAAAAACACAAAACAGAGTGCCTGTAAACATAATTATACAGATTTTACTATAATACCAAGCCAATAGTGTCACTCTCAAGGAATTCATTGACAGGGTAAAAGTGCTGGATTCATAGCCAATAATACAGTTTGTTTTTGAATGTTGGTACTACATGAAACAGCTGGAAGTACTTCATACTATGATGCATTCCACATAGTCTTTGTTTTTGGCCAAGTGAGAATCTGATGTATTCAGCCTGATTCAGCTTAC